>NC_089723.1:38912987-39255071 GCF_035083965.1 Branchiostoma lanceolatum | reverse complement strand
AAAGGTTTAAGCTATCAAAATGGTTTCGTTTGAAGCAAGTTGCCTCCACCATAGTACCAGATACCCTCCAAGGCTAAGCAGAGGTTACGCTCCGACTGTTTTTTCGACGTCTGTCTTGGCGTTTTTGTCGAGCTTTCTCTAGCTGGCGGACAAAAAGAAAACCTGAAATAGAGAGCCCGACAAAAACCTAAAAAAAAGACGTCAAAAAAACCACCCGATCCTAACCTGGTGCGGCTTAAAGAGTAGGTACCAGACCTTCGAATTCCTAATGGTTCATGAATAGTAGCCTCTACCAGGCTTCACAGGTCGATGAAAAAATCGTAGAAATTGGCCAAATAGCAATGATTCATACTTTTTATGTCTACCTAATGCTAAAACAAGCTCTTTGATTTGATCAAAGAGATGTGTATTGTGGCTGAGAGGCAATAAAGTAAGACAAAAACAGTTACTCAAGCAACTGGATAAAATGTTTGAAACAATCATGACTGTTTGAAAAAAAAAATTAAGAAATAAAAAAAAATTAAAAAATGTCCAGTTGCTTGACTAACTATTTTTGGCGTATCTTACTACCTGGATGTCTAACCTTCATCAACGTAAGACAAAGATTACAATGCTACAGTACATACAGATTAGCGATCATCTGACACCTTTACGGCTTTAGAATATGTATTGGCCAAACAGCAAAAGAGGGCTGAAGTGTTTCTTTTTGTTCAAAGTGTTGAGCGCCCTTAGCTGTGAACCTAGAAGAAGTATGACCAATCACGAATGCACGCACCACGAAGGAAGATATATGTGCATTAGCCATTGTAACGTTAGCTGTAGTATAAAGATTTCACGTTCTCATATCTACTCACTTATATCACTTCTGTTTTATCACCATGACCTGTACTTCGCAATTGGTTTATTGAGCAAATATGGACCAAATCTGTCTTGCTGCACTTACAGTCATTACCTCACACAATACTAACTTCGGAATAAATCATACAATATGTACTAGTGTAAGAGGATACACTATACAATAGGTTTGTCGTCCATTCATTCACTCCGAGAGTCTATCACTGACCAACAAAATGTGAAGCCCGTATTATAGCAAGGAGGTTATATATATAAAACCTCGGATATAGATAAATACTCTTTAAGAAACTGCAAAACACCTAAAAGGTACAATTGACGAAAAAGTCTTGTCACCGCCCGGGATCGAACCGGGGACCTTGCGCGTGTGAGGCGCACGTGATAACCACTACACTACGGTGACATGTGTTGGGGGAAGCGAACGCATTAAAGAGTATAAATTAAATGTTTAATCTTAAAAAAGATTATTCTACACATATGGTATCTTTTCTTATAGATACATGATATAATATTGCTATCGATAGCAATTACGTCAGCTCCGTTGGTAAAACTAAGCCGAACACTGCAAAAACAAAGATTACAATGCCACGATATTGACACATGCGCTCCTGGCGGATAACAACTGAACTGCAGAAAAAGATTAAACCCCACATTCATTCGCCAGCCAATGTTAGCGGGCGTTACATTAATTATTCAGTTGACAACAAATCAATGTTCAGAACAATTCTGCTGCAGGAAATGGGTCGATTCGTACCTCATTCCAGGATTGAACAGTTTTTTGATATATCCGAAAATATGGTGATCTTTAAATCTTTAAAAAGCCAAACTTTATTGGGATCAGCATTTTAGTTTCTGCTCCCTTATATTCAGTTTTATTCCCATATTTGATTTTCCAGTAACTCATACTTTGACAAATCGTTTATATAGTACATTTATATATTCTCGTGTCTTTACTTGTCTGTTAACGTTATTGTCTAGAAAAATCACGATTTTTAAATTTTTGTTAAAAGCCAAACTTCATTGTGATAAGCATTAGTTTAATACATTCAGTTTTATTCCCTTATAGGATTTCCCGGTAATTCGAGCGTTGACATGTCGCTAGTACAACATATCCTAAATATTTGCGTGTTTCCAGGTGTCTGTTATTGTTTATAAACACCTGAAACCCGCCCACCTGTCTGTTCATCGCACCTGGTTCACATATCAGGTGTATCAATAACATTACCCACAACCCCCCGCGCGCGGCACTGTGGGAGGAAGAAGCAAATATGGCGACTGAACGCGGGCAAAATAGCCGAGTGCGTACATTTTTTTCAAAATTCTCCTGCAAACGAGATTCCCTTTGGATCACACGTACCCTTGTCAATTGGAGGGGATCTATAGTTATAACAGAACGTTTTTGTGCCGTTCAAACGGATCTAGTTGGCAAGGAAGTGGCGGAAAAGCGCGGTGATTTTTTTTGTTTCGGGTACTGAAGGCCCAAGCGACATCTTGTCTGCATCAGCCGTTGTTGGGAAAATGTGGTGAAAATGTCGTCATTTCGGCCTCGCGCGGGGTAAAACTGCACACAGCTACTTCAGCGTTTCACTGACGGTTGTTTTGTACCTTATTTACAGATTTAGAATCAACAGGGTGCCGGAAATTCCCGATTCTTCGCACGCTGAGTCGACCTCTACAGACGCACATGAGGGGCGGCCACCATCGCCTCTCTACCAAGTGATGGAACAGGTCCGGGTCCGCCTTTTATACCCCGTTTTCCTCGCTCAAATCGCATTTCTGTGCACTCCAACCAGTTGCAAAGCGTTCGGTAGACCACCACGTGCTTGTTTTTGTCGGATTCTTGTACAAATAGTTGGCATTTTTGCAGTTATTTTCAGCACATGTGGCGGTGTTCTAGCCGTGGAAAGGTTTATGTGTTCGGACGAATAGGATGCAGGTTTTCAGGACGACAACCTGACCAAACCCCTTATTTTTCCGCAGTTTGGTTCATTATCTTACCGAGCGGGTGTTGAGCGGGTTGGCGGGCGGACACAGCCACACATTCCGGCCGAGTCGCCGTCCCTAACCACCATCGAGGCCCTGCCTGAACCCGAGTTCGACGGCAACTTTCTCCCTCCCGACATTTCGACGACTTTCCAGGACCCCGACACTGGGTCCAGCAAGGTGTCCCAGCCCCAGGACACCCCTTCTTACGGTCTAGAAAACGGCGGCAACTCCAGAGAACAGCAATCCTCGGCAGAGAGCGGAGACTCAAGGTATGCTAGCTCCCTTTCCCCGCCAAAACCTCCGTCTTTTTAGCCTCCTTTGCCAGTTTTTACCGGCTAAAAAGTAGCGACCATGCCATGCATGTTATCGGGAAAGAAGTGGCTTATTGTACACGGAAAATATAGCCACATTGTGCTAAAAAAGTTCAGCTAAATATGGCGAGTTTTACCCTCTCTTGTAGCATATGGTTGCGGAAATAGAGGAAAAACTCAAGAAGTAAACTGAAACATTAGTCTGTTTATGGCCATGTTCTTTCTGTTGTTTTTCTGAGACTTGAGAGGTCCAATATGTACGATACATGCCTCAGTTTTAGATCATTTCAGACAAAAACAGCATTTCTGTGCTCATATATCATTGGGGGGTGTAATAGTATGTACAGAAGCAACTTGTACTGCTGTTTTTAACTTTTATATGTGAAAGAAAACTTTTTTCTATGCATTTGCCACTCGCACATGTTGTTGCCCCCCTCCCACCCTGTGGAAGAACACATACACAGTGCTGTCATTTATGACTTTATAGCCATGTTGAGAAAATGTTTTTCATGAAGTTTTTCTAGAATGTGTTTGTTCGAATACAAGTTAGAGTTTAGAGTTGAAACATGCAGGAACAAAGTTTTGTGAACCCTTCGATACAAGACTTGAAGACATGCCTGTTTATGTTTTTACAGCCCTTTTTCAATTTGCACTAACTCATTAGACCCTTACTGTAGTTGCAAGTAAGGCTTGTGGACATTACTGGAAATAGAGGTTTCTTGAGTGACTAGTGACTGCATTATGACAAGGCTTGGGTTGATTCGAAGTATTCTACTGCTGTTCTTGCTCTGAACAGAGACAGACCTTGGTGGTAGACACATGCCTGACACCTGTAGTGCTACAGGCAAAAACTTGGGTTTTCATTTTTCAACATTACTGATTGTGAATGTCTCTTGTTTTATTGAGATGTGAAGTCAACATTGAAGCAGTTACAATGAAAGACCCTTCCACAGCAATAGTTGTAGCAAGCCAACAGTGCTCAAATTATTGTGCTACAGGGTTCGTGTTGTGGGCCATTTGCTTTGTATCAGTAGGTGTTAAATACAATATGCTAACATTGAATCTTGCAGTGTTTTTTTCTGGAGTTAAAGAGGAATTGATAATCAGTGTTTTACTTACTATGATAATGTATTTTCTCAGCAAATTTTTGAAAAATGATGTACTATTCTCTGCAACAGTTATGGTTTTTCTAATTCAATCTATGGAACAGTACACATCTTTTCTAGTAGACATGGTCTGTACAGTGTATTTTGGACTTTGAGTTTACTTAGATGTTCTTTGGCCTTTTATTCCAGTGTGTGTTGCATCAGCCATTGAGAAAACAGTTTATCTCTTACATGATAAAAGCTCCCATGGAGGTACTGTGATAGCAAGATATCAGACCGACCATTGAAAAGTGTCCTTGAAATGAAATCTGTCGCAGACAATGCATTACAACCACATTTTTAAAAAAATCGTTCCGTATCAAGAGTTCAAGACTCTGAAATAGTTTGAACAACGGGCTCAAACTGACAATCAAGAGCCTTAATGATATCATGAACAACATGGGAAATTGTTGTATCACTCACTCTGCTCCAGACTTTTTACAGTGGACAAGTCGCATCTTCGATACCAAGGACCCAAATCCGACCACATTGTTGTTTTGTGGGTTTGAACCTTTATAAAAGATTGTTGGCATTTGAGTGAGGTGTACTTGGTGTCTGTGTAATGTAATGCAATATAATTAGAATTCACGTCACATACAAGTTGCATTTGTACGTCAGCTTTTTCTTCGTCCTCTGCTGAGTTGAATCCACCCTGGACCCCCATGCCTACACACCAATGTTTGGGCACATGGGTCTCCTTGTTCCAAGGGAGAGGGGATAATATTGTTCTACCCTTTCTAAGGTTTTTAGTGATAGAGTATCCTGGCCATAGTCAGCCATCTTGGAATGTTTTAGGTATGACATCATGTTCTACTTCTAGGAAAGAGGCCCTGTATGAGGGGTTAGCTCAGCACACTGCCCTGAAGGAGGACTGGTCTAGAGCACAGACAACAAACCAGGACTAGCTCAGCTTGGGTCCATTCTTGTCTACTGTTCTTGTAGTATATTTTCTATTAATTTTCTAGCTGTTGTGATTTTTTAGGGTGTAATTTTGCTAATTTCTTGTATTTATGTAGAGGTGTAGCTTGTTTTTTTGGAGCCTGGTGTTTGCCTGGAAAGATAGTCGTGTCAGACAGGAGTCACGATGGACTGTGAAGCACCTAACCATGTGTTTATGTGTAGAAAATTGCATTTAAAATTTGTCCAACGTGGTAATAAGTGAAAAGGGTATTTTGGCTTGAGGCCAAAGCCTTTCCTCAATCCCTGGACATGTATATCTGCTTCAGCTAATGTTGTTGACGGCATCTAGACCATCTCTGGCTGGTCAGTCTTTTATCCAGGCAGTATGAGTCGTAAACGATTGTCTGTCTGTAAAATAGGTGTTTTTAATTCATTGAGATTATTTTGTAACGGGCCCCTGCAGCTTATGTGCTTCAAGTGAATACACAAAAGCCATCTTGTCCATATGGAAACCCCTTTTTCGTGGCCATTTCACCAAAATTCTACCACGGTAGCTTCACACCGACCAGGGTGTTCTCCAGAGCACAGACACCAAGTCCCCAGCTACAATCTTGGTGAAGAATATGGTTGATTGTTCATTAAAGGCTTTTTCCTGTACATGTATGTTGAGAATTTTCCCACGGTGGGCCCCTGGATTTGTCGCATTGCAGCTGCAGAGGAGGTCACGTAGGACATGTTGTTTACCGGAGGGAGGCGGGAAGGCAAGGGGCGGCCCAGGCAGGGCCTCTCCACCACACTGTGCAGCATTAACAGTGGTCCTGCTTCCAGGGCAACTTGTTTAGGTACACTTTGAGGGTAGATTCTGCAATTTGGTAGAACTAGAAGGTTTATTTTGCAAGAATATGTTGGTTTTTAATTCGCTTTTTAAAGAAATAAAGGCATGCCTATAGTATGAGTTACACAAACAAGAACATCAACTTCAGTGTTCTAGGACAATTTTATGGATTCTTTCCTGCACGTCATGTCTTATTGAAACTGTTACAGAATCAACTCTTGTTTTTAGCAAGCCTGCTTCGTCAGAATGGATTGAATGCATGAATAAAAGTCTTCTGTGCTCAAATATTTACAGTATGGAAAGGCTTATTGTCTTCGTTGTTTGCTGACTAGGGTTTGGTACCTGATACTGTTCTAGACTGGAGACACAACAATTGTACAATGTCTGTAGTCTTGAGACTCCAGAACACAGTTTTGATATGCATGTGTTCCTTGTATTTCTAGCAGTATATGCATATTTGTGGTAGATCCATTCTGACAGTTGCTCTAAATTCTAATACACAGCTACTGTAGCCTGTTTGTTTGACCCTGATTCAAATCACAACAAAGGAAAGATGGCCTTGGGTAGTTTTTGGTTTGTATTTATGCTTGCTTTATTCTGATGTCTTCCAGAAAATTGTTTTTACAGGCAAGATTTGATAAACTGACAAGTTAAGTCGAATTTTTTGTCAGCATTTACATATAGAATGAAGTCATGGACCGAACTCTATAGCAGCTAGTGCTGTTATTCGCTCAGAAATCAATGAAGGAAAAATTTGAAAATAAACACTGACTGTCTGTCCATAATATTTGCACTGGTTGTCCTTTTTGAGAAAATAGTCTATAAATGTGTAGACTGCCTTTCAAGTTTCGTCGTATCAGAATTCTACATACTACGACTATAGTGTTCACTACAGGGCCTTAGTAATGAGTTTTACCTTGTGTTGTATATAGCTAAATTGGTGTCTTTAGGGTAGTCTTTTTTGTCATAAAGCTTGAATATCTGATATAGACACTTTTTAATGATAGACCAAGACCCCTTTTTTTGGTACAGGAGAAAAAAGTTGGTCTCTGTGCTTACTTTCTATAGTTTTTTTAAACATAAAATCACATGGTTGGTGTGTGTCCCCCATTGGAGAACTTTTTCACCCGTAAAGCTTTTATCATTGATGTTGTTTGTTATAGCAACAAAAAAGTGCAGTAACAAGATGCTTATAGTTACGTTTTCATGATACATTTATAGAATTACAATGGGAAAAGTCTTTATGATGAAAAAAAGTTTTATACTTTGTTGCAACCTTTTTCTACACATGTACACTTATCAGTAATAACACATTTATATACTTTTTGTTGAAAATTCAGTTATGGAAACTGGGGAAATTACAAATTTTACAGAGTAGATTGAATCAGTATGAAGGAAGACCCTCGTCAAAAGCATTGACATTTTTATTCATAACTTTTGTTTTAAGACCAAGGCCTGAAAACTGCCACAGGGAAAGCTTGGAATTGGAACATACTTCAGAGCAGTGATTGACAGCAGATACATGTACAGTATCCTAATTTCATGCGCGTAAGAAAATGAACTTTTAGAATTGAAGTTTCAATAAGAACATGGAGATCAATTTGGTATCAAAGAATTAAAAGATTTTCACTTCAAAGATGTCTGTTAACAGTGTAGCAAGTAGCCCAGAACACACAGACTATTTAACAGGAACTGAAACATGTTTGTAAAACTGACTTCTTGCCGACTCTGTCCATGCATGACTTTTATGGGCTTTCCTACAAACATTTTGAGAGAAACACCTCTGCAGTTCCAGGATAAGCTGCTAGAAGACTCAAGCTCACAATGTACTGCTTCTTGACACCCCAAAAAATCAACCTCACAGCATGTCCAGGACAAAACATACTCAATCCGAATTAATCCGGAAGTTCTGCTGCAGTATCAAGGGAAGCCGCCAGGAGGCCCAAAATTGACATTAACCTTCGCAAGAGCTACCCACATACCAAATATCATCACAATCCATCCAGACCTTCTTAAGTTACATTCACTGCAAGTATACGGAAACACAGACAGACACACAAATAGACTGATGCACCCAAAACATTGTTTTCACAGCGGTAGAAATATCACAAGGATAATAAGAAAGACAGTAGAACCAATGCGGGGTTTAAATTCATGCATGCAACTTGAAATTTTCAAAAACTTTTTCCAGATTGCAAGTAAGAATGAAGACAACTTGCAGGGTCTGAAATTCAGGCTTGTTATCACGAATAACAATCAAGCTAATCAACTGATCTTACAGCCCCGCCCACAGCCACTGAAATGTTTGAAATGCAAAATAAAAACAGAAAAATGCAAATATTTAATGGGCATGCATACACTCTCTCATTGGTTGAACCTCTAATTGCTATGCTATCATGGGTTTTACCAAAAGTTACCAAAATGCCAGAAAGAGTCAGGAGATGGAACATATTTAAGAGTATGATAGGGATATGTAAAAACTGCTCATGCTATGGACAACGTTTGGTCTGAGAGTTCTTGATCAGGATTCTTCAAGCTGTGCTATCACCTCAAATGAAAAATGTACATATCAAAACACGTCTATCAAAATATGCAAATGAGTCAATACCTGTCGAATCCCAAGGTTTGATCTATTTATTTTTTGGGGAGAACAAAAAATGCATGGAAAAGTTTATCAACTAGACAAAAAAGTAATTTTAAGTGTTGATGAAGGTTAGACATTCAGGTAGGAAAAAAGGCACACCTCTTGTGTTACTGTGCAGTTGGTAGAACAAAGTTACCTCACTATGTAAGTGACGGTGTGTAATACAAAATAAATGAAGCAAATGGATAAATTCTCTGAAGCGTCAGATGCTATCTGACTGCTAGTGGATGCTATCTGAAACATTTGACTCTTTAGAAATTTATCCACTTGCTTGGTTATTTTGTGCAATGTAGTGGATAACTGCTCTACCAACTGCACAGTCACACAAGAAGTGTGCCCTTTTTTTTGAAAAAGAAAAAAAAAGCACAGGTATGTGACATGTGGCTTCTTGGCTTAGAATGACAGTAACTTAGACTATTGAGTTTGAGACCTTGTTAAACTTATTCATGCGTCCAGGAAACTATAACTAAGAAGAACAGTTGAAGTGATCACTTGACCATAGTTGGTCCAGTAGTTCTGCTCATGTTATCCATCTAGAAAACTACATATATTGGCAAGGCCTGCATTCCAGAGAGTACACAAACAGTCAATCCTGTACAAGTGACCACCCCTACATAGGGACCAACTCGTATTGCGACCACTTTTTGGTGGAACTTTCAATAATTTTCCCCATCGACACAAGCATCAAGAATCCTGTCTATAGTGACCACCTGTCCACAATGACCAGATTTGAGCGGTCCTATGAGTGGTTTTGTCAGTAGCATTTTGATTTTTAAAATGGGCAAATAGAATAAAAGAACTTTGATCAAGAAAAGTTTGAGAAAAACGTCAGAAGAAAAAAGTGATTTGTGACCGTATGTGACTGAATATCGTCTGTTCTTGTAACAGATAGATCTAGAACTTAGACAATTAACAGCTTTAAAAGTATCCATTTTTGGATGAATTCTGTGTCCTTAGGTGTCATTCCAGAAAGATGTCATTTCCCTCTTGTTTCAAAACAAGTTAAAATTGGAAGGAAAACTTTGTGAAATATTCTGGTTGATAAGAGTTTACAGCTTCGTGGTTGCTGAACTCTGACAAAAATGGTCTATGATTTTGCCTTTAGAATTCATCAGTAGAAGGGTTAAAATGTTACATTCAACGTTACATAATGTTACTTTTACATAGATATCACCTGGCCATTGTGACCACTTTTTGGTGGCCCTTTAGATAAGTTTTTCCATTCACACAAACATTAAGAATCCTGGCTATAGTAACCACCTGTCCACATAGTCCAGATTTTATTGGTCATCCGAGTGGTGTCTTGGGCAGTTTTGACTACTTTTGGACAGTTTTTTTAATGACAATGTCTGGTACCGTCTATTTTGAAGGTATGAAGTATAACCTTAAACAGAAAATACCACAGATATATTCAGGCCCATGTTAGAAGACCTATGCTAGACCAGACGAGGTCCAGAGACTTGCCCACCTTGTCAAAGGCAAGACTACTTTGGTAGAACTTGGACAACTTTAAACGTATATCATTCAAACTATGAGGTCTGTGTGCCCAGGTGTCTTTCTAGAAAGGTGTCATTTGTTTCAAAATAAGTAAAAATTGGTGGGAAAACTTTGTGAAATACTTTGTAGTTACCTAACTCTGACCAAATTGGTCAATAGTTTTGCCTTAAGAATTAACTGTAAAATTGTTCAAATTTAGTGTTGCTTTTGGACAGTTTTTAATGACAATGTGTGGTAATGTCTATTTTGAAGGTGTAAAGTGTAATGTTGAACAGAAGATACCACAGATTTTGTTTAGACCTTTGGTTAGACCAGACCAGGTCCAGAGCCTTCCCCACCTTGTCAAAGCCAAGGCCGCTTCGGTAAAGACCACGTAACAAACAACAGTAACATTCTACCTTCAGCCTTGCTTACTGTAACAGAAAAACTCCTCCCTTGAACGGGCCCCTATTTTGCTGCATTGCAGACTTGAAGTAGAGGTCATACATACAGGATTCTCCCTACTGCACACCAGCCATGTCGGCCACCAAGATCTCCCCGTCAACTTCCAGCACCCGGCACTCTGGGTACCGTTCCTCCTCCCCATCTGCATGGATGTGGTTGTGGATGATGCTCTCTGTGATTTTGAGGGTTTTTCAGGGTTTAGAATTTGCTGTTTTTGTGGAGGTTGTGTGAGGAAGTGTGTTTTAGGGGCGAGGTCTTGTGGGCAGCCATTGTGAATGTGGTGGATGATTTTGCATGCCCTTGCCACTGGGCAGAAAACGGGTCTGCTTTACCTCTGCTTGTATCCAACTTCAAGATATGTTTGTTTTCCTTGGTCATAACATCTAGCTTAACAATTATCAAGGATTTTAGGGATGTTCATGGATTTTGTAGAAAAAATCCTGTTTTTGTTGAATTTTTACCGTCAGTCTGTGCCATGTTATTCAGTACCCTAGTGAACACCATTTAGTACAAGCTGGTCTACCCTGAATGACACAGAACAGCTTTATCCAACACTGACCCAGTTTTGTAGCCCTTTTGCTTCCTTTCTGAAAAGAGCCACGGATATCTAAAGCTGTTGTTATTCAGGTGTGAGGCCCACGTTAAGGGGTCGATGACGCAGCTGGAAATTGGGAGGGTTGGTCTGGCTAGACCCGGCCGTCTGGCCTCACAGGCATGCTTTATGGCCTTTGTTGTCAACTGTAGCCATTGTTGACGCTGTATTCTTTTTATTAACAGAATATGAGTAAATTTTATTTGTGAAATGCTGTAAAATTCTTAATCCTATGTCAATAATAATGTTGGTTTGAAGAAGAAATTTGTTGCTTTTCTGCCTAAAAACAGCTTCAGAAAGGGCCTTCCACTTGTTCTGTGTTACCCACAGAAATGAAGCACTTTTCTGTTGTTGTTCTGTTGTTTTTAGTCCGATTATCTGGTAGATTGTACTGATAGCCATGCTGATCAGGTTACAGTAGCCGGAGGGGCCATTCTTTACAGGACAAACAGACCATGGAGGCCTCCCTGCACCCAACCCACAGTCAACAAACTAGGGCAGGGAGAACCTCTGGGACCATTTCTGCTCTCATTTTTAAGACTTTTAATATCAATTTTTTGCTGCAAATATTTTTCTACAGTTCTTTGTAAATGTAAAGAAGGTTAGCCCAGATTTTGAGAGACTTAGATATTTTGCTCTGCATAAAAACTGCCTAAGCCTTGACATATATTCTAACCCTACATGCTTGTCAAATAACAGCCATTTCTATGATGGTTGTGTCTGATACGTAGTCTTTTTCCAAATTTTAGCAAATTTGCAGTTTCTTTGCAGCTGTATGTGTAGTGTAATGTCCAAAGGTTTGCATGAGCCGTTCGGTTTCGAGCTGGGTCGAGAAATGAATTTGCTAGACCTTCAGGAATAAACAGAGCTTGTTCCAGCCACTGGAACCACTGAAATACATTGTTGTTGACTGTTTACAGGCGTTATGTTTTATGTCTTCTTTACTTGATGTTTCATGCGAGTTTGTAGTAACTCTTGCACATCCACGAAACATCTAGAGCTTCAGTAATTCCATTGTTGACAAATGCAATGCTGAGAAAAAGAGTGAAAAACATTGTTTACCAATGCACAGTATATGTTTACAGTCTTGTTATTGTTTATCACAAAAACCTTGGATAAGGTTTGCCTGAAAGCAGCCAGTTGTTTGGTATGTTTAGCACAAAGAAGTTTCAAACTATCTACAACAGAGCTCTTTTTAAACTACCAACTGATTTCTTTTCCAATTTGAAGATCTTTCTGTTGAACCAGTTGCCCAGCCAACTTGGAATGGCAGTGGCAACTGTTATATTGTACATTGGACAGTTTTATAGTGTAAAAAGTAGTCATACAAAATGTGCCCACTTTACAAAGTGTGAAGAACATGGTATTAAAAGTTAACTGTCTTTCGGGATTTGCCCAAAAATGTGATGTAGTAAATTTAATTGGCTCTATTTTTTTAAACCAAACTTCTCTACTTTTGCAAACCTTTACCTTTTACAAGGTTATGATTATTTAGGTTTTAAGAAATTATTGGAAAGAGGTAATAATGCTTACACTTCAGCTCTTCAATGCCTTTGAAAGTTTCAATATCAAGTCAGTTGTCAAAAGTTGTTGAAACTTTGAACGTGAACTTTGAACTCACCAGCATTTGAAAAAAAGGCTGATGATCTTCATGTAACAGAGGCTGCAAGTTATAAAGTCACTGCATACTTAAAAAACAAAAAGCAAGTAATTTTTACAACAAAACACTAAGGAGAATAGTTTTGGAAACAGAAATTAGAGATAAGCACAGCCAAAGAACATTTTGCAGACAATTTACATACGTTATACATAGTTTCCTGAGCACAAAAGTTAGTTCAAAATCTATGTAGCATATGTTTTAAAAAGATTTCTTTAGATAGTTCTGTTTCTAAAGATCTTTCTTGTGTACGAAAATAAAAGAAAGGACTCTTCTTTGATGGAAATTTTGTGCTGAACCAAAGTTGAACTGTAATTTCCAACACAACAATTGGCCATTCTCGACTGTCCAACTCCTGCCTTTCTCAACAAATGAGCAATCCACTGCTTCTATGATGTCTGTGTTTACAACTTTTTGTTGGAAATTACAGTTCTACTTCGCTTCAGAATTATTTCTACCAACACAAATGAACGTTGAAGCTAATATCAGTGTTTGTAATTGTCTTTTCCCAAGTATCTTTTCTTAGGAGTGTTCTTTCCTCATGATAATACTACTACAGTTGTAGTAGGTCTTGATGTCTTTGACAATTTTTGTATCGGAAATTACTGTTCTAATCTGCTTCAGAATTAATCCTTGCTGTTAACAACACAGATAAACTCTCAAGACCATATCAGTTTGTAATTGACTTTTCCCAAGTATCTTCTGAGTGTTCGTTCCTTACGTTCAACGTACAACACTAAATGTTGTAGTAGCTCTTGGTGTCCCTAGCACATCCCCAGAACAGCTAAGTCTGAAGCTTTACGTTGTAGCCGCCACCTGCCTTCTGAAATGCCTGTTCTGAGGGGCCCGCGCTCCTATTGGTCAGTCCATTTTGAAATGTAAGCGATGACATCATGTCTGCAGGCTGGGGCCTGTGCAAGGGAGAACACAGTTGGACTGACTGGGCTGGAGGCAACATCAGCAGCTGGTGTTGTGGGGAAAACATGACTAGACTGTGTACTGAAGAACTCCTGGATTGTTTAAATTTATAGAGATTAGACAGTTTAGGATGTGTTTTTGTTATATTTTGTGGGTTTTCCTTCTGTCAATGTGTTTTGTGGAAAGGAAAATACAGTATGTTGGGAGCATTTTTGCTCCAATGCTGTTCTTGTATCTGCAGTTGTGGTGCTACTCTCCTGACAAAAACCAACAAAATTAATGTCTTTTGAAAGGAATATAGAGAATATTTTGATAGCTTTTGGTAGATCCAAAAAGCAAATGTTTAATGGTTAAACCGTTCCAGTGTTTGTTCAGTTGTGTTGCTGAAAAAATTGACCTTTGCTGCATATTTGCTGAGTGTTCTACTCTGTATAAGCTGTCATGACATGTTGGAAAGGGTAAACATTGTTGCTTTTTTTTCCTCATAAAATATATTTGGCCCCTTTATTAACCAATTTAACCTGTGACAGGCCATTTTTCTGAATGTAGCACGTTAAATAGAACAAACAGTTTGAGTGAAAAACACACATATCAGTTTCTCCATTGTAAAACTACCCTGTGATAAAATCTAGGAGACCACATATTGGCAACAATGTTGTAAAGCTATTTTCTAACCATTTTGTTGTCATTGTGGTGGTATTTTTAAGGAGCTTGAGTTCTATTTTCTTTGGTTCATTGGTTGCACATACATGTGTACATAACTATTGTAATTTAGGTTAGAAATTAGGGCGTTGACCCCATATCTACAAACTGGCTTCAACAGCTAGGGAAAGCATCTGGGATTGGTTTATCAAACTCATTACTTGACTGTATTACCTTCTAATTTCTTTTATTTTGAAATTGAATGTGAATAGATTTCATATTTTTACCCCCATTTGTGTAGTGCTCTACTAAATTTCTGCTTTTACAAAGGCTGCCATACAGTAGTAGTAGCAAGGGATGTTATGTTGTACTGCATGTTATCCATTCAAACAATTTTACCAACAGTTGTGTCTGTTACGTAGTCTTTTTTGTAACAAAGCACAGAATCTCAGTTTTGAGACTACCATAGGATAGTGCATGTTTTGTAGATATGGTTTCAGTGGTTAGACAAGTTTGAGTTGCAAATTTAGCATTTTTACAGGTCTTTGGAAGTTTTAAACAAAAGCAAGGTGTTGGCCATTGACAACAAATAGTCCTGTGACAGCTCTTGTATGTGTATTGGGAAGGTGGGATAGTCTGTTTGCTTCTTAAATCATTACATAAGACAGGCAACCCTTATATGATATGTCTAAGAACATAAGAAGACCCCTACAACATTTTGTTTAGTTTATAATTGCACAATTCTTGTGATATTCAGTGACTGGAGTGTCAAATCCACTGCTAACTCCCTGCCTTCTGGGAAATAGCAAATAGTATCAGAATCTCTATCTGTATAGGCATAATAAAAGCCAACAATATTAGATAACAGATCCAGGTGGTTCACAGGGGAAACTAAGGTTGATATTACACCTTAACCCATAGAAATTGGTACCAAAATGCACATTTTTTTACCCCTATCCACAGACCTTTAATGTCAATCACTCGTTGTCTTACAATTGCAATATATGCTATCTTTATGTGGTTTTGCATTGTTTAGGCTCTTCAAAATGGCTGGCGTGGTCATTTCTAAAAGTGTTTGTTGTTGATCTCACTGAATAAAACTTCCAGGTGCACCTGAATTTAGAAACTCCTTGTTGATGTTGAAGTTTCTATGTAGATTAAAAGTTTGAATGATGCAGTGGTGCTGGAATGTTCTTAAAGTAACTTACTTCTTCCTCCTCACTTTCCATGCTGCTAGAAAGATGACTAAATGGTAAGACTAGATATAGGAGTAATAGGCGTGTAGTGATGTTGTATAGATGTTGTAGTGTCCTAGCGATAGACTATGTGCACTCTGTAATAAGAACTCTATAGAAGATGAAGAACATTTTATTCTAGAATGCTCACTGTACAAAGATTTACGCATCTCTCTGGTTAACGCAATACAACTAGACCAGAGATATACAAACTTAACAAATGACAAACTGTTCACATACATGATGTCATCGAATAATCAATCGGTAATTGAGAAACTCTGTGAATTCGTGTACACATGTCTCAAGAAGAGAGAAGTAGCGTGTAAACTTTAGAGGTAGATAGAACATAGAATAGTTTGTTCATTTTTTTTGTTTTTGTTATTACAATGCACAATTGTATTACTTATAATGCATTTAGCCCGGAAGGGCATGAACATGCAATAAACATGAATGAATTAATGGAAAAGGAGTGCTTTAAGTGGAGGTGGCCTTCTTTTACATTTGCATCTTATGTTTCATCCAGAGCAATGTGTTCCTTTGAGTTACCCTTCAAGATAATTGTAAATTAGCTATTTGGCATTCTTATTTTCGATACATACTTTAGTTGAAAACTTTGAAGCAAAGGTTTTTATAGGTCAGATTACTTGTCTGAAATTGAGCTCTGAAAGCGTCCAGATTATCTTTGTATATTCAGAGGGTTTTATTTGTATTTTACCTTTGCCTAGAAGGGTATGTTTTTGGTGCCGTTTGTGTGTGTGTGTATCTGTATGTCTGTCTGTCTGTCAACAGCATAACTCAAGAAGCCGTGGATGGATCCTTGTAATACTAATATTTAGTAGGTGGGTAGGGGTTGGGAAAGGTCACATTCGATAATTGGCCCCCCAGCATCTTTCTAATTACTACAGTGGAATTTCCAGTTTTAATATCTTGTTTTATTTTATTTTATTAGCTCAGATGAAAGTAACTCTGGGTCAGAGGACAGCAACGATGAGGACCAATCAAAATCCGGCTCCAGTTCCAGCAGCCAATCAGGGAGCAGCTCCGACTCCGGCAGCCAATCAGAATCCGAGTCCAAGTCAGGGTCCGGATCAGGCTCCAGTTCTCCCAGCGAGTCTGGGAACGAGAGTACCAAAGGGGAGGATGGGGAGGAGGAGGAGGAGGAGGATGGAGATGAATCCAATGATCAAACCACTGATAATAAGGACCAAGCTGGCAAGATGCCCAAGAAGGAAAGACTTGCTGATCTAAAGCAGGTGGGAATTTTACAGACTAGTTTTCTACTGACATTGGTCACTTTATTTTTACTTATTGAGTGAGAGTTTAGTTGGTCTTAAGTTGTAACAAATATGGAATTGGATTAGAACCTGGATTAGTGCCCATATTAAGGACAAACTTGCTGATCTGAAACAGGTTGGAATTTTAAAAGACTATTTCTAACTTTTGACAGACTTCATGTTAAATCTGTCACATAAAATTGTAACATGCCAGTTAAATAAGATAATTAAAATCTATATCTGACTTGTGCTGTTTGTGTTTTTTTGTCAGATATGGGAGGCACAATGAACCTGTATATACTGTACATAGCGTCTGCCTTCTCTCTCACCACCTGTGGAAGAGTATATCTCTTCAGTGAGCTAAACTGGTTTGAGATCACTTTCTGATCTAATGTTGTGTTTGTGTTCCCCAGATGTGGGAGGAGTATCCAGACATCTACGGCGTGAGAAGGTCGAGCCGAGCCAGGAAAGAACCCAGCAGATATAATGTAGGCACGGAGGTTTTGCCCGGTCACACAAGGAATTTGTTTTCCTTTGAGTGATCTCACAGCAGCATTTGATCGTTAACAGGGCTCAAAATGCTTTAATTATGTTGTCTGCAATATCTTTGGGATTCATTTGTCTTGCCAAATTGCAATATTTTTTTTTTGCTAGGCCAAAAATAAGCCTACAAACATAATTCCCATTTATTGAGAAAATTGTATTGATAACTTGCTGGGATAAATTCATGTTTATAAATTCGTGTTTATAAATTATGTATATATGTTAGTATTGATGACAACATGTTATGTTAATGATGATTAGATGTAGTGGAATTGATAACTAGATGAGTTCATAGTTTCATGTTTGGTTGTACGTGTTTAATCAACAATTGTGCAAGGTTAAGTTTTTTATGATCAAGTCCTGCTGAACCCAGCCAGTATATATAAAGGTGCTGCTTTTTAGACATTTTTACTCCCATGTAACTGTAGTATGTCTTAAATATGTCCTTGCTCAAATCTTGACTTGGACCTAAATGATTAATCTCCTGTTAAATTTTTTTTTCTCGTTAACTGCAGGAATCTGATGAAGAAAACGAGGATGACGATGACAATGAAGGAGATCGCCGTAAAAGAAGAAAAAGCATATCAGCAAAATCCAGAAGAAAACGAAAATCGTAAGTGTGCACAGTAGCAGCAGGTTGCAAAAGCAAAGTGTAAAATGTTTTAGAATACTTAGTAGAATGTGAAAAATAATTCACAGCAGAAACTTCTAACAACAGTCTTGCTGTCTTCTTTAGACTGCATTTACAGTTGGATAACGAATTTCTTCACATAAAACCATGCATAATCACCGTCTGTCACCCTCCTCAGGGCAACACTAACTGGTTCTACTTCACATCTTAACCTTCTCCCTGCTGCCTAACCCTGTAGCCCATGGGGAATTGGGTGCCAAACAGCTACTGCAGTGTACTAAAGGTTAAAGCTATTTGTAAAATCTCTCCCCAGGAGTGAAAACTGGGACGAGGATAACAGTGACAGTGATGACGACGATGATGATGATGACAATGACTCGGGCAGCAGCGATGACTACACAGTGAAGCGGCGAGCAAAACCTGCAGCCAGACCAGCTGCCAGGCCGCAGGCCAGGGTCAGAGGTAAACTCAGCAGCACTGTTTCAACCTTCTCCCTGCTACCTTACTTTGTAACCAATAGGGAACTGGGTGCCAAAAGGCAACTTGAAAGTGCTAAAGGTTAAAGCATGTAGGAACAGAGTAGATGAAAACAGTATGGGATTGAGAACTCTATATACTGTAAGTCTACTTAGATCCGCGGTATAATTAGATCCGCAGAATCCGCGGCGACCTTTGCGCCGCGAATCAATTTCCCCGCGGATATGTTTATCGTACTTTTGCCCCCCTCCCCACATTTACGAGTGAGCTCGACTTCAGGGAAAAGCGACACATAAACAATGCACGCGATTGTGTAAAATATGACAAACTTTTGCACAGTACATACGTGTAAACAAGTTATATTACATATGATTCGCAGACGTTTGGCCGAGCGGCGTCGCTACTCCAGACCGCTACACACGTGCTAGTAATTTACCGAGAAATCAGAAAATGATTATCGAGATACACGCCACAATTTTGGCTTTGCATTGTTGTTACGGGCTTGGGGACGCCGTCTACCGTTGTACAATCACACTCTTTTGTTTCTTGCTATTGTTATGCTTGCAAACAATCGATATCGGTGCCTCTGACATACGTTTATCTAATTAAAAACCTGTTTTTCAAGAAAGCCAGCAGCAAAAATACGTAAAGAAAAACAAGATTTTCACCCGAGCATTTGAGTCCCTACGCTGTGATTTGCGGCCATTTGCCACCATGTGTGGTCGTATTTGGTGGAGAATCTATTCCTTTAATTTTTTTCCCGTGAAAATTCTGCTTGCGTAGCGTAGATGAGTCGTATTTTATGCCGTGATTTTACTTCAAATACGGCGCGCTGGCGGCAGGGCCGGGCTGGGCCGCCATCTTTGTTTACATGTTTACCGCTTGTTCTAAGCGCTGATTGGTTCGCGTCAGAAAAACTGTGATCTGATTGGTTGACTGCAAGATTTCACGTGATCACAAGGCGGGAATTCCCCGTCACAGTATCGGCGTGGACCGCATTTTGTGACGATTTTGAAGCAGTTTTGTAGCGACCTTCGTAACATTTTTGATTTTTAAAAATTGAACAAGCATTTTCTGATGGCAGTATTCAGTTGGAGTTTTTCTAGTCATCGCCCAGCGCGAATTTAGAACCACCGCGGATTTCCCATTTGCCCGAAACCGCGGATTTTAGGCCCCGCGGATCTAAGTAGACTTACAGTAACAAAATAGGTGGCATGTAGCCTTCCATTTCAAGAAATGAAAAAGTTCTTACTGCACAATCAGAGGGTTAATACTTAGCGGACATTTTGGTGACCATCTGCTACTTTCGTCAGGGCAATACTGACTGATTCTTCTAGCTGCACTGCAGCTAGGTGTCACCGCTGTAGTGTGAAGTAGAACCAGTCAGTATTGCCCTGAGGAAGGTGACAGACAGTCACCGAAATGTCAGCTGATTATGTATTGACTGTGTGAAAATAATTTTGTCACTGACTGATTTACAAACCTGATGAAACTATTCGTGGGAATTCAATCAGAAATGTACACTTTGATACTAAAAAGTTATTGTAATTCAAAGACTGTAATTTTGTGTAAAACATGTGAACGTTTATACATTAGTTGGAGCCGGATATTAATGCCCTGATTCTGCCCCGTGTTCTGAAGGGAAAGCCCCCATCAAGGGTAAGACTGCAGCCAACAATCAGGGGAGGAAGCGCGCCGGCAGTCTGAGCGAGCGGGAACAGAAGAGAATATCCAGGAGGAAGGCTGCTGCAAACGTCAGGTACAGCAGATACTCTTTTCATATGGTCTCATTTGCACGCAATTGGCCAATCCTGACTGTCTATCAGAATTAGCAGTTCAACCAACGATAGCATTGCATTTAGCTGTTCGATCAAGGAGGTTAAGGATTCTCTATTTAACCTCCTTGGTTCAACCAATGATAAGAGCATGGTTATGGGTTTTTTTTATGTTTTCATTTTGCATTTCTACATTTTAACGTCTATGGGATTGGTCTATATTCCACCCTAACAATGGATATTGTTTGGCAAGAAATATAAGCACCAGTGTCACATGGATCTGAAAATATACATCTGCTCAATGTATGATGAATGTAAGTTATTTTTCAAAATTGTCAGACTTTTAGTACTTCAGCACTAATGCACCTTACTTTCCTGGTTATTTTAGCTACAAAGAGGAGAGTCCCGATGCCACCGACTCGGATGATCTGATGGAGATCGCAGCTAAGGAGGAGGAGAATGACGACGCTGAGGCAATCGAGAGGGTTCTGAACCACAGGATCGGCAAGAAAGGGAGTAAGTACTATAAGAACTGGAGTTGGAAGGTCTCATGCCTCCTACACATGTCCTACCACTAAATTATTTGCTTCTGAATTAACTCTTATGCTCTGTGCCTTCAATAAGTCTGGGACATTTTGACATTTACTTCCTGTCACTGTCAGTCTGTGGTGAGACATGTATTGAAATAATAGTTACTGCAGAAACACAGAAGGGCAAACAAACAGACACATCAAAAACAATGTCTCCCCTCTCAAAGGTAACAATACAGCTGTACCAGCTTTTCTTCAGTTTTGCACTAAACTAGTTTATATTTTGTACCCATATCCCTGTGAAATAATTTCCAAGCTTGTTCAGAAAAGTTGTGTACCAAGTGAAATTCTTTGGTTTAAAGATAAAAAATGTAACATACAGAAATATGACATAAAACTGTTCTATTGGCATAGACTTGACACTTGCTATTCGGTTTATCATCTGTTGTTCTCTGTATCGCAAGGGTTAAACTTGCTTGCTTTCAGATGTGGCAGACCGCCAGCTGCCTCTGTCCTGCAGGTCAACAATTTGTAGGTTGAAAGGGTGGAAATCCTCCCTTATTTTAATTCTAATGCTTTCCTGTTTCCTGCAGGCACTGGTGCAATAACGACGATGTACGCGGCTGACGCGGCCGTGGCGAACACGCCGCCCGACCCCGAGAAGGACGAGACGGAGACCCAGTACCTCATCAAGTGGAAGGACTGGTCCCACCTGCACAACACCTGGGAGAGTGAGGCCACGCTGGCTGAGCAGAAGGTCAAGGGCATGAAGAAGCTGGAGAACTACATGAAGAAGAAGAACGACCTTCAGCAGTGGTAGGGTTTATTTGACCTTCAGCAGTGGTAGGGTTTATTTGACCTTCAGCAGTGGTAGGGTTTATTTGACCTTCAGCAGTGGTAGGGTTTACTTGACCTTCAGCAGTGGTAGAGTTTGTTTAACCTTCAGCAGTGGTAGGGTTTACTTGACCTTCAGCAGTGGTAGGCTTTATTTAACCTTCAGCAGTGGTAGGCTTTATTTGACCTTCAGCAGTGGTAAACTTTATTTGACCTTTAGTAGTGGTAGGCATTATTTGACCTTTAGCAGTGGTAGACTTAATTTGACCTTCAGCAGTGTTAGTACTTGACCTTCAGCTGTGGTAGTCTTTACTTGGCCTCGAGACAAACATTTGTGAAGCCATATGTAGTTTAACGTCTTGCTGTCCCCAGGAAAGACCAGGCGTCCCCAGAAGACCTGGAGTACCTAGAGTGCCAGTCGGAGATGAATGAAGACCTGCTGAGCGCCTACCAGCAGGTGGAGAGAATCATAGGTATGGCGTATCCCGCCGCGCCCCCGCTCGAGCATGGCCTGGAATGTAAGTCTCCCCCCACCCCGGGGCGTACAGGGGCGGACACGCGGCGCTTGGCTCGCTCTCGTGGTACCACAAACATGCGAACGTCTGTACCGTGTTGTAATGTGCCGCTGCACTCCATTGCACGTCCCTCAGTTAGCACCACTTCTATCTACCACAGCCTTGTTTTGGTTTCTCCCCAACCCCCAGACCTCACATGCACAGCTCAAATAGTGAACAGCCTCTCCCACAGTTAGCACCATTTCTTTTTACCACAGCTTTGTTTTGATTTTCGGTTTCCACCTACCTGCAATTCCCAACAAAGAGCCTTGCCCGTTGTTGATGTGATATACCTTGGGGAGGCTCTGCTAAACCGGGCTGAGGTTTTCACTGTTGTGGCCGTGGCTTCTAACCAGCTACCAACCAATCAGAGAACCAGCTTTACCGAAAGAAAACATTTCTCTGATTGGGAGACAGCTGGTCAGAGGCCACACCAACAAAAGTGGAAACCTCAGCCTGGTTTAGCAGAGCTTCCCAAAGGTGTGTTGTATCGGCCATGGGCGAGGCTCTGCATAGGAGAATGCCCTACTTGTAGGCTACACTGATGGTGGGACACATTTTATCGTCATGCACACAATTCTCACCATTCACAGCTCTGTATATGCGAGTCTTGCTTAAAACAAGCGGGCACTGTTGCATGTGGTCTAGCTTCATCCAGTTCAAGCAACGGCAGCATGTGCACCATTATGAATCTGTTTGCATGTTGAAATGAATGGCAACAGCAGTTTCTTTTTATTTGCTGGCAATAGTGCACTGCTCGGTAGTGAAACAGAATGATGCACAAAGTAGCTCTATCCCCGCTAAGTGAATGGCTGTGCTTGTGATAAAGAAAATCTGTGTTTAGTTGGCACTTTTTCGTTGCTGCAATAATAGCTGCCCAGCTCGCATGTTCCGTGGTACCAGGACTCCAGCCAAAGCCTTTGTCCCCACTGTACCCCGATCCAACTCAACGTGTGGACTATCGTTTGGCAAGGTTTGCCCCTCAACTCCTCACAAACTCTCCTAACTAACTCTGACGTAAGTTTGGGTTGTGACGCTTTGCTCATTCTAATCCCCTATCCTTTACCTTGTATAATATCTTGTATCGTTGAAATGTGATTTTATGGAGGGTTTTTTTGTATGTCCCGAATGAATATGAATTAGTACTTACAATGTTAAGGGATGCGTCGATGAAGATTAGACATCCAGGTAATAAGATACGCCAAAAAGCAATTACTCAAGGTAATGATGTTTAGGGATGATCAGAAGCATTTTAGATGCTACAGACATACCACCGCGAGTCACTATCAGTATTGTAGCACTTTTATTTGTGGTGGAATCAAGTATTCACTTGAGTAGAAGAGTTTGACTTTGAGATACAGCCGACTTTTTGGTGTCGCTGTGTTGTGCAATTGTGAATCTAGTATATTGTACATGCTTTTTTAAAAATACCAAATTGTATTAAATGATAATGTCATCCGGTGTTCATAAAACATTAGAAGTAGACGCTGAGTTGATATATTGGCAGCTTTGACCAGTACTGAAATGTTCTCGCATATGTTTTTCTATCAAATTATCAGCAGTTTTGTCTTTGTGCTATTAATGCTCATTCCGCATTCACAACATGTTCATATGATCAGGCTAGCATGCAGTTATTATATACTATATATCATGATAATTGAACCAACAAAAAAATCAAGAGCTGAAAAATAGTAGATAGATCTTGTTAACATAACATTGTGGTTAGCCATTGTTGGCATAGATTTTTAGTGGGATGTGAAAAGTTGTGTACAGTACTGGTGTTGGGAATGGTTTGGGTTGATCTGAAGTACTGTAATTCTTGAAATCTTCTCTGTGGTTTTATTTTTGTGTTGACCTCTTCACCAAAAATATGATTTCCAATGCATTGCTACTGTACTACAAAATTGTTTCAACCGTGAACCTTAAAGGCACCAAGAACCTCATTTTACCGCGAAATAAAACCACGGCGAAAATAAGTGAGTTTACGGTATACCTGTGTTGCTTTTTCAGCCCACAGGAGCAAGACCTCAGGTGGGAGAGTATCCCGTAACGAGAATGCTCCTGGTAGGGGAGCTTCTCTCTCTTCCCCTCTCACTCGCTCTGTCACTCACAAGCCCCTGTCACACATATCCGACCATGGCCTCCAGACCATGGTTGGGAGTTACGCCCCTGTCACACATAGCCGGCCATGGTCTCCCGACCTTCTCCAGACCATGCTTGGGAGTAAGGCTTGTCACACATAGCCGACCATGGCCTCCCGACCCTCTCCAGACCATGGTTGGGAGTAAGGCCTGTCACACATGGATGACTATGGCCTCCCGACTTTCTCCAGACCATGGTTGGAGGTAAAGAATTTCACACACAGCCTCCCAACCTCCAGACCATGGTTGGGAGTAAAGAATGCCACACAGCCGACCATGGCCTTTCGACTTCTCCAGACCATGGTTGGGAGTGGGTCGTGAGTAAGGTCATCTATGGTTGGGAGTTGGTCGCTGAGGTTGCCTTCTATTTTTTTTTAAATGTCACTCTGCCAACCGTGTATAAGCTTTGACAAAACCTTTGAAAAGTCATTTTTTGTTTGAATGCAATCAGGAGCAAACTGGAGCTAGCATAGGATGGATTCCAGTCTACTCCCAACCCATCTTGGTTGGGGAGAGGTCGGGAGCGAAGTTTTGGGAAGGTCCTAAATGTGTGACAGGGGCTTGATTGACTCTCATTCTCAGCTAGCTTTCAGTCTTGTTTGCTAGCTTTTGTCCTTAATGCTCATGTGTGAAAGTGTGGCTGTGTCAACCAGGGCATAAAAATGATTCATTTCTTGTCATATTTCAGTTACAGCCCGTTAACACTAACTTCTGGGGTCTTGTCAAACTTTTTTTTTTCCATTTTGCAGTTAGAAACTTGCATACAACAATGAAGTGGCAAGAAGTGAACTGCTTTTATGTATCTCCCTTGTCTGTGCAAAGATATTGTGAATGCAAGGTTGTTTGCTGTCAAGCCGAAACAAACTTGTTTTGAAGAGCATAAAATGGCATCATAAGGACTGGAAAACTCAGTAGCAAATTGCTGTATTTCGTCAGACGGAACAGAAAGTAATTTTGTAGATGTTTGTTTGTATGCTGAGTGGTTGCTGTATGCTTATCCCAACTCAGCTTTGTCTTGTCAGCAGTACCTGCACATCCATTCTACACTGGCTCATGAAAAAAAGGGGGCCTTCATGCTGGTGGCTGTGCTTCAGTTCTTGTGTGCAGAAAGCCTTTCTGTAATGCATGGTCATTGTGAAAAGCATGCAGCTGTTCTAGAAGCTTCATCTTAGGTATTGTCATCTCAGAGCTGTCATTACAATGAAAATTTCTAACAACCTGTCTATATGAAAACAAAATAGAAAACAAAATTTGAAAATGAAAGACAAGAAACTGATGGCAACTGTTATTACAGTGGCATTTTCTGATGACCTATACATAAAAAAACATGATAGACGACAAAAATTGGATGAAACAAGTTCAAGAAATAAAAGGAAAGACAAGATTGAAACTAATGGCAGCTGTCATTGCATTTACGGAATTTCAAACAAGCCTGTCCATATGAGAACACAAACAGCGCAGATTTTATCAAACAAGTTCAAGGAAAGGAAATATTGAGGCTAATGCCAGCTCTGTTCCACGTTTGGTCCTCGTCTGCTTATAGCTGACACTCGTATCGTACGTAGTGTTGCACCCAACCTTGCCGTCTGATATTTTTGCATGGATGTTTGCTGATATCTTCACTGCTGTTTTAAAACTGTACCTGTTAACCAGCTACATGTTTTTTCACCCCGACAGCTCAGCAGCCAGCGAAGAACTCAGCGTCGGGGTTTCCCGACTACCTGGTGAAGTGGCAGGGACTCCCGTACTCCGAGTGTTCCTGGGAGGATGGAGAACTCATCTCCATGTACTTTCCTGACGCCGTCGACAGCTACAACGTCAGGAACAAGTCCCAGAAAATACCCGGCAAAATGACAGCAAAGGTACAACTTGCACTGTACATATACATCTGGCATTCTGTCTTCTAAATATTTAAACCGTTCATGTCAAAATGATTTTTTAAACTTCGTATGATAAAGGATGGACGTCTACCATAGTTCTTGGAATTCTGTCTCTCAAAAAGTTTTATGTGGGAAATAAATGTTCAGATCTTTTATAGTAAAGGATCGTTTGATTGAACAGACAAGTATTTTCTGATTATTGTTTATTGTATGGTCAATCGTTATTGGCAATAGTATGGGTTTGAGATGGTAAGATAGTCAAGCAGGCTGTGACAGAACCAACTGCCGACAAGGATCTATGACAGCCTTTTCGATGATAAGACAGCTGAATCTTCTACGACTATACCCAGAATGTGGTCAGTCTGCGATCATATGATGATTGTATAACAAATGGGATCAGGCCCTAAACTTAAGATGTCAGAAATTTCTAGCATCCTTTGAATCAGTTTCACATATATGACTCAAACATTTGATTTCTTTTCACATCAAGATGTTTGTATCATCTTAAATTGATTTGTATTCTTAGGTTCTGAAGCAGAGACCGAGATTTGTCGCGCTGAAGAAGCAGCCGCTGTACCTGGGCGGAGCAGACAAGCTGGAGCTGAGGGACTACCAGCTGGATGGGCTCAACTGGCTCGCTCACTCCTGGTGCAAGTAAGTATGCACACTTCCTCTACTGTACATGTAACGAGCTGAGAGACTGGCTGGCTCGCTCACTCATGGTGCAAGTTAGTACACTTTCTCAGCTTCGCATCCTGATTTTGGCATGACAAGCCTAACAGACACCCTTTAATTAAGATACATTTGTCTGTTTGGTTTGCATAACCGGTAAACCGTCTTCAGTTATAACACACCGGTTGCTGCATATGGCCAGATTGTAAAGCTTGATCCACTCACAGCGCGATGGACCCCTACTCTTTTCGATAAGTATGCTGGGATTTTTAACATGCTCCTGTGAGATGTGTCTCTCCTCAAATACGGGGCCTCCAGCTTTAATTCCCATCCATCATTTGCACTTAAGGAGAATAGAAGACATCATTGAAGCCTGGTGAGGATTTTAGCCCAGAAGGGAACCTTTAGATTCTAAGTCTAATTTTGTCATGCCCTTTTGCCTGATCACCATCTTTGCACCCACCCACCCTCCAGGACCAACAGTGTTATCCTAGCGGACGAGATGGGCTTGGGGAAAACCATCCAGACCATCTCCTACCTGTCCTACCTGTCCAACACGCACCTGTCCAATGCTTGCTGGTGGTGCAGCTGTCTAACATGCCTGATCACTGTTTATCCTTTATCCCATCCTCCAGGACCAACAGTGTTATCCTAGCGGATGAGATGGGCTTGGGGAAAACCATCCAGACCATCTCCTTCCTGTCGTACCTGTCCAACACACACCTGTCCAATGCTTGCTGGTGGTGCAGCTGTCAAACATGCCTGATCACTGTTTATCCTTTGTCCCATCCTCCAGGACCAACAGTGTTATCCTAGCGGACGAGATGGGCTTGGGGAAAACCATCCAGACCATCTCCTTCCTGTCCTACCTGTTCAACACACACCTGTCCAATGCTTGCTGGTGGTGCAGCTGTCTAACATGCCTGATCACTGTTTATCCTTTATCCCATCCTCCAGGACCAACAGTGTTATCCTAGCGGATGAGATGGGCTTGGGGAAAACCATCCAGACCATCTCCTTCCTGTCTTACCTGTCCAACGTACACCTGTCCAATGCTTGCTGTTGGTGCAGCTGTCTAACATGCCTGATCACTGTTTATCCTTTATCCCATCCTCCAGGACCAACAGTGTTATCCTAGCGGACGAGATGGGCTTGGGGAAAACCATCCAGACCATCCCCTACCTGTTCAACACACACCTGTCCAACACACACCTGTCCAATGCTTGCTGGTGGTGCAGCTGTCTAACAGGCCTGATCACTGTTTATCCTTTACCCCATCCTCCAGGACCAACAGTGTTATCCTAGCGGACGAGATGGGGCTGGGGAAAACCATCCAGACCATCTCCTTCCTGTCGTACCTGTCCAACACACACCTGTCCAATGCTTGCTGGTGGTGCAGCTGTCAAACATGCCTGATCACTGTTTATCCTTTGTCCCATCCTCCAGGACCAACAGTGTTATCCTAGCGGACGAGATGGGCCTGGGGAAAACCATCCAGACCATCTCCTACCTGTCCTACCTGTCCAACACACACCTGTCCAATGCTTGCTGGTGGTGCAGCTGTCTAACATGCCTGATCACTGTTTATCCTTTACCCCATCCTCCAGGACCAACAGTGTTATCCTAGCGGACGAGATGGGCCTGGGGAAAACCATCCAGACCATCTCCTACCTGTCCTACCTGTCCAACACACACCTGTCCAATGCTTGCTGGTGGTGCAGCTGTCTAACATGCCTGATCACTGTTTATCCTTTACCCCATCCTCCAGGACCAACAGTGTTATCCTAGCGGACGAGATGGGCCTGGGGAAAACCATCCAGACCATCTCCTTCCTGTCCTACCTGTTCAACACGCACGCGCTGTACGGCCCCTTCCTGCTGGTCGTGCCGCTGTCCACCATGGCCGCCTGGCAGCGCGAGTTCCAGAACTGGGCGCCCGACATGAACGTCATCATCTACCTGGGGGACGTCATGAGCAGGAACAAGGTGAGTAGGTCACAGCTAGCCTGTGTTATTCAATCTCTCGCTGTCCGGGGCTGATTGGGCTCCCTTGTACACCTCTTACTCAAGAGAGCAATTCCCAGAAGTACCAATAGGAGCTCAGGATTCTTTGTCACCAGTCATGGAAACCAGTCATCGCAGCTTCCAATAAGAGACTGTTCTCAGTCTGACAATAACAGGTCCATGTTAGCACATATGCATGTTCCCAATTGTCCTGACATGAAGGTGTTGGCCACCAAGCTTCTAGGGGCCTGACCAGTGGAAGGGCTGTTAGAAACTTTGTTTAGCCAGACTAGATCACACAACTTTTTGTATATCTTTTATGTTCAAAGTGATTTGTTTGCATATCTCTGATTGCCTTCATTCCACCTGTTACAGATCAGAGAGTATGAGTGGTGCCATCCTGGGAACAAGAAGCTGAAATTCAACTGTCTGCTGACAACTTATGAGATCCTGCTAAAGGATAAGGTATGACTTCTCTTATCCACTGATCTTCAATAGAAATATTGTCTGTAAGCCTCAGTCTACTAGTATGTACTCTTATTTGCATTTAGCATATCAAATGTGTACTCTTCAATATTCTATATCTTGTAAAGATGTCGAGGGATCAAGGAGGCCATCTACATAAGGGCACACGAACCATCTCTCTCAACGGATGAACTTCCTTGCACTTATGACCAGTTGCTGACATCACATGTCCGTATCGTCATGTGATGAGTTTTCTTTGGTTACTTAAATTCTGAGGAAGACTGCAGTACGGCAATCAAAAATTTGATGCACTATGTTCTTGCATTAGAACAAAGTTTTAAGTACAAACACAAACTTTTTAAACTACAAACACATGCTTCATGCTAATATCAGGTTTATTTGTTTGTTTAGTCGTTCCTAGGCGGAGTAGAGTGGGCGTGCCTTGTCGTTGACGAGGCCCACAGACTGAAGAACGACGACTCCCTGCTGTACAAGACTGATTGATTGATTGTTTGTTTGTTTGTTTGTTTGTTTAGTCGTTCCTCGGCGGAGTAGAGTGGGCATGTCTCGTGGTTGACGAGGCCCACAGACTAAAGAACGACGATTCCCTGCTGTACAAGACTCTGATTGTTTGTTTGTTTGTTTGTTTAGTCGTTCCTCGGCGGAGTAGAGTGGGCATGCCTTGTCGTTGACGAGGCCCACAGACTGAAGAACGACGACTCCCTGCTGTACAAGACTCTGATTGTTTGTTTGTTTGTTTGTTTGTTTAGTCGTTCCTCGGCGGAGTAGAGTGGGCATGCCTTGTGGTTGACGAGGCCCACAGACTGAAGAACGACGACTCCCTGCTGTACAAAAGTCTGAAGGGCTTCGACTCCAACCACCGACTCCTCATCACGGGAACGCCCCTGCAGAACTCTCTGAAGGAGCTCTGGGCTCTGCTGTTCTTCATCATGCCGGAAAGGTAAAAAAAATCTGTTCTCTTCATCCCGAAAATAATTTCATCAGGTTGGAAGAATATAGGATATAGGAGATTCTTTTTACACAACCAGGTAAAGCGGTGAGAAGCAGTACTCCAGTCAGAAGCTCTGAAGAAGGTGTCTGACAGACACCGAAACGTCAGCAGGTGAAATTACCTGGTTGTGTAAAAAGAATCTCCTATATCCTGTTCTCTTCATTCTTTCTATCTGTAGTAGCCATGCCTTTGCCCACCCAGGATTGAGGTGTCATTTTTCCCTAGAACTGTCGTAGAGTGCTAGCAAGCACAGCAGGGGCATCCGCATTAGAATGCTTTAAATAGAGCTTGTAGGTAGATGTGCAAAGATTAGGTGTGACAGGTCGTTCAGTGTAATAGAACCAGCTGCTGCTGCTTGTGAAGGTGGTGCGTTATGTGAAAGGGGGGGTTATACCAAAACACATACAGAAGCTGATGTGTTATGCCGAAAGATGGTTATACCAGATATAGATTTAAAAGCTGTTGTGTTGTGCAGGGTGGTTTTACTGGCTATACTAAACAGATACAGTCAGTATCATTCTATTGCTGATTTGTGAGTTTTTCTTGCCCCTCTTCTGGCAGGTTCCTGAAGTGGGAGGAGTTTGAGGAGGAGCACCAGAACGCGGATAATAACGGGTACGCGGGGCTGCACTATTTCTGATTCGTGTTGTTTCCTTGCCCCTCTTCTCGCAGGTTCCTGAAGTGGGGGGAGTTTGAGGAGGAGCACCAGAACGCGGATAATAACGGGTACGAGGGGCTGCACTATTTCTGATTGTGTTGTTTCCTTGTCCCTCCCATGCAGGTTCCTGAAGTGGGAGGAGTTTGAGGAGGAGCATCAGAACGCGGATAATAACGGGTACGCGGGGCTGCACTAGTTCTGATTTGTGTTGTTTCCTTGCCCCTCTTCTGGCAGGTTCCTGAAGTGGGAGGAGTTTGAGGAGGAGCACCAGAACGCGGATAATAACGGGTACGCGGGGCTGCACAAGGAGCTGGAGCCCTTCCTCCTCAGGAGGGTCAAGAAGGACGTGGAGAAGTCGCTCCCCGCCAAGGTCGAGCAGATCCTCAGGGTCGAGATGTCGGCCATACAGAAACAGTTCTACAGGTACGGAAAACTTATGCAAGGAAAATTTTTTAACCTTTAGTCTGGTAAGGTAACCGTTTGACACCAAATCTGCACCACGGTGGAAATGTCAGTCATACAGAAACAGTTCTACAGGTACAGGTCTAACCCAGTCTCGTAACCTTCAGCATGCTGAGGTAGCCTTTCGCATCAAAACTGAATTGGTTACTGGATTTGGCATCAGGGAAAAGGTTGAAAACACCTGGATTACCATCACAAATCTTGTTGTAGTATATTATTCTTTGATTTTGGCAGGCTAGAAGGCTAAATTGTCCTGATGTTGGATTGGCAAAGTTTGCTTTCAGCTCATAATTTATCTTTTTTCAGACTGGTTTTCAGAGATGCATCATGTATAGGTTGAATGGAATAAATTTTAGCAGTTTAGGAAAAATACACTAAAGCAATCTTTTACAGTGGTCTTATTTCTTGGCAGGAGGGAAAAGGAGATTTTTGCAGTGTTTTAAATTTGCAGGTGAAACAATTCTGTAGTACAGTAGAAATATACATCGCATCTTCGTAATGTAATGGTTTTGCAGTAAGAGGTCACTGCAAAAACTGCAAAAATAGAGCCACTGGAAACATCTAAAGATTTACAGTGTGGTAAATGACTGTTTGCTCCATGTAGGTGGATCCTGACGAAGAACTACCGGGCGCTGACCAAAGGGCTAAAGGGCAACACCAGCAGCTTCCTCAACATCATGATGGAGCTCAAGAAGTGCTGCAACCACTCCTTTCTGGTCAGGACACCCGAGGACCCCCCGCCCGGACAGAGCCTCGTCACGGTACGATTCACTCCTTCTTTCTATCACTCAAACCTTCCCTCCTTCCTGGTCAGGACGCCCGAGGACCCCCCGCCAGGACAGAGCCTCGTCACGGTGCGATTCACTCCTTCTTTCTATCACTCACACCTTCCCTCCTTCCTGGTCAGGACGCCCGAGGACCCGCCGCCGGGACAGAGCCTCGTCACGGTGCGATTCACTCCTTCTTTCTATTACTCAAACCTTCACTCCTTCCTGGTCAGGACGCCCGAGGACCCCCCCCCCGCCAGGACAGAGCCTGGTTACGGTACGATTCATTCCTTCTTTCTATCACTCATACCTTCCCTCCTTCCTGGTCAGGACGCCCGAGAACCCCCTGCCGGGACAGAGCCTCGTCACGGTACGATTCATTCCTTCTTTCTATCACTCACACCTTCCCTCCTTCCTGGTCAGGACGCCCGAGGACCCGCCGCCGGGACAGAGCCTCGTCACGGTGCGATTCACTCCTTCTTTCTATTACTCAAACCTTCACTCCTTCCTGGTCAGGACGCCCGAGGACCCCCCCCCCGCCAGGACAGAGCCTGGTTACGGTACGATTCACTCCTTCTTTCTATCACTCATACCTTCACTCCTTCCTGGTCAGGACGCCCGAGGACCCCCCACCAGGACAGAGTCTCGTCACGGTAAGGCTCGCTCCTTCTTTCTATCACTCAAACCTTCCCTCCTTCCTGGTCAGGACACCCGAGGACCCCCCGCCGGTACAGAGCCTCGTCACGGTACGATTCACTCCTCCTTTCTATCACTCAAACCTTCACTCCTTCCTGGTCAGGACGCCCGAGGACCCCCCGCCAGGACAGAGCCTCGTCACGGTACGATTCACTCCTTCTTTCTATTACTCAAACCTTCACTCCTTCCTGGTCAGGACACCCGAGGACCCCCCGCCGGTACAGAGCCTCGTCACGGTAAGGCTCTTCTTCTTTCTATCACTCAAACCTTCACTCCTTCCTGGTCAGGACGCCGGAGGACCCCCCGCCAGGACAGAGCCTCGTCACGGTAAGGCTCTTCTTCTTTCTATCACTCAAACCTTCACTCCTTCCTGGTCAGGACGCCGGAGGACCCCCCGCCAGGACAGAGCCTCGTCACGGTACGATTCACTCCTTCTTTCTACTACTCATACCTTCACTCTTTCCTGGTCAGGACACCCGAGGACCCCCCGCCCGGACAGAGCCTCGTCACGGTACGATTCACTCCTTCTTTCTATCACTCAAACCTTCCCTCCTTCCTGGTCAGGACGCCCGAGGACCCCCCGCCAGGACAGAGCCTAGTCACGGTACGATTCATTCCTTCTTTCTATCACTCAAACCTTCCCTCATTCCTGGTCAGGACACCCGAGGACCCCCCGCCCGGACAGAGCCTCGTCACGGTACGATTCACTCCTTCTTTCTATTACTCAAACCTTCACTCCTTTCTGGTCAGGACACCCGAGGACCCCCCGCCCGGACAGAGCCTCGTCACGGTACGATTCACTCCTTCTTTCTACTACTCATACCTTCACTCCTTCCTGGTCAGGACGCCCGAGGACCCCCCGCCGGTACAGAGCCTCGTCACGGTACGATTCACTCCTTCTTTCTATCACTCAAACCTTCACTCCTTCCTGGTCAGGACGCCCGAGGACCCCCCGCCAGGACAGAGCCTCGTCACGGTACGATTCACTCCTTCTTTCTATTACTCAAACCTTCACTCCTTCCTGGTCAGGACACCCGAGGACCCCCCGCCGGTACAGAGCCTCGTCACGGTACGATTCACTCCTTCTTTCTATCACTCATACCTTCACTCCTTCCTGGTCAGGACGCCCGAGGACCCCCCGCCCGGACAGAGCCTCGTCACGGTACGATTCACTCCTTCTTTCTATTACTCATACCTTCACTCCTTCCTGGTCAGGACACCCGAGGATCCACCACCGAACAGAGCCTCGTCACGGTACGATTCACTCCTTCTTTCTATTGCTCATACCTTCACTCCTTCCTGGTCAGGACGCCCGAGGACCCCCCGCCCGGACAGAGCCTAGTCACGGTAAGGCTCTTCTTCTTTCTATCACTCAAACCTTCACTCCTTCCTGGTCAGGACACCCGAGGACCCCCCGCCCGGACAGAGCCTCGTCACGGTACGATTCACTCCTTCTTTCTATCACTCATACCTTCACTCCTTCCTGGTCAGGACGCCCGAGGACCCCCCACCAGGACAGAGCCTCGTCACGGTACGATTCACTCCTTCTTTCTATCACTCAAACCTTCACTCCTTCCTGGTCAGGACACCCGAGGACCCCCCGCCCGGACAGAGCCTCGTCACGGTACGATTCACTCCTTCTTTCTATTACTCAAACCTTCACTCCTTCCTGGTCAGGACACCCGAGGACCCCCCACCGGGACAGAGCCTCGTCACGGTAAGGCTCATTCCTTCTTTCTATCACTCAAACCTTCACTCCTTCCTGGTCAGGACACCCGAGGACCCCCTGCCGGGACAGAGCCTCGTCACGGTACGATTCACTCCTTCTTTCTATCACTCAAACCTTCACTCTTTCCTGGTCAGGACACCTGAGGACCCCCCGCCGGGCCAGAGCCTCGTCACGGTACGATTCACTCCTTCTTTCTGCTACTCATACCTTCACTCCTTCCTGGTCAGGACGCCCGAGGACCCCCGCCAGGACAGAGCCTCGTCACGGTACGATTCACTCCTTCTTTCTATCACTCAAACCTTCACTCCTTCCTGGTCAGGACACCCGAGGACCCCCCACCAGGACAGAGCCTCGTCACGGTACGATTCACTCCTTCTTTCTATCACTCATACCTTCACTCCTTCCTGGTCAGGACACCTGAGGACCCCCCGCCGGGCCAGAGCCTCGTCACGGTACGATTCACTCCTTCTTTCTACTACTCAAACCTTCACTCCTTCCTGGTCAGAACACCCGAGGACCCCCCCCGCCAGGACAGAGCCTCGTCACGGTACGATTCACTCCTTCTTTCTACTACTCAAACCTTCACTCCTTCCTGGTCAGGACACCGGAGGACCCCCGCCAGGACAGAGCCTCGTCACGGTACGATTCACTCCTTCTTTCTACTACTCAAACCTTCACTCCTTCCTGGTCAGGACACCCAAGGACCCCCCGCCAGGACAGAGCCTCGTCACGGTACAGACAGTCATTCCTTCTTAGTACTGCTTAGACCTTCCTTCCTTCTTTCCATCAAACTTGAAGCGTAATGCTTGAGACTAATTGTAATGCCTCTTTGATAGTGGAATGTGGTTTAGCTTTTATAACCAGGCACGTGTGTAGGGTTCTTTTGTGACAGATTGAATGTCACTTGAACTCACGGAATACCAGTCCTAGTACAAAGATTGTCAAGACAAATGTTGTGCTTGTTCCTCGGACATGTTGTGAGGGACTGCATTTGTTATTTAACATGGTGATGTAAAGCCGGTCCAGCTCTGTGTATGAGGGAGTTTCGGACGTTCGCTTCAAGCGTCAAACTTCTGCACGTAAAAGAACCAAACACACTTATCGAGAAGAGTAGGGGTGACCCGGTGTGCTTGGCCAAAAATGCGAGCCGTGGCAAAGCCGCATTGCACTACCATTAGCTACTTGAAAAAACATCATGTTTCACCTCAGTTGAGGATGCCTGCTTTACCTTTACCAAGGAGTTACAACAGCTGACATTTTAGACGGCTATAGACTGCTAGACGACTACACAGGCTTTTCATTTGACGTCATTTGCAGCATGTTGCGTTACAGCGTACGTCTGTAAAACACACTGAGATGTGACCGGGGGATTCAAATTGTAACTATTATAACGTCTATGAAAAGCCTGTATAGACCACTTTCTGAAGATGCCTGTGTGTCTTGCAGCAACTGCTGCGGAGTAGTGGGAAGCTGTTGCTGCTGGACAAGCTGCTGGTTCGGCTGAGGGACACGGGTCATCGCGTCCTCATCTTCTCCCAGATGGTGCGCATGCTGGACATCCTGGCAGAGTACCTCACCATGAGACACTTCCCTTTCCAGGTAAGGTTCACATATATGTACATGCTGGCTCTCTTCACTTGTAATTTACTTGAATAGCTACATGTGTATATCTTATTATAGTCCTAATGTCACAATGTTTTTATCTACGACTCCAATCTTTCAATGATTAATGTTTTTTATTGGTCAGAAATTACCCGCAATGACAGCCTTTCTAGTGCTGCATTGATGCAGGGTTTACAGGTTTCACGTAATACACAACATATACATATTTTATCCACACTTGCATTTTTTGGCACTATTGCAAGGGTCTTGGCGGCTGCCATTCGGCGCCACCAGGTGACCTCAATACGACCTTCCCCAACCAAAATGTGTTATTTCTTTTAAGGCATTGGATATTTCTAAACATGTCAATACTCATTGTCAAAAACCTCAATTCAGCTTTGTGCTTCAGGCTGTTCATTTGTTATGTCCGTCTGTTGCAGAGACTAGATGGTTCCATCAAGGGTGAGGTGAGGAGACAAGCGCTGGACCACTTCAACGCTGAAGGATCTCAGGTGTGTTGGGAGTTGATCTTATCTATCTTCACCATCCTTCCACCCCTTTGCTGTATTGTGTAAAAGTCAAATTCCTTCCCATACCATGGTCCATATGGGAGCAACAATCTCCTTTCAGTAACCCTTAGCCCACACAACTTTGTGCAATCACTACAGCAGGGGGCTTGTCCATAAGTGGTGTGTGTTTAACTACCATACTCTTTCCCAGATGCTGAGTGCTAACCAGAGAAAGCAGTATGTACCATTTTTAAAGTCTGTGGTATTACACGGTTGGGGATCAAACTCACGACCTATCGAATGCAAGACTCTACTCACTTAGCCATAACACCGGTACATCTCTCTCTGTCTCTCTCTCTCTATCCAATTTTCGTCTTTTATTCCCCATCATCTGGGGGTTGGACGTGCTTACACATGGATGGGGGAGCCCCATAACTCCTCATCAAGTGCAAGTCTTTTTTGTAGCAAGAGTTTTTACGGCTGGATGCCCTTCCTAACGCCAACCCAAACCCTATTTCTGGGCTTAGGACATGGGGAATATGTGACATATTTGACAGAACAGATTTCCAAATGTTTGTGTTCTCTCCCTCAGGACTTCTGCTTCCTGCTGTCGACCCGAGCGGGCGGGCTGGGGATCAACCTGGCAACGGCCGACACCGTCATCATCTTCGACTCGGACTGGAACCCACAGAACGACATCCAGGCACAGTCCAGGGCACACAGGATAGGGCAGAGGAAACAGGTAGGGCACAATGCAGGGCACACAGGATAGGGCAGAGGAAACAGGTAGGGCACAGTGCAGGGCACACAGGATAGGGCACAGTGCAGGGCACACAGGATAGGGCAGAGGAAACAGGTAGGGCACAGTACAGGGCACACAGGATAGGGCACAGTCCAGGGCACACAGGATAGGGCAGAGGAAACAGGTAGGGCACAGTCCAGGGCACACAGGATAGGGCACAGTCCAGGGCACACAGGATAGGGCAGAGGAAACAGGTAGGGCACAGTGCAGGGCACACAGTCCAGGGCACACAGTCCAGGGCACACAGGATAGGGCAGAGGAAACAGGTAGGGCAGTCCAGGGCACACAGGATAGGGCAGAGGAAACAGGTAGGGCACAGTGCAGGGCACACAGGATAGGGCAGAGGAAACAGGTAGGGCACAGTGCAGGGCACACAGGATAGGGCAGAGGAAACAGGTAGGGCACAGTCCAGGGCACACAGGATAGGGCAGAGGAAACAGGTAGGGCACAGTACAGGGCACACAGGATAGGGCAGAGGAAACAGGTAGGGCACAGTCCAGGGCACACAGGATAGGGCAGAGGAAACAGGTAGGGCACAGTGCAGGGCACACAGGATAGGGCACAGTCCAGGGCACACAGGATAGGGCAGAGGAAACAGGTAGGGCACAGTGCAGGGCACACAGGATAGGGCACACAGGATAGGGCAGAGGAAACAGGTAGGGCACAGTGCAGGGCACACAGGATAGGGCAGAGGAAACAGGTAGGGCACAGTGCAGGGCACACAGGATAGGGCACAGTCCAGGGCACACAGGATAGGGCAGAGGAAACAGGTAGGGCACAGTGCAGGCACACAGGATAGGGCACAGTCCAGGGCACACAGGATAGGGCAGAGGAAACAGGTAGGGCACAGTGCAGGCACACAGGATAGGGCACAGTCCAGGGCACACAGGATAGGGCAGAGGAAACAGGTAGGGCACAGTGCAGGGCACACAGGATAGGCCAGAGGAAACAGGTAAGGGGCTGTTAAATGTCTTGGATAACAAAGTTCCTTGTACACAACAAAGTATTTGTACCTAGTCAACATTTGGTTGACCGTCTAACTAGAGCTGTGTACCGGTACAGCACCGGGTACAATCAATTAGGTACAGGTCCAAAATACCTGATCCCTGGTGGACCGGTACTTTAATCAGGTCAAGCTTGACTTTGACAGATAAAATAACTACGAAATAACCGTGGCAGTGCACCAAAGCCACATCTATACAAATTTTCATCTGTGTTTTCATAAAAATAATACCTAGCACAATTAAATATCATGTTGTTACTAGTTCAGACATGCTTTTGTCCTTATTGAAAATCTACCATTTTCTGAACAAGCAGTTTAGGTACAGGTTCAGGTACGGACCTGTACCTTAACCCGTGTACCTGTACCTAAAATTTGTTTAGGTATACAGCTCTAATGCTGTTAAATGTCTTGGATAACAAAGTTTCTTGTACCCAACAAAGTATTTGTACCTAGTCAACATTTTGGTGACCGTCTGTCACCTTCTTCAGGGCAATACTGATTGGTTCTACTTCACACTGCAGCTAGGTGTCGCTGTCAGTCACCAAAACATCGCAGTTAAGTTGGTGTGTGTGCAAAGGACTTTGTTATCCACTGATTTACCAACCAACCGGATGTGAAATGTCTTGTTTGGCTGATTTTTGGTCTGAATAAAGACAATTTGTCCCAGCCATAGAAAATATTTCATGCACGCACCGATCTAGGTCACACTAAAATTGAACTGATTGCTGCCAAATTGAAGCATTCTCTTTAGTACTAATACTTGATATCTGACAAGTCTTAGAGAGCCATGGGAGACACAAGAATGATTGATTGATTGATTGATTGATTGATTGATTGATGTCCCACCACAGGTGAACATCTACCGCCTGGTGACCAAAGGCAGTGTGGAGGAGGACATCATCGAGCGGGCGAAGAAGAAGATGGTTCTGGACCACCTGGTGATCCAGCGGATGGACACGTCGGGCAGGACCGTCCTCTCCAAGTCGTCAGCTCCCTCCAGGTGAGGAATAGATGGGGTTTGTTAGAAACACTGCTGTAAAATACCAGGAAATAGTACAAGAAAACCACTCCAGGGACTGAAAAAATCTGGTCTATATTGACAGGATTCTTAATGCTTGTGTCATTGGGAAAAATTATCTTAGGAACCATCAAAAAGTGGTCACAATGGCCAGGTGGTCATTATGTAGAGTTGGTCATTTGTACGGGTTTTACCATTACTAGAAACAGGTCAAAATACTTGGATATAGTATTGTTAATATTGAAACCTTTGTGGTCATTTCACTTTTGTGGTGACCTCTCCATTTCGCATTTCGCATTTCCAATTTATCACTTCTGTTGTACGGAATCGTTTCAGCCGCCAACTTGACAGTTGTGGAAAAAGTTGTGCATTTGGGATCAAGAAAATTATCTGTTGCGCAGTTTTAAATTGTTTCTTCTTCATCTTTCATGTTGAAAACAAAGTGGTGGTGGGAACCTCTGGTAGGTGACATGTTGAGATCTAGCATGGATTGCCTGGTACCAGGGCTCGAAATAGTGGGTGCATGTGCACCCAGTGCACCCAAAATTGGAGCTGTGCACCTAATTTTTGACTGTGGGTGCACTGGTGCACCTAGATATTTTTGCAGCCTATAGGGTTAAGGTACTATTGTACACTAGTATACAGAATATTCTTGAAATGTAACTATAAAAAACAGCATGATAACTTTTTGCTGTACTCGATTCAATGTATTATTTGTTTGAAATTTCAAAGTTAGCTATAGAATTACAGATTGAAGTTCTTAAAAAAGGCAGCAGCGTTAAACTTTGTAATTTTGTTCTGAAGAACATTCAACTTTATTTTATCTGGTGCACCGAAAATTATTTCTGTGCACCCAATTTTTTGAGTTGGGTGCACCAGTGCACCTATTCCCAAAGATGAATTTCGAGCCCTGCTGGTACTGTACGCTTGTCTGCAGATTACTGGGCATGTTTTTACATAAAACACAGGAAAAGTTGATAGATACAAAGTGCAAAGGGACTAACGAATGAAAAGCTTCTGGGATTTTCCCAGCCCAGCTAGCTTATTGTCTTGCAAAATTATGCCACATGGTTTCAGTAAAGTTTGAACAATGCTAAAAGCACAGAAGATCTTTTTATACATACAGGACAATAGTAAACCTTTCAAACTTTGTTCCAACACAACAAAAATAGCCCATTGAATTTTTGACTGTCCTACTACTATCTTCCACAGAATTCAAGTGACTAAAAAACTTTCTGAGAAATTCTGTGGAAGACTGCAGTCGAAAATTCAATGTGCTACTTTTATTGTGTTTGAACAAAATAGGAAGTTTTAACTAGATGTACTATGTTAACTACCAACTCAGATTAAGTTTCATGCTATTATTGTCGGTACAAAGCAAAAGGGACTAATGAATGAAAAGATCCTGGGATTTCCCCAGCCCAGCTAGCTTATTGGCTTGTTTCAACAGTTCTAACACAAATATTACATTTCAAACTGGAAGACTTTGTACCCAATGACTGTACAAAGCATGGCTTTAACTATTGTCACATCTACTATTATTACTTTTGTTTCAGCACCTCGACTCCCTTCAACAAGGAAGAGCTGTCTGCTATCCTGAAGTTCGGTGCTGAGGACCTCTTCAAGGAAAATGAAGGGGAGGAGGAAGAAATGCCTGTATGTTTGTCATGTTTCATGTGTCTTCTGTTAATCTAAAAGAAAACCTGCTCACATCACAGTGTGTTGGAATGCTACCTGTGTGGTTAGTCAAGTCACAAATCCAGGACCTTCTTATGACTTTTCTCCCGACCACTCCCCAACCAAGATCGTCGCTGGGTTGGGAGTAGCCTGGAATCCATCCTATTCTGGCTCCAGTTCTCTTCTCTGATTGCATGCAAGTGGATCAAACCTTACAGTGTTTCCCTATGTAACACTTATCACAATGAAACAACAATACATATAGAATACAACACGTTATATTCCGTATCACCCGAGGTACCAGCCCGACCACGGGTCGGATCGCCTGACGGCCGTAGGCCGATCCAACCCGCGGCAGGGCTGGGACCGAGGGTGATGCGGAATACAACGTGTTGTATTTTATTTATGTCATACCTTGGTCACACCCACCCGAGAAAACACACATTTCAATGCGAAATGTGCCAGAAGTTGAGGGAGTTTTGTGTCCTCGAACACAAAACTGCAACAACATTGATTAATTTGATTCTAACCTCCGAATCCGGTATTCGAATTCCCGACGACGGCACAACCGGGGCGCTCGAAATGCATTCGAAATATTCCATGGAAGCCTGTGTGATAACACTCCCGAACCCTATGTGATCCGGATAGTTATCACACGGTCCGGAACACCCGTATCAGGCCCAGGCATGACATAAAGTCTAGTCTTATGCAGCTTGTACCTACTGTACTAGTATTTCATCTACAGGTGGTTATGTGAAACAAACAAACATTTTTCCTCCATCTCCAGGAGATGGACATCAATGACATCCTACGTCTGGCAGAAATAGCAGAGATGGTTGTACCTACTGTACAAGACTAGTGTGTTACGCCTAAAGGCATTTTGCCAATTATTTGAAACAAACAAACAAACATATCTTCTCCCTGCTCAGGAGATGGACATCGATGACATCCTGCGTCGGGCGGAGACAGCTGAGATGGTCGACGACGCGGGGGCGGGGCATGAGTTGCTGTCTCAGTTCAAGGTGAGAGAACGACTAAAACTACCATTTATCTACCAAGCAACATTGCTTCAAAACAAATCTCTGTAGAGTTTTAGTCAAATATCTAGTTAAGGCTGCACCAAGTAATTTTTATGGATGACGTCTTTTGGAGACCCTAAATCTAATGCGAGAGCGCAAAAAAAAAACAAGTAGGGCCGAAAAAAACAAGATGCCTAGATTTGAAATATAATAGTCGACGACACATGTTAGGACACAAATTGAATGAGAGAAGATAGTGTAACAACTAACGATTATTTTATTCATCATGAAAACAGCAATAATTTGAATAAATCAGTTGAAGTTGAACAGCAGTTGTTGTCCTGTCATGTTTCTTTCCATATCCCATTGATCTGCGGCACCGTCGTAACTCTTTGGTCATAGTTACAGGAAGCGGAATTTCTTGTTTTTTTTCCGGGAACAGACCAAAATCAATGCGCGCGCGGACGTCATCCATAAAAATTACATGGTGTAGCCTAACAATGATATCATCATCAATGACAATGCAGTCTTATCAGCTATGTATTTCAATGATGCATAATGTACCTTTTAGATGTTAGCAATTGTGTACATGTTTTCCTGTGATTTTGAAATCGTTTTTGGCAGATGCTACAAGTTATGCATCCAGTATTTTGAATTTCTCAAGAAACTGGATAGAATTTTGAAACAGACGTTTCAGCCAGCATCGACTGTCTTTCGTCAGTGACTAAAGGAAATTACCGGAGAACCAGGTTTTATACCAAAGCTCTGAATTTGATTGTTAATGAGGTGAAGACAATTTAGGAATGTTCAATAGAAGACTAAGGCCACACCAATTTAATTTCTTGGTTAACAGATTTTTATTTTCCCCCAAAAAAAATTTGAGGAAAAAAAAATCATGAAAACAAAAGGCTGGCCCAGCCTTCTTTTTTCTAAAAAAAAATTTTCGAAAATTTTTTTTTGGGGGGGAAAATAAATATCCGTTAACCAAGAAATTAATTTGGTGTGGCCTAATGCTAACAAAGTTCTTTGATTGACAAGGCGACAAGCTTCACAACCGGTTTTGATATCTCATGTTCTGAACAAGCTATGATCATGATCTTTGGTTGGTAGATAGCTCTTGTTCTTAATCCTTCATCAGTAGTTACTAAACTGGATGGATATCACTTTTACCAAAGTGGCATCGGTGTGGCGCAACAGTTAGAGAGTTTGACTCAGAACCAACAGGTCCTGGGTTCGATGCTCACCATGCCCGACGTTGTGCCCTTGGTTGGGAAAGGCACTTTACGTGACCTTCCCTGGCGGTGGAGAGACACCCACCAAGCCTCTTCTCAATCAGCTAATCTGTCTAAAAGTGTCCCAAACACTACATATTTGGTTGCCAACGTGCCAATATCTAGCATATTTGCCACCAAGAACTGTAGAGTTTTTTCCCCCAAATTGGAGCATACACATAGTTTAGCCTCCAGTATTCCCTATTGTACATCATTTCAGTCAAGTCAAGCATTTGTCAGTGTTGTTACTAAATTGGATCGATATCACTTTCCCTTTCCCCAGGTGGCGAACTTCTCCACGATGGAGGAGGAGCTCCCGGAGGCGGACGGGAAGACGTGGGACGACATCATCCCCGCGGCGGAGCGACAGAAGGTGGAGGACGAGGAGAAGCAAAAGGAGCTCATGGAGATGCACCTCCCGCCCAGGCAGAGGAAGTTTGTCACAAAGGTAGGTCTTGTGGTTAGGCAGGGATCTCCCTAAAGAATGGAACAGTGGCGCTCCTCCATCCTGTTCTAATCCCAGCTCCATCCTGTTGATTTTCAAAGTTAGGGTATTTTTTCCAATTTTTACCCAGCAAAGCCTGTAATTCTGCTCAAAACCAGAAATTTCAGGTGTAAAGCTGAAGTTGCAGAAGATAACTTCCATTATGTCTGAAAAAGGCAAAAGGCAACATCCGCTCTCCTTTTGAGAGTTGTGCGCCCCCTCCAGACCTCCCCCCTCAGCACTTATCCTGTGCCTGGCACCCTCCCCCCATCCTGCTCTATATTTCTAGGGAGATCCCTGTGGTTGTTGATGTAGAATATGCAGGTTCTGTGTTTGGATCCCCAGGAGGCCCCAATGAGGTACCTTCAGTTAGGGACTTCCTCTCGAATGGGTTGTAAAGCCTGTGGTCCTTTGTTTGAGGAGAACAAAGCTTATGCGGCTGGCTGTCATGACGCCCCTACGACCCCTGAGGTCACGGGTCATGAGTGAGTGAGTGAGGGGTCCATCCCGGTGTGATTGTACCAAACCTTGCAGTCCGGTCTTACAAAGCTTGTACAGTACTGTACTGGTGTGTTACTCCTAAAGGCAGATTACCGGTTATTCAAAACATACGAAACAACGGTAGGGTGTATGAACATTTCTGTTGTAGGTGTACCAGCAGGTGATGAGAGCAGAATTACTTGCCTGAGATTAGTTTCTTTGCTCTCTTCTTTTCCTCCCCGACTGAAACACCGTAGGACATTGTTGTGGTTCTTTTGAGCCTTGCAGATTGTTTTTTACATGGAATGTTCTGTTCAGAGAAAAGCTGTGTGTTGAGATGGTACATTTGTTGTGGACTGTTGTGGACAGAAGATTTTGCGCTGTGTTTTTAACATGAAACGTTCTTTATCTTGTTCCTCCCAGCTCCAGTACGGGAGTGAGTCTGAGGGCTCCACCCGACGTAGCAGGAAGAGAAAGCGAGCCTCCTCCAGCAGTGAGAGCGACTCTGACTCCGACGCCGACACAAAACCTCGCAAACGTGGCCGACCCAGGACGGTACCCAGGGACACCATCAAGGGCTTCTCGGATCCAGAAGTCAGGAGGTGTGTTTATAAATCAAATAGTTTTTAATCACACTCGGTGTTCTCACCAGGATTTTTTCACAGCATAGGGTCATCTTTGCGTGGCAAAAGCTGCATGTTGAGCGCCACATGTGTGAGGGTGAGGGCTGCAGGCAGGAATATTTTAGGGGGGGTCCAGGGCATCCTTACACTGGAAATTTTGAACTTTAAAACTCTCAAAGACAATATTTCCTTGGTTTAAAGGGCTAAAGTTTTTTACTTTTGCATCAAAACAACAGAAAATCCCCGCTATGCTGGTTGAAATACAGCATAGGGGCCAAAATCACAGCATAGGGGCCCCCTACGTTCAAATGCCCAGGCGATAACCCTGGCACTGTTGATGGATAAACAGTCAGAACTGTCCAACAAGACCACCCAAGGGACCGATAAGATCTGGTCTATGTAGACAGGTGGTCACTATAGACATGATTCTTAATACTTGTGTCAATGGGGAAAATTATCTTAAGGAACCACCAAAAAGTGGTCACAATGGCCAGGTGGTGTTTATGTAGAGGTGGTCACTTGTACGGATTTGACTGTATCAAAAACTGCTTGAGTTAGTCACCATTAATCAGTTTCTGCTTGTAGCTGCTTGCCCTACTGCCAGGTGACATTGCTGAGTTCTTATTTCCCTATCACACCATACTTTCTCTCTGCCTTTCAGGTTTGTGAAGAGCTACAAGAAGTTTGGCATGCCCCTCACAAGGTGAGTACAGGCTCTTGGTAATTTGCATCAGGGGCTTCCTGTTGATCCTTGAGTCTGAAGACTAGTGTAACCTGTTTATAAACAAGTCTCTAGATGTAAAAATGTGTTACTGAAGAAATTCAAGTGCCTCCTGTTAGACCACAGAAGCTACTGTTGTGTCTGGGGATGGCATTTTGGGGTCCTACACACCAGAGAGTGGAACCAGCAGACCCCCTTTCAAATAGTCGCTCATTGCCTTTCCTTGCGTCTGTCGTTACTGTTAGTAACTCACTTCTCTCATGACCTCAATGACAAGCGGCCTACAGCAGGGGTTCATCTAAATCGGGAAAGAGGGGCGCTGCGCCCTCTTGTTTTAGCCCAGTGCCCCCTTGTCGAATTCAGATTTTAGCTTAATATCCAGCATATACAGCCTTCCCTCAGCGATTCATTCTTCCATAAATACATAGAATTCGCTCCCTTGCCTGTGTGTGCTCCCTCTTGTTCAATTTTTCTAGAAAAAACCCTGCTACAGGCCTATTTGAGCTTCTCATGAATAAACAAAGGTTCAAACAAAATTCAAACAAAACTGTCATCCCCCAGGTTAGAGGCTATCGCAGGCGATGCAGAGCTGCAGGAGAAGTCGTACGCTGACCTGAAGCGGCTGGGAGACCTGCTGCACGACGGCTGCGTCAAGGCTATCGAGGACTACGAGAGGCAGATGAAGGAGAATCCGGAGTTCGATGGCAAGTTCAACATCAGTAGGAGAATTTCAACCTTACTTCATTCTATATCATTTATGTCATATTCATAATCATCATCTTGTCGTGAAGGTTTCAGGGATATTCATGTCCCTTCTCCTCTAGCCCTCCGATTACGTCACATTATGTTCTATCATTGTTTTACTTACGTTGATGAAGGTTTGACATCCAGGTAGTAAGATATGCCAAAAATAGTCACTCAAGCAACTGGATAAAATTTTGAAACAGTCTGAAACGTCTGACTGTTTCAAAATTTTATCCAGTTGCTTGAGTGACTATTTTTGCCGCATTGTTTTCCTTATTTTGTGACAGGACTTTGCAAGTCGTTTGAAACCTTCACACGCGTGTCAGTAAGCCGTAGTATGTTAATTTGAGGGCTGATGATGTAAAAGTTCAGTCTATGAATTCTGTGATTTTGTTTTAATTGTTTGAAATGTGCGCTAACACCAGTCCTGGTCCTCAGGATTTGTTTTCATCATGTTTTAAGCATATTCTTTTCTGATCCAAGTATTGATGCATTAAAATGATCTGACCTAATGGGCCACTTTGGATGGTTTTTACATCACAAATTGTTTTCCACCATGTATTTTGATATAAAAGGCAGAATCCCCAGATGCCCCAGTCATTCTTTAACCAGTCATTTTTCTTCTGACGACAGGAAAAAAGCGTGGCCCGACCCTAAAACTCTCCACGGTGACGGTAAACGCCCCCTCCATCCTAAGACACGAGGAGGAGATGCTACCCCTCGCCAAGGCCATCCCCGAGGACCCCGAGGAGCGTAAGAAGTTCCGTCTGCCGTGCCGCGCCAAGCTGGCGCACTGGGACGTGGACTGGGCCGTGGAGGAGGACTCGGCGCTGCTGGTGGGGATCTACGAGTACGGGATGGGGAGCTGGGACACTGTGCAGATGGACCCCGAGCTAAACCTGTCAGACAAGGTAGGACCTGTGGGTAGTAGTGTGTGTAGTAGTGTGTGTAGTAGTGTGTGTAGTCTGGTAGCCATGAGTACAGGATGGGGAGCTGGGACACTGTGCAGATGGACCCCGAACTCAACCTGTCAGACAAGGTAGGGCATGATATTATAGCATGAGTAGCCCATTGCTATAGTATAATGAACCTGTATATACTATTACGGGATGGGCAGCTGGGACACTGCAGATGGACCCTGAGCTCAACCTCTCGGACAAGGTAGGATAACACTGTAACCTCCACATTACAGTGTGTAGTAGTGTTTGTAGCCTGATAGCCTATGCACACTGCTGGTGGGGATCTACGAGTACGGGATGGGGAGCTGGGACACTGTGCAGATGGACCCCGAACTCAACCTGTCGGACAAGGTAGGGAATGATAGTATAGCATGAGTAGCCCATTGCTGTAGTAAAATGAACCTATAGATACTGTTCAGCTTCTACGAGTATGGGATGGGGAGCTGGGACACTGTGCAGATGGACCCGGAGCTCAACCTGTCAGACAAGGTAGGGAATGATAGTATAGCGTGAGTAGCCCATTGCTATAGTATAATGAACCTATAGATACTGTTCAGCTTCTACGAGTATGGGATGGGCAACTGGGACACGGTTCAGATGTACCCCGAACTCAACCTATCAGGCAAGGTAGGACGTGTGAGTAGTAGTGTGGATAGTAAGTAGTGTGGGCAGTAGTGTGGGTAGTTTGGTAGCCAAGAGTATGGGATGGGGAGCTGGGACACTGTGCAGATAGACCCCGAACTCAACCTCTCGGACAAGGTAAGACATGTGGGTAGTAGTGTGGGTGGTAGTTTGGGTAGGCGGGTAGCCAAGAGTATGGGATGGGGAGCTGGGACACCGTGCAGATAGACCCCGAACTCAACCTCTCGGACAAGGTAAGACATGTGGGTAGTAGTGTGGGTGGTAGTTTGGGTAGGCGGGTAGCCAAGAGTATGGGATGGGGAGCTGGGACACCGTGCAGATAGACCCCGAACTCAACCTCTCGGACAAGGTAAGACATGTGGGTAGTAGTGTGGGTGGTAGTTTGGGTAGGCGGGTAGCCAAGAGTATGGGATGGGGAGCTGGGACACCGTGCAGATGGACCCCGAACTCAACCTCTCGGACAAGGTAAGACATGTGGGTAGTAGTGTGGGTGGTAGTTTGGGTAGGCGGGTAGCCAAGAGTATGGGATGGGGAGCTGGGACACCGTGCAGATGGACCCCGAACTCAACCTCTCGGACAAAGGTAGGACAGTGCAATCTTGTTAGAGTTACTAATATTCAATCTAAAGGTTCTGGGCTCGTATCCACTTTACATTTGAGTACATATGTTTGGTTAGGGACGTCCTTTCAGATGAGAAGTGAAGCTAGAGGTCCCATGTTTGAGGACAGCCAACCTCAAGCACAGCAATACATTATAACAGTAGATAAAATGTTAATTCTGTATCTGTATAGCCAGTATAACCATCCTTTACCATAACACACCAGCTTCCGCAACTGTATCATTCTGTATATCCAGTATAACCGCCTTTCGTTGTAACACACACATCTTTATAGTCAGTATGACTGCCCTTCAGCTTAGCACACCAGCTTCATGATTGTTGACTGCTGTTAACAGACTTGTAATTTTTTTTTCCTATCTTGAAGATTCTCCTGGATGAGGATAAGAAGCCCCAGGCCAAACATCTGCAGTCCCGCGCAGAGTACCTCATCAGACTGCTGAACAAGGACCAAGTCAAGAAGGAGGCCTTCGCTGAAGGAAAGGTGAGTCAAGTTTCTTGGGTATGGTACAAAACTGTGTTGTACTCAGAATGGAACATTTGTTGCTGAGTTGGAATCAGAATGTTTTGGGTTGAATTCCTAGCAGGCCCCAATGTTGTCCCTTTGAAAAGGCATTTTATACCAATTTCCTCACTTGACTCAAGTAAAAAAGGGGAAGTATCTTCCGTTTGGGACTCTCCAATGCGATGTAAAGCAGATGTGTTTGAGGAGAGCCACATCTCGAGCATGTTGAAGATCTCATCACATTTATTGAAAATAGTAGGGTGAGTGGACCTTACAGTCCAGTCTATTACACAGCTTGTACCTACTGTACAAAACTGGTTGTGTTATGCCTAATGGCAATCTACTGCTGGTGCGAAACCAAAAAAAACACTGAGCGAAGTAGAAGTACTGTCAAACTTTTTGGGACCACATGAGTTTGTAAATGGTAATGGTTGGTTCAGGAATACTGTAGATGTTAGTATCTTCTCACAACTCTTTTTGTTACTACACAGGTTGTCAAGAAGGAAAGAAGACCCAGGATGCCCAAAAAGCCCAAAGACCCCACCTCAGTGAAAAGACCCAAGGCCAAGGTGAAGTTTGTGGAGAGGAAAGAGAACGAGGCGCCCATGGATGAACCAAACATGGACTCAGAGGAACATCAGGAACCACTAGAGGAAGGGGAAGTAGAAGACAGCAACGACAAAACTGACATCAAAGTACCGGTCGTGAAGAACAAAGTCAAGAGGCCCAAGAAACCGAAGACACCCAAGATTGTCAAGGAGTCTTCCGATAAGACACCAGCAAAACCCAAGGAGAAGAACAAGAAAGACCTCCTGAACGCTGACCTCGACCCTGACGCGTCACAATCGGTGATAGAAGACATGGATGATCTGGACAAAGAAACCTTCAACATGGTACGTATTGCTGTTAGAACTCTTCATTCTGGACATTGAGTCAGATATTGATGTTTAACTTATAAAAGTCCCATCATCCCTAAAGGCACATATTATTTGATGTATGTACTAGTCAAATTAAGTCTTCTAATCTTAAGTTGTGGAATGCCACAACAACTGTCAAAACTGCACAAGAAGACTACTCAAGGGACTCATGAAATCTGATCTTTGTGATAGGTGGTCGCTACAAACAATATTCTAAATCATCTAAGGGACCACCAGAAAGTTGTCATATTGACCAGATGGTCACTTGTACAGCTTTGACTGTAGTTAAAGTTACAGATCAAAATGGCAGTTCAATTTTATTCATTGTAAACATATTGAATACCTGTATTTGTATGAACAGTGCAAGGAAAGGATGAGACCCGTAAAAAAGGCACTGAAACAGCTGGACAAGCCTGAGGAGGGCCTTACTGAGGAGGAGCAGCTGAACCACACCCGGCAGTGCCTGCTGAAGATAGGTGACCGCATCATGGAGTGCCTGAAGGAATGGACAGAAGCAGAGGAGGTCAAAAAGTGGAGAAAGTAAGAGTAGCTTAATTTTCTCACAAGTAGTAGTAAAAGTATTAGTGTCCAGTATTTTATGCTTCTGCTTCGTGGGTCCCTGACACGGGCGTGCAGCAGTCGGCTTGTGTGTAAAAAAACTACTTGTCTCATGAGAGTAAAGCAAGTGCCCTCAGGCATTGTCTCAGAGATGTGCACTGTAATACTTCCTGAAAACTATGCAGGCTTCAGGAGAGGCTACAATTACTGGAGGATAGGTTTTTGGTGGGAAACTTGCATGCATAATATCTAAACATAACTTTATTCAGTCTGTTAGCTAACATACAATTTCCATGTCTGTTGTCTTTCCAGTAATCTTTGGATATTTGTATCCAAGTTCACGGAGTTCGACGCCAGGAAACTCTTCAAACTATACAAACATGCCGTCAAAAAGAGGGAGGAGGAGAAAGAGGTTTGTTGGCTTTGTTGAATATCATAGATTTTGTTTGAAGGAGCTCAGAGATAGACTAAGGTCATCATTTTTGTTCAGTAACATTCTGAAACCTTGGGTGAAAAATGGCCATGTTTGCATACGGTATATCCTTTGTAACAGCACAGAGCTTTGCAAACTGGACTTGAATGCTTATATTTTTCATGCTTATGATATTCAACTTATCACATTCACTTTTAAAATGTGGAAGGTTTTTCCAATATTTTCTCTGGTAAAAGTCCCAAAAGTGATGACAGATTGAATAGAACTAACCTTTTAGCCTTGAATCGAGTCTTGTTGGCAGACGACCATTTGAATTGAACTAAAATAGAAATAACAAGTGCCTTTACTTGAAAACGCTAGTTAGTCAGAATGTTGATAAAAATTTCAATGCTATCGTGAACAATTTGACCTAGAGGTCGTTCCCCTCCATCTCCCCAAAAAAGCAGACCAAAGAAAAGACGAAGTCGGCGGCGAGTTCCAACACTGCTGTGAAGAAGGAAGCGTCAGACAGTCACGCACACGCGGGGAAGAGACCCCAGGGCAGCTCCGAAAGGACCTCGGGGTGGGGCAGTGACTCCGCCAGCAGGGACAGGTATGTTTGTTTGTTTATTTATTTGTTTGTTTGTCTATGAGCTATAATAGTAAAAGACAGCCAGCATGCACATATGAGGAAGTGACAAACATCAGGGTGGTGCAGTGACTCTGAGAAGTAGACTAGAAAAAAGTGCATGTTGTGCATCATACGTAATCTACTGTGCCAGTAACATTCCTGTATGGGAGTGCATGTCAGAATCATGTTGGAATTAGTTTCTATGATGTGAAAAAGCACCACTTTAGCATCACAGATATTGTTTTAATATAGATATTTACTAGTAATTTTTAAAAGAGAACACCTTGAAAAATGTCCGATGCACACTGTTGCAATATTGCCTGGTGCCCTGGGCCGTCCGTTTTTAACACGTATATCGTTCATCTTGTCATTTTGTACAACAGACTAAAGATGAATTTTAATCCCCCTGTAGATTGTTGTATGTATAGTGCATGCACCAACCCATATTTTTGTTGTGTAGTTTCACGAGTAACGGCCCGTGGCCCGGCACCAGCACCAGCTCGAGTTACGGCCACACGGCGGCCCGGAGCGGTACTGCAGGCGGGGCCGACAGGTGGGCCCACGACAGGTACCAGCCCGGCAGGGACCCCTTCAGGGAAAGGTAACAAACCTGCTCATGATCTGTGTGCTGTACATCTGGTTACTTTCACAGCAGTGAACCCATGCATTTCCAATGTATTATTATTTTTTTACTACAGAACTAAATATCTTAAAACACAACAAAAACCTCTCTTTCCCTCTTACAGCAAAATGTAAGCCACTGCAAATGTAAAGGAATTTATTGTACGTCTGCCTGCAATGTTTCAGCAGTTTGGTGAAGAATTTGCAATGTGGGAAGTGTTATTGTCCTGTTCTTGTAGAAGTGTGTGAGAAGTAATGTGTCCTAGTTTAATGTGTTTGCTGTAAGAGATTGTTGTAATCATCCAAAACACAGTATGTAGTACTGAGTACCTCTAATATAAGTCAAATTAACAGCCATGTTCTTGACTACTTTCCAGGCACCGTGGGGAGGTGAGCAGTGCGTACAATCGACCGGGATCCCGTGACTACGATTCCCATCGGACGCGGGACTCACGGTACAACGCGGAGCATCGCTGGGACAGAGATCGCGAACGGGACAGGGACAGAGAGCGGGACCACCGGGACAGGGATCGGGGCGATCGGGACTACCGGTCGCGGGACCATCGCGAGCGGGATTCTTCCCGGGACTCTTCGTCGCGCCACCACCGCACAGGCAGCAAGGAGGACGGCGGCAGCGGCGGTTCCCACCGGAGCGCGCGGCCGGATTCCTCGGGGGAGCGCGAGCAGAGGTTGCATCATTCTCAGTCGGACCACAAGCGCAGGAAAAAGGACGAATCCTGGTCATCGGAAGGGAAGAAGAAACGTAAAGACGACCACAGCGGCGGTGGCGTGCACAGGTCCAACGCACAGGAGCACAGAACGAGCAGGGACGATCCTAAGGACCACAGGGCGTTGATCGAACACCGCTCTCCGTTAGAACACCGTTCTCCGTTAGAACACAGGTCGCCCCTGGACCACGGGGATAGAAGTAACGAGAGAACGGACTCCAGACACTGACAGCAGTGAGACATCCCCACTCAAACAAGGATGATCCTGTCTTAGTGAAAATGATATGTTGCACCAGAGGAAAAAAAACTTTTCTTGGACACGAGACCAATTTTCGAATAGAGTATCACAAATAAACTATTTGTATGATCGTTACGATGGTCGTTGTAAATACGGAGGAAGATAACTTAAAATTTACAGGTTCCGATGCTTGTATTTATGCCCTCTGATGTTAAATAGTCGTGATGAAACGAATCTCAGTGCAGACGAATCTTCCAGTGGCAATGGAAAACAGTTCCTCAGCAGTGGGTTTGCTATGAACTTAGCTGTGAGGCCATTTTTTATGGGCAGGCATCATGCAATGGCACACTTATATATTTATATGCCGTTAGATGCCGCATCACGCCAAGTGTTACACGTCAGCCTCCCTGCTCTGGAGGCAGAGACTTCTGGAGGATGGACCGTACTCGTTGATGCTCTCTTGTGTGCATCTGTGTAAGAAAAGAGTTGATAAAGAAGTAGCCTTTTTTTTTCCAGTCCGTAATACCGATTTCCCCGTCCCCAGAACCCGCCAGTCCCGCAGTGGTCTGTCCTGGGACCACCTCCATGTGTTCTTAGCCTGTCCGGTTTGGGAAGAATAAATGTCACTGATTCCCGGACTTGTTGTCTTCTCTCTCACTCTGCACACACACACACACACACACACAAGGACTCACACACAAACACACACATATACACAGCTTCTCACACAGAAACACTTTTTCACACACATACTCTTACACATATAATGCAAACATTCTAGAAATATAATGCACACATATAATGCAAACATTCTAGAAATATAATGCACACATATAATGCAAACATTCTAGAAATATAATGCAAACATTCTAGTTTTCTCAACAATATTTATTTCCCAATATTGTCCACAAGTTCTTGCATATTTGATATACTATCAACATTTCTCACAACATGCTTCAGCTTGCCTTGAAAACTTTATGTATTGCAGCTGTCATGTAGCCTGGGTGCCATTGCGGTTAGCAAACAAAAAGATTGAGCCAGCAGTTTAACAGAGGATGGTACCCAGGCTAACTGTCATAGTGCAACTACCCCAAAATCCCACTGCAACATCATCATGATATTTCTAACATTTCTCTAGATTTATGTAATGTTATACATATCAATACAAAAGTCAGGGATCTTCATTACGGGCCTCAAGGAACTTCCAAAATTTGCAAAAATTGAAAAGACATCTTAACCTTTCAGCTAAGTCAGCCCTTTGGTCACAAACCTATATTCAAGTTTCAGCGTTAGACTGCGAACTTTTGTAGCAAGAGTCAAAATTGTATCTCTATTTGTACAATTTCATTTCCATAGAATCTCCTAATACACATAAACATTGTTCTTCATGTAGAATGAAGACATACACAGGTATATGTACATCCAGACTAGTAGGGAGAAATATAACATTTCTCCAGTGATATAAAGTATAATGAATATATAATGATATAATAACGTCTAAGTCAAGAACCATTAGCATATGATTGATGGAGATACATGACTGGATATCATGTACATATACATTGTATATGTACATGATATCCAGTTAAAGAAAGGTTCTAATGTCAATGGTGTGTGCATGGCCGTGCTCTTGTCACAGTTTATATTTTTGGTATCCAACAATCATATCATTTTCATAACTTTCGTTGGAAGGTCTTCATAGGTAGGAAACTGAACGCCAGGATAGGATTTTATATATCCAAAGTGAAATTTAAGAATCTTTTATATAACACAATGGTGAGCTGAGAGTTCTTATATCAAATGTTAGTTTGTCGAATGTTGGCTGCTAATCAAAAGTTTTATTTTTTTTAGTTAATCTTTCAATCGAACAAAGGTCTTTTGTACTGTATTCTTGGTGGCAAAGATAAGAAATAACCAGGTAACCTGTTTAAACTGTTACTAAGGGCACATAAGTTGGTCTTCCGTGTAGTGTAAGAAATAACCACCTTTGTGTTCTCCGGAGCGAATGTTAAAACTTCATCTATCGCTCTGTTGCGCCACCAAAGTCGTGGTTTCGGGTGGAACCGGGTCCCGTATTGCCCTGGTCATGAGTATGTAAGTGGGGCAGTGTTACGGCCAGGTTCTTTTGGGAATTGCTGCATGAGAGACTATTAGATGTTACAGGACTAAGAGAAGACACAGGGCATTGTCGTCATACACGCACGGGAGTCGTGGAGTTGAGTCTCTCTCTGCGTCTGTTCTCAGACATACTCCAGCTCAGACTCTTCTCTTCTGGTCAACTGACTCAACTCCAGGGCACCCGGCCTTTTATTAGAAAATACCCAGACTGACTCTCCCATTCACAAAGCAACCACAAAACTCACTATTACAATGTCAGGGGTTTTGCCACACTTATAAGTAGACGTCCAACCGTTATACTGAGTTCCTTGTAGTTGCTAGGCCTATTACGTATCAGCTCCGAAATCATCTTTTCCTTGCTCTTTGATTGAAAAAGCAACCCCTCAACTACCAGCGTCTCCAGAGTTCGGTTTCCTCGGATCGCTGAGCACAGACTGTAGAGCGACTGTTTGCTGCAATTTCCACGGTATATCTTACTTGTTTTGTCTAGACTTTCGCTGATTACCCACCTAAGCATTAGTGTCTTCAGCACCTTGTTTTTCTTTATACATTCTGTGAGTTTGTGCACCATCGGCTCCACATTAAACATCTTATGTTTTACATCTTTTATGCTCATATTTCGTTCGTGTATCTCCAGCTCAAAAACAAAAGTCCAATCTTCGGTGAACAATGAATCATCGTTCCCTGGAAGCACAAGCTCAACGTACTCGAGTCTTGTATGTTTAGAGATGCTTTGAAGCGTTGCTGTTAGGTTACCGAATCCCCTGGTACTAGGGTCCTTATGCCTCCAGGAACCTATATTTAACTTTAGGGACCTAAGACGGCTGTGACTCTCACTGGTCAAACGGCCCAGCTGCCTGTCATACTCTGAAAAGTTTACGTCATGCTTGTTAGGATCACAAACGACGCAGTCTGCAAAAATCTCAACATGTTCTATCATCGATACTGCCGACAATTGTTCCAACCTACTTAACAATGACAGATGATGCATGAAAGAATGTTTGATAAATATGGTCACACTCTCTGTTCCACACAGAGGTATGAATGTTCGCGTTAATGTAGAGAACTCAGTTTCATAACCAGTATCAGTCTCTAATAATGTCACAGAACGCATTGCGCCATAATCTGATAATGCGTTCTCCAACACGCCCAGCTTTTCCTGTTGTGCACCATCTATACAATCGCAGTTAATTTTGAGATGCTGTATAAAACTTCCACCTTGGCTCACAGACGGTTTCCTTTGAAAAGTCAGTACGTGTGCCAAACCAACACACCAATTGACATGGTCATCTTGATGAAACCTTAACTGGTCTTCACTTTCTAGCATTTGCCGAAAAGAAGGATCGGCTGAGACTTTAACCCCTGACATTTCACCATAATCAAGCAAAGAGTATGGTTCACCAAAATCAACCGGGTTGTTGGTTACGTGGTCAGACAAACAGGGTGCCACGATTTCAGCCATTGTATCACCCGCACAACTTGTCCCAAGCCACATGATACATAAAAATGACAAAAGTTTCCTGTTCTCTTCCGTTTGAGCTTTGTTTAATTCCTCTGCAAACCTTTCAAATAGTGGGTGGGAATTCTCACTCTGAATCAATATCAACCAGTTTTGAACCTCGCTGTACTTACGATTGCAATATAAAATCAGTTCCCTGTTAACCACAGTAGCATCTGACATACCAAACAAGCGACACACACATTCCATCCCCTCTTCTCTGCTACTTTCATCCATGACCAGGCCACTGATATAGCGGGCGGCCATGTATTCCTGAAACGTTTTGTGCAGAAAGGCGCAGTAGCAGATGCGCTTGATTCTGGAGAAAGAGTAATCTCTAGTCAAGAGGCCCAAGTTCAACATGTTATCGGCTTTCGCGCCATACTTCTTTGTGATCTCATCTATGTTAAACTGAAGCTGCTCCTGCTCTAGTCCCTCCCAGGCCAGTTTTTCCAGGCCTCGCAAGGCTTCTTCTATGTCAGGAGGAAGTTTGTCATCTTCCATTGGAAGGGCTCTCTTTGTACAGAATCGCTTTGCAACTGAGTAAACAATATCTTGATACAATTCAGCTTTGCTAGAGAGCAGTTCCTTGCTGCTATCCTCCCACACAACACAAACAAGTACGTTGTTGAGGGGATTAACTACTATTTCTAACAAACTACCATTACCGTGAAGCTTTTCAACTAGTTTTGAGGCTGACTCTGGGGACTTGCAAAAGTATTTGCGGATGAAGTTTTCTGAATTCTCCCTACTGTAGCCTACTATTTTGTAGAACTGGTGACATTTCTCCAGGTCTTTGACACAGTGGTACGGCCTGGAGGTCACCAGGACATGACAGTTCTTGAGGATTTTACCCTGAATCAAGTCCACCACATCTGTGACTTCCCTAGCTGTCTGACTGAGCTCATCTAGACCGTCTAGGATGAAGAGAACATCATCCTGGTTCTGTTGGATGTAGGACCAGAGCTGGTCCGGGGTCGTTTTGGTATCCTTTGGTAAGAGTTGCTCAAATATTTCATCTCTGACTTTCCCAGCTAAATGACGCATTTCCAGAAGGAAAACAACCTTAAACACATTCAGTTTCCCACAGGACCAATCATAAGCAAGTTTCTGACAAGAGCATGACTTCCCCATACCGGGATCCCCCTCTACTCGTATCTTTCTGCAAGTGGCCTCAACTTGACTTCCTTTACCTGACGTTGATGTGTAAATATCTGCAAAGCTTACGATAGTGTCTGTGTCCTGAAAGCGCCCTCTATCGTCCCTCCACTGTAACCGCATGCTGGTGTAGACTTCTCCAAGATGGAGTTTGAGGTCTTCGCACCACGGTAGAGGCCGCACATGCGCAAACTCTGTAGCGTACAGGTCCTTCAGATAGGCGATGACGTCACCAGGCACGTCAGGCGGTCCTGTATAGCATAATACTTGTTTTATACCAAAGTATAGTAGCACGAAAGGATAGTAGCATGAAGACCCTGACATGTGCACGTACATATACTCACACGCGTGCGCAGAAATGATCTAGTATCATTGGCTTTGAGGCGTTAACCCACACTCTGGGTTTAAGTTACACACACACAGACAGACGACCCTAAAACTATGCTTCCATTTTTCATGTCGGAAATACATTCCCTACCTGCTTATGAAGCGTTTCGTCACCTGATCTTTTTTGGCTATCACAGCTAAATTGACTGACTCTGGTTGGTGACATGGACCATTAAGGAAATTGGATATAAAAGTCGTAGGAGAACCTCTCACCTTGATGCATCTGTTCTGCGATGTGACTTGAGTCTGCACAAACTTGTACTTTGGAGGTCATGTCTGCCCTCTGGTTATCGCGGACTTCCTCTAACAAACTTTCCAACCGGCCTTGCCCTTGTCTCAGAGTCACTCCTTGTGCCGACACCAAATCTTTGACCTCCATGTCTTCCTTGTACAGTCGCTCTAGCAGGGTGAAGCACTTTACTTCCTGTTCCGGGTCAATGCTCCAGCTGAGTCTTTCTGAAATCTTGTCTCTGTCCCCGCCGAGGGCAACCAGAATTTTAGTCAGTTCCCTCCAACACATGTCAAAGTCTTCTTCAGACAAGTCTGTGCTTGGAATGTGCCCGTAATTGTCGTTTCTGAACCGCCGTAGTCTGTCCCGTTCGCCTGAGTACGGTGCACCTCTACCGAGTTCTAACCGCACGAGTTCCTTCAAGAGGAGTTCTAAGAGTGATATGTCGAACCCCTGCGCAGTATCTGGAACACCACCGTCGGGTGGATACAGTGTTTTCCTTTGACCAGGGTTCAAATATCGCAGTCCACAAAGATGTCTCGTGTGCTTCTTTAGCTGCTCACGGAGACTCGGAGGGTTCATGTTCTTGACTTCATGCTCCAATATTTTCCTGACTAGCGACGTCCCCTCGTCCACCAGCAGAGCCGCCAGTTTAGCGCCCCGAGCCGTGCCGGGGGTGTAGACCGGGTCAGAGCTGCTGGGCTTACTCACGGCCATGGTGGCGTGAATGTCTCACCTGTAGCCAGCTGCAAACTGCTATATACTCTCTATTCTCGATACTTTAGCAGGTTGTAATGTTCTTCTGCCAGTAGACTATTAGAACATGGCTCACCTTAGCTTAGTGCAACTTTATATTTCCCCAAGTCATTTCTGTCCAGGAGGTGTACAGGAAGCCATCGACAGGTGCAATCCCTTCTAGTAAGCTTCACTCGGACAACTTCGGGCAAGCAAATAACATTTCTTTGCCACAGACCCTAACGGAAAGCAGAAATAGCTTGGTCAAGATGGCGTCTGTGATCCGTTTACTTCCCGTGTTTACCGTTTGGACACCTGAGAAGGAAACCATTCAGCAACCATTCTTAGGCGTACAAAGATAACAATGGCGTGTTCCCTAGGAAGTGAGAGTGACGCATCGAAGCCGCCATCTTGACAAACGTACTTCTGCTTTTCGTGGCAACAAAATGTCATTTGACTGCCCCTGCAGACTGCCGGAGTTAAGCTCACTTGAGCTAATTACCTCAGCGTTTGTATAACATGTTCTGGACAAAAATTACTTGGACAACTTCAATGTTGTGGGTGCTTTTGTGTTAAGGTGAACCATGTTCTAATGGAGCCCACTAAAAGAAGAACGTTACAATCTGCTAGAGTATCAAGAATAGAGATCATCTAGCAATTTGCAGCTGGCTACGAGAGAGACAGTCTCTTCACCATGGCCCTGAGTAACATTGAACCAAGGGGCACGGATCCGGCCTACACACCAGGTATATCTCTATTGAAGTTCATATTCTATTTCCCTAATCTTCCATGTTTCTACCAACCATATTTCATCATTTTTCAAAATGCTTCATACCCAGATAGGGAAATTGCGACCATTTATACCTCTTCGTAGTAGATGACGTAGTCATCAAATACCCTTTGTTTTCGTTGCTTGATCAATTAGAAGAATATATAATACGTCACTTGAAAAGGTTAACATGATTTGACGAAGGAATGAGGGAACACAATTCTTGTAACGATGGGAAACGAACAGAAAAGTTGTACAGGTTGTCGTGCAAGGTTGACTTTTTGTTCAACCATGCACAACTATTATCAGTTGAAAATGACGATTAGTTTAACCCTGTAATGTTGACAACTTCCTTTTGCTCACACAGACTCAGTAGAAACCATAGAAGACTTGATAAAAAACAACTACACCCTTCTGAGTGGGCGACTACAAGTTGAGAAACTGATTCCCAACTTCATCGAGAGGCGATTACTGGATTTCCCCGACAAGCAGGTCATCATGAGTAAAACAACCGCGCCAGGCAAGGCCGAGGCTCTACTGGAGCTCCTGACTCAGAAGGGCACGTGTAAACTGGAGGAGTTTGTGGAGATTTTGGAGGCAGCGGACCACCAGCATGTTGCAGGTCAGCTAGAAAGGACGAGCACACGAAATGACACAACTGAAGGTAACTTGAATAAAACTACCTTTAAATGATTGTTAATTTTCTTCGTCAGGAAGTCTATATCTTGGGCAGTGCTTCTGTGTGTATATGTGTGTGTGTGTGTGTGTGTGTGTGTGTGTGTGCATGTGTGTGTGTGTGTGTGAGTGTGTGTGTGTGTGTGTTTGTGTGTGTGTGTGTGTGTGTATGTGTGTGTATGTGTGTGTGTGTGTGTGAGTGTGTGTGTGTATGTGTGTGTGTTTGTGTGTGTGTGTGTGTGTGTGTGTGTGAGTGCGCGCGCGCGCGCGTGTATGTGTGTGTGTTCGTAGGTTTTGAGAAAAACGACGATTTTGAGAGAACCGAAGTAAAAATTATCCAAATAAAATATCATTTGCATTATCAATAAGAAAATAAATAGTTTATTTCATCGGCTGTAAATGATTGGAAGTTCATACTTGCAGCATTTAAAAGTGATTATGACCATCGTAAATCATGTCAATAAGGGACTCATATACATAATTGGTAAGGATGTCTTTGCATAGATAGGATTTGCATGCTTTGAACAACTTGTGTTATTCGGGGTGATCAACTGATATAATCGATGCAAATGAGGGCCTTGTTTGCACAACCAATGAGAAACATTCATGATACGTCACTCGAAAAGGTTAACATCATTTGAGCCACAATCAGTTTGATAATTTTACACCTTCATTTTCTATGATGAAATAAAATGTAGATAAAACATATCACATATCTGCACACGATATAGGATTGGTTAATGCAGCTGCTGATGACGTCATCGCCTGTCTGAAGGACCTGTACGCTACAGAGCATGCGCATGTGCGGCCTCTTCCGTGGTGCGAAGATCTCAACTTGCATCTTGGAGAAGTCTACACCAACCTGCGGCTCCAGCGAAGGGACGATAGGGGGCACTTTCAGGACACAGACACTATCGTAAGCCTAGCAGATATTTACACGTTAGGTGATAATAGTCAAGTTGAGGTAGATGTCAGAAAGATACGAGTAGAGGGGGACCCCGGTATTGGGAAGTCGTGCTCTTGTCAGAAGCTTGCTTATGATTGGTCCTGTGGGAAACTTGACAGGTTTAAGTTATTTTTCCTTCTGGAAATGCGACACTTAGCGGGGAAAGTCAAAGATGCTATTTTTGAGCAGCTCCTACCAAAGGATACAACACTGACCCCGGACCAGCTCTGGTCCTACATCCGAGAGAACCAGAAAGATGTTCTCTTCATCCTAGACGGTTTAGATGAGCTCAGTCAGACAGCTAGGAAGAGCACAGATGTGGTGGACTTGATTCAGGGTAAAATCCTCCGCAACTGTCATGTCCTGGTGACCTCCAGGCCGTACCACTGTGTCAAAGACCTGGGGAAATGTCACCAGTTCTACAAAATCATAGGCTACAGTAAAGAAAATTCAGAGGAGTTCATACACAAATACTTTTGCAAGTCCCTAGACTCTGCTTCAAAACTAGTTGAACAGCTTCAAAGCAGCAGTAATATGTCAGAAATAGCAGTTAATCCCCTCAACAACGTGCTCATTTGTGTTGTGTGGGAAGATAACAACAAACAACTACCCTCTAGCAAAGATGAACTATATCGAGATATTGTTTATTCTGTTGCTAAGCGATTCCGTACGAAGAAAGACCCTTCAATGGAAGGTGACAAACTTCCTCCTGACATAGAAGAAGCCTTGCGAGGCCTGGAAAAACTGGCCTGGGAGGGACTAGAGCAGGAGCAGAAGCAGCTCCAGTTTAACATAGATGAGATCACAAATGAATACGGCACAACTGCCGATAACATGTTAAACATGGGCCTCCTGACTAGAGATTACTCTTTCTCCAGAATCAAACGCACCTACTACTGTGCCTTTCTGCACAAAACGTTTCAGGAATACATGGCCGCCCGCTATATCAGTGGCCTGGTCATGGTCACGAAATGTGTTCGTCGCTTGTTTGGTATGGCGGATGCTACTGTGGTTAACAGGGAACTGGTTGTATCCTGCTATTACGTCTACGGCCAGATTACTTGGTTATGGTTACTTCCGATCCTGGGCGAGAATTCACGCCTGTTATTTGAAAGGTTTGCAGAGGAGCTAAGCAAAGCTCAAACTGATGAGGGAACTGTTGTCATTTTTCTGTGTGTCCATATGTAACGATCATTGTGTCATGTTTCACCAGGGAATGGTAAGTACGTTGGAACAACTCGCGGCAGTGTCAACGATAGGACATGTTGATATTTCTGTATGTGATGTCTTTTCTAGTGCTGAGAAGCGTGACGTAGACTTCTCCGAGTATGACAGGTTGTTGGCCAATATGATTGAGAGTCACAGTCTTCTCATGTCCTTAAGGTTAGTGACACAAAGCTGGAGTTATGAGAATCCGGAAAGCAGGGGGTTCGGTAACCTAACAGCGACCCTACAGAGCATCTCCGAACACACACGACTCGAGATATTTCAACTGATACTTCCATTGAACAATACTTTCAATGGAGACGTAACCAAAGATGCATCTAAGGAGTTTCATACAGTGATGTACAAAAAAGACGAGGCATTTAATGTACCAATGGTAAACAAACTCGCAGAATGTTTGAGGAAAAATAGGATACTGAAGAAACTGAGGCTTGGGTGGACAATCGCTGTTGTTACAGGCTTAACAAATAAGATATACCACGGATATTGCAGCAGTGAGTCCCTCTCCAGCCTGTTTTCAGCAATCCGGGAAAGCCAAACTCTGGAGAGGCTGGTGGTTGAGGGGATGCTGTCTCACTCAGACAGCAGGGCAAAGATGATTTCGGAGCTGATACGTAATAAGCCCAGTAACTACAGGGAACTCAGCATAACTCTAAATGAAGGATGCGGTCCACGAGACTATGTAACGGTTGTAACCGTTGATGGATGAAGTTTTAACATTCGCACAAGAAAAAAGCCGGTTCTATTTCTTAGACAAAAAAGAAGACCGACTAATGATCCCTTAGAAATAGTTTGAACAGGTATATTGATTATTTCTTAATCTTGATGCTAGTAATGTTATTCTGTACCGTCAAGAATACATTATGAAAGACCTTTATAGTACTTTAGATTGAAACATCGTCTCAATAAGAAAAAAAAAACTTTTGTAGGTCAACATTTGACAAATCAACATTTGATATGTTGAGAAATCATACAAGTAAATCAAAAGAAATATTTCACTTAAATTCCCTTTGGATACAAAATGATATTCTGACATTCAGTTTCCTGCCTATGGAGACCTTCCAATGTAAGTGTTGACATTATGATTTGATGTCTGTTGGATACGAAAACAGAAATTTTGACAAGAGCACGACCAGGCACACACTTTAGTGCATAAGTGGCATTTCCTTGATTGGATATCATGTCTGTCTATCATTCATATGCTTTGACTCCATATAATATTTGATTTATACGGTATACCTGTACCTTATTGTATTATCAGTATATGATCATTATACCATAGATCAATGAAGAAGGATGTCGGGGCGGCATCCGAAACGTTTGTAAAGTCACAAAAATACTTGTGTTCAGTTGTATAGATTTCATTTTTCTAAGCTTATTTGGTCAATATTTTGCCAAATAAGTAAAGTGAAGAAATGAATATAGATGCTAAAGACAGAAAATGTGACATCTGACAAGAGCACGACAACACCCACCTCTTCTTGTTGATAGCACAAACCTTTTTTTCTGTCAGTTGTCATGTATCATATTTTGATATTCTTGCCGCCATCTTGTAATAGTGCAAAACATTATTGATATGTTACGTCATGTTATACACTGATGTAAGTTAACATTTGATAACCTGTTCCTGTACATATATGAGAGGAAACAACTCTACGCCCTTAATATCAAATCAAAACCCATATTTCTGTATATCATGAGCTAAAGAAGATACAAAGGTTTTGTACATATCGAGGCTCATTTTCGTTCGATACAAAAGTTGCACGTACAAATAGATATATCCAATAAACATGTTACCATTTTACTTGATAGCGGGGAATATGTATTGACCAGAATGATTACACATTTCCTCTTCACTTGTTTACAACCAGTTTACTCAATCACAGAAATGATGTTAGATTGACTGACTTTCACGTATTGTACACAGTTGACCACAAGGGTAGATCTAGCAAATCCATGTAGAATATCCGTCTTTTGAAGTGACAACATCGCTAATTAAATAAACCACGATGGTAACAGTAGTTAAACACATGTAAATACAGGGAAGGCTAGAAGTCAAGTGCTACCCTTATTATAATAGGGAAAATCTAGTGAAGTTCAATGTACAAACGAATGAACCAAGTTTGAATAGTGATGTAATCAAACTGTTAACAATATTCTACGAAGGGTTCACCACAGTGATCCATTGTATTCCATATATTTGTGATGCTTGTTGCCATTGGAAGATTGTACATGTGACACTATTTACATGATGCTTGAGAGACAAATGTATATTGCTACAATGGATTATTAAACAACCAATAGCACAAACTAAGGTACTACCATTAAACATGGGCAACAGTCAATAAAAGATGATGACTAGTTATGTCTATTTATTCTATTTTCTTTCCTATACATTACCATTAAACCGGGACAATTTGGGTGATCATCAGTGTAACTGTGTATACAGGACATGGTGGTGACATACTCAAGCTTACAGCTTATTTTCGTGTCACCATCAACAGAGTACATTACAAAAGTACAAAATAAATACTACAAATACAGAAAATGAAAAACCATTGCGGACACGCAAAGCACAGAAGTAACAAATAATTTGAAATAAACTACATGACAGTAATCTTGAAATGTAACAAAATTGACATTGATGTCACCCTCACCTTTGCCCCTGATGGGGTTACATGGGGGGGAATACAAGATGAAGATGAAACTTTTTCAACGCAGAAAGTTAATGCACCATATAAGGTGGACCTATACATCGCCAAAATTAGCGACAGCTTGTGACGCTATGTTTGGCAGTCATTTTAAAACTCCCTAAGGCCACACAAATTTATTTTCTTGGTTAACGGAATAAATAAAAAAAATTCAAAAAATGCTAGATTGGAAAAACAACATGAAAACAGAATCTCAGAGGAGTGTTTTTACTTTGGTGCACACAGTTTCAGGGAGTGAACAGGGTCAGGTGCAAGTTTTCACCCCAGCCTTATGTTTTCATGATTTTTTTTGCTAAAATTTTTTGAAAATAAAAATCCGTTAACCAAGAAATTGAATTGGTGTGGCCTAATAAACAATTGACCCATAATAGCTTACACCTCCACTCCACTAAGGCGGTGATCTCCCTGCGACCGAGCGATTTGACCGAACGCTCAACAGATGTTATAATTAACAAAACTTAGTTTTTATGCTTTGGCCTTTGAGTGTTTAATTGCCTCTCAGTCATACGATAGATTTTGTATGATATTCCAATCATAAAGTCAAGAGTTACAGAAACCTCATTCAGGTCGCAGCGAGGTCGCAACGTGATCGCTGTCTAGTGCAAAACGTAACCCCGAAACTGTTGCCCATGCGTGAGATATCCCTTTAGTTTCTAACGGATAGTGAAACGGAGTAACAACTGTCAATACATGCACAAGGCTAAAACAAATTGTGTCACGGGAAAAGAAAACGAGTCATCGGAAGAGTACAGGTATCAAGCAACCACCTGCTACTCTACATGTAGGGTGTTCCCAAACACCGGTGACGTAGTAGCCTGTTACGATCGAAAACAAGAACTATTTCTAGGCTATTCCTAATTGTGTGGCATCGTAAAACGACATGACGATTGCTCAAAATTTATTTTCTTGCTCAACTTTCTGTTGACTGAAAGCAGTCATTGATTCCCATGGATAGATTGACAGACCCGTTTCTTGGCTAGTACAGAACCTCGAGTCACGTACACCATAGTCTATGTTTGACCAAGGAGGTTTAACCTCCTTGGTTTGACACTATGTTTACACCCAGCCCGTGACCTATGTCAGGGTCGTTGGGCCGGTTCAATCACCTTGGGTCTATAACCGTCTGTTCTGTTGCTGGTTTACAACGTTATAATTGTACAAAACCCCAGTGTGATAAAACGGAGAAAAATCGTTGTCTCGTAATTACGGATCGTTTACCGTAACAGGAACGAATGGTGACACACTACAAGCCCCCTTCCTGCTGTTGAATGGGCCATTCTCAGGTATGTAAAAGGTAAACAATGAGAGTAACCTATCGGTCGTTGGAAGGAACCGCCATCTTGACAAAAATAGTTTTACTTTCGGTGAGAATCTGTGGCATAAAAGTGTAATTTGCCTGCCCGAGTGAAGCTTACTTGAAGTTGAACGGATTCCCTCTGTGATCAGCTTGTTGTGCATGCTTCAGACAGTACTAACTCGGGCAGCAAGAATTATTTGTGCCAGTTTGGGTACTTTGGCTTGAATGGGATCTATTGACGGAAGATCATTTCACCCTGCCGGAACAAGAAGAATAGAGGCTACCTACCAGTTTGCAGCTGGTTACGGTTGAGACAGTCACACCGCCGCCATGGCCCTGAGTAAGCCCAGCAGCTCTGACCCGGTCTACACCCCCGGTACGGACCCGGTTTACACCCCCGGTACGGACCCGGTCTACACCCCCGGTACGGACCCGCTCTACACCCCCGGGACGGACCCGGTCTACACCCCCGGTACGGCTCGGGGCGCTAAACTGGCGGCTCTGCTGGTGGACGAGGGGACTTCGCTAGTCAGGAACATATTGGAGAAGGAAGTCCTGAAAATGAACCCTCCAAGTCTTTGTGAGCAGCTAAAGAAGCATAAGAGATATCTTTATCATGGACAACTGTTCAAAAAGCAAGGTAAAAATCACAGGGTAAACTTAAACCGTGGCCAGAAGGACACACTGTATCCAGCTGTTCCAGATACTGCGCAGGGGTTCGACATATCGCTGTTAGAACTCCTCTTGAAAGAACTTGTGTGGCTAGAACTCGGTAGAGATGCACCGTACTCAAGCGAACGAGACAGACTTCGGCGATTTAGAAACAACAATTACGGACACATTTCAAGCACGGACTTGTCTGAAGGAGACTTTGACTCGCTTTGGAAGGAACTGACTGAAATCCTGGTTGCCCTCGGCGGGGACAGAAACAAGATTTCAGAGAGACTCAACTCCAGCATCGACCCGGAACAGGAAGCCGAGTACTTCGGCCTGTTAGAGCGACTGTACAGAGAAGACATGGAGTTAAAACACGTTCTGGGCAATCTGGAGAAAGGACAAGTCGGTCTGAATGAAAAACAGGACAGGATGGATAAAAAACAAGACAGGATTTTAGATCATCTCCTTAGCAACCAGAGCCCGGGAGCGAGCACCAGACCATCTGCAGAATCAAGTTGCCAGACAGACCAGGTGCACTCAGGTAAGTTGTGCTTCTCACAGAGTTTCATCTAAGACAAACGCAGACATATTTAATCTACTTATGTCATGCCTTGACTCCATACCTACGTACTCCATACCTACGGCCAATATATATGTAGCGCTTCACCAAAGGGAGAATGTATTGTAACAAACAGAAATGTATTACGTACATTATGTTAATACGCCATTTACGTCCATATTCTTGTAGTCATAGTTTTTAGAATAGACTAGTATTATGGTATTGATTGCTTTGTTATTGGTGCAATACATCATGCCGTGTACAACTGTTGAACAATAAAGTTCATTGTTCTTTATATGAAACAAGAAAATAATGTTCTAAATAGGAGGGGGCTTTTTGTAGATAAATTCTCTTTTGTAGATAGATGTCGTTTCGAGTTTTACAAAATCACAAGTTCAAAAACTACATCAGAGGATAAGATGTATGTTCAACACAGTCGTTACATGTATTTGTCTGCTTCAATGGGAGCCATCAAAAAGTTAAAATCAATAGGTATGAATAGAAGTGAACCGTCTATTAGGTGATAAAACGATCGCAGAAAATCATGGAAAGCCTTTCTACTTATCCATTCTATTCATATAACGTTGGGTAACCTAAATTCGGGATTTTTCCGATAATGGTTGACTGAAATCAATCTAGCAGAACAATAAAACATCCTTTTTTTCTATTATTCTGTCAGTATCATGTACTATCTTTGCACTAATCATATATATGGTAGATTTTGTCTCTAGTCGTGCTGACACCATAATATTTCAACTTGAAACTACCGTGCGCCGCACGCACAATTATGGTGCTGTCGGACAGGGGGGCACATTAATTCGGGAGAGAAGATTCGTCTTGAATATCTTACCGCTAACACATTTTATACAGCAGCTATTCGTTCCATCCTTGGCTTGAGGAGAGTGCTATGGATATAGACGTGTCCAAGTAAAAAAAAATACACGAAAAAACGGCCGTACCGCACACATCAGGCCAGTTCGGGAACAAGCCGTGTGTTGAGTCGGTAGAACTTCACTCAAAGTCGGCCCATCGTCATCATCGGGCAACGTGTAACGTTACATTATTCATGGCAAGTTAGCTGGATGCCGTAGCAATGGTAATACTACTACGTCCATGTGTTCCTTGTTGTGTTAGGAGCAAACTTTGAGGAAAATATCTTCCTCAGTCCACTATCACACGCAGCATTTAGACAAAAAGTGTTCCTCACAAACCTTTGTCGTCTGCTTGACAACAGGATTCTGGTTAACAATATGGCGGCGGGAAAATACACGTGCCGTAGGTTGTAGCAACAGAGAGGAGTTTTGATGATTAATCACACTTAGAATCCAGTTGTAGGTTAGCAAAAGAGATTGTAATAAGTTGTCTTGTAAATAATTGTGTTTAGCAGGAAGCGGATGTGACATTTTTCTTATAAACCAGCCGACAACAATGTTGTGTACCTCTCCCACGAAGCCCTCAGACTGTTCCAATAAGGGACGAAGAGTTTTTGTCCTCGTCGCCTTCTAATCCATGCTTATCGAAGCTTTTCAGACAGTGTTCTGAATACGTAAGTCTGTCAGGTTTGCATTTCTAGCGGTATTACTTATGTTGCATCTAGCACATATCCCTAAATACCCCGTTTTCGAAAAATCCCGACTTTAAGTACCCCACGAATTTAGGTTACCCAACGTTAATGTATGCAGAGATGAATTATGTAGTTTAATGTGTGCCTTGATCCCTTAATGTATTCAGTTTAATATAAAGGAACTTGTGCATATTTACTCAGGGTCGTCTGATCTGACGGATAGCGTCATCGCCTCTCTGACTGACCTGTATGCTACAGAGTGTGCGCATGTGCGGCCTCTGCCGTGGTGCGAAGACCTCAACCTGCAACTTGGAGAAGTCTACACCAACCTGCAGCTTCAGTGCAGAGACGATAAGGGGCACTTTCAGGACACAGACACTATCGTAAGCTTAGCAGACATTTACAATGCACATGAAGATGAAGATAGTCACGTTGACGTTAGAACAGCTGTCAGAAAGTTGCGAGTAGAGGGGGACCCTGGTGCTGGGAAGTCGTGCTCTTGTCAGAAGCTTGCTTATGATTGGTCCTGTGGGAAACTGGACAGGTTTAAGATTGTCATCTTTCTGGAAATGCGACACTTAGCTGGGAAAGTCAAAGATGACATATTTGAGCAGCTCCTACCAAAGGACATAAAAGTGACCCCGGACCAGCTCTGGTCCTACATCCAAGAGAACCAGGATGATGTTCTCTTCATCCTAGATGGTCTAGATGAGCTCAGTCAGACAGCTAGGGATGTCACAGACGTGGTGGACTTGATTCAGGGTAAAATCCTCCGCAACTGCCATGCCCTGGTGACCTCCAGGCCGTACCACTGTGTCAAAGACCTGGAGAAATGTCACCAGTTCTACAAAATTGTAGGCTATAGTAAGGAAAATTCAGAGGAGTTCATACACAAATATTTTTGCGAGTCACCAGAGTCTGCCTCAAAACTAGTGGAACAGCTTAAAAACAACAGTAATTTGTCAGCAATAGCAGTTAATCCGCTCAACAACGTGCTCATTTGTGTTGTGTGGGAAGATAACAACAACGAACTGCCTTCTAGCAAAGCTGACCTTTATGAAATGATTGTACTTTCAGTTGCAAAGCGATTCTGTACAAAGAGAGCCTTTCCAACGGAAGGTATCAAACTCCCTTCTACTATACAAGACGCCTTGCGAGGCCTGGGAAAACTGTCCTGGGAGGGACTAGAGCAGGAGCAGCTCCAGTTTAACATAGATGAGATCACAAAGAAGTATGACACTAATGCCGATATCATGTTGAACATGGGCCTCCTGACTAGAGATTACTCTTTCTCCAGAATCAAACGCACCAGCTACTGCGCCTTTCTGCACAAAACGTTTCAGGAATACATGGCCGCCCGCTATATCAATGGCCTGGTCATAGATGGAAGTAGCAGAGAAGAGGGGATGAAATGTGTCCGTCGCTTATTTGGTATGTTACCTGGTAATACTGTGGTAAACAGGGAACTTATTAAGTCTTGCTTTTCTGAGTACAGGGAGGTTCAAAACTGCTTACTTTTGCTCCTGGGTGAGAACTCACGTCCACTATTTGAAATGTTTGCAGAGGATCTAAATAATGCTCAAACTGATGAGGACAGGGAATTTTTGTCATTTTTCTGTATCATGTGGCTTGGGACAACATGTGTAGGTGCAAAAATGGCCGATGTTGTAGCACCCTGCCTGTCTGACCACGTAACCAACGATCATCCAGATTTTGGTCCCATTGGTACAATGAATGGATTATATTCTGAGGTTTTTGAACGGTGTAGACGCTGTAGCACTGAAGGGGCTTGCGGACGTTTGTCGTGCCCCGGATGGAGAGATGATTTTGAAGTCCAACCTGAAGATCATGCCAATTGGTGTGTAGGTTTGGCCCATGTACTGACTTCTCAAAAAAAATTCTCTGTGAGCCACGGAGCAAGCTTCATACGGCATCTCGAAATCAACTGTGATGATTTATGTGGCGAACAAGATGAGAAGCTTGGTGTGTTGGAAAACGCATTATCGGATTATGACGCAATGCGGTCTGTGACATTATTTCGGACTGGCATTCGAAGATTCATACCTCGGCGTGGAACAGAAAGTGTGACCATACATAACTCCGATAGCATAAGGCATCTGTCATTCTTGAGTATGCTTGAACAGTTGTCGGCAGTACCAACGTTAGAAAATGTTGAAATTACTGCATCTTATCATACTGAGGATCATGACCCAGACGTTTCCATGTTTGACAGGCGTTTGGCCCGTATGATTAAGAGTAACAGGCGTCTCAGGTCCTTAAGGTTAGTGATACGAAGCTGGAGGTATGAGGACCCGGAAAGCAGGGGATTCGGTAACCTAACAGCGACCATACAGAGCATCTCCGAACACATACGACTCGAGTTAGTTGAACTGGAGCTTCCTATGAACAATACTTTCAATGGAGACGTAACCAAAGATGCATTTACAGGGTTTCATGCAGTAATGTATATAAAAGACGAGGCATTAAATGTAGAGCCAATGGTGAACAAACTCGCAGAATGTTTGAAGAAAAATAAGATACTGAAGACACTGAGGCTTGGGTGGAGAATCGCTATTGTTGCAGGCCAAACAAATAAGATATACCACGGATATTGCAGCAATCAGTCCTTCTCTAGCCTGTATTCAGCGATCCGGGAAAACCGAACTCTGGAGACGTTGGTCATTAAGGGGATGTTATCTCGCTCCAAGCGCAGGGCAAAGATGATTTCGGGGCTGATACGTAATAAGCCCAGCAACTACAAGGAACTCAGGATAACTCTTAATGAAGGGCGCGGTCTCTTGTCCTGAAACTTTGTAACAGTTGTAACCATTGATGGATGAAGTTTTAACATTCCCACAAGAAAAAAAAGACGCTTCTATTTCTTAGACAAAAAAGAAGACCGACTAATGATCCCTTAGAAATAGTTTGAACAGGTATATTGATTATTTCTTAATCTTGATGCTAGTAATGTTATTCTGTACCGTCAAGAATACATTATGAAAGACCTTTATAGTACTTTAGATTGAAACATCGTCTCAATAAGAAAAAAAAACTTTTGTAGGTCAACATTTGACAAATCAACATTTGATATGTTGAGAAATCATACAAGTAAATCAAAAGAAACATTTCACTTAAATTCCCTTTGGATACAAAATGCTATTCTGACATTCAGTTTCCTGCCTATTGAGACCCTCCAATGTTTACATTATGATTTGATGTCTGTTGGACACTAAAGCAGAAATGTTGACAAGAGCACGGCCATGCACACACCTTTGTGACATTAGAAACCCTTCTTTGATTGGTTGGATATCATGTCTGTCTATCATTCATATGCTTTGACTCCATATAGTATTTGACTTATACCTTATTGTGTTATTAGTATATGATCATTATACCATAGATCAATGAAGAAGGATGTCGGGGCGGGGTGGCATCCGAAACGTTTGTTTAGTCACAAAATACTTGTGTTCAGTTGTATAGATTCCTTTTTTTTCAAACTTATTTGGTCAATATTTTGGCAAGTCAGTAACGAAATAAATAAATATAGATGCTAAAGACAGAAATTTTGACATCTGACAAGAGCACGACAACACCCACCGCTTTTTGTTGATAGCACAAACCTTTCTTCAGTCCTTTGTCATGTATCATATTTTGATACACTTGTCGCCATCTTGTAATAGGGCAAAACATTATTGATGTGTTACATCATGTTATACACTGATGTAAGCTAACATTTTAGAACCTGTTCCTGTACATGCATAAGAGGAAACAACTCTACGCCCTTAATATCAAATCAAAACCCATATTTCTGTATATCATGAGCTAAAGAAGATACAAAGGTTTTGTACATATCGAGGCTCATTTTCGTTGCACGTACAAAAAGACATATCCAATAAACATGTTACCATTTTACTTGATAACGGGGAGATATGTAATGACCAGAATGATTAAACATTTCCTCTTCACTTGTTTACCACCAGTTTGCTCAATCACAGACATGATGTTAGATTGACTGACTTTCACGTATTGTACACAGTTGACCACAAGGGTAGATCTAGCAAAGTCATGTAGAATATTTGTCTTTTGAAGTGACAACATCGCTAATTGAACGAACCACGAATGTTACAGCAGTTAAACACATGTATGTACAGGAAAAGCCGGAAGTCAAGTGCTATCCTTGTTATACTGAAACAGCAAAGGGAAAATCTATTGAAGTTCAATGTACAAATGAATGAACCAAGTTTAAATAGTGATGTAATTAAACTGTTACTAATATTATATTGCATATATTTGTGATGCTTGGTGCCATTGGAAGATTGTACATGTGCCACTTTTTACATGATGCTTGAGAGACAAATGTATATTGCTACAATGGATTATCAAACAGCCAATAGCACAATCTGAGGCCTACTTGCTTGTTTTTCTTTTCTTTTCCAAGGTAGTACCATTAAACATGGGCAACAGCCAATAAAAGATAATTATTATTGATGTCTATTTGTTTTCTTTCCTATACATTACCACTTAACCTGGACAATTGGGTGATCATCAGTGTCCCCTGTAGGACGCCCTGCCAGGCTCGGTAGTTTCGGCTCCCGCAGTTGAGTCGTTCCGAGCATAGCTGAAGGCCTCATCTCCACCCCACCCTCCCCCTTTCTTTTTGAAACATTTAATTACAGGACCTGATGACGACATACTCAAGCTTACAGCTTATTTTCGTGTCACCATCAACTGAGTACATTACAAAAGTACAAAATAAATACTACAAATACAGAAAATGAAAAACCATTGCGGAAATGCAAAGCACAGAAGTAACAAATTATTTGAAAGAAAGTACATGACAGTAATCTTGAAATGTAACAAAATTGACATTGATGTCACCCTCACCTTTGCCCCTGATGGGGTTACATGGGGGGGAATACAAGATGAAGATGAAACTTTTTCAACGCAGAAAGTTAATGCACCATATAAGGTGGACCTATACATCGCCAAAATTAGCGACAGCTTGTGACGCTATGTTTGGCAGTCATTTTAAAACTCCCTAAGGCCACACAAATTTATTTTCTTGGTTAACGGAATAAATAAAAAAAATTCAAAAAATGCTAGATTGGAAAAACAACATGAAAACAGAATCTCAGAGGAGTGTTTTTACTTTGGTGCACACAGTTTCAGGGAGTGAACAGGGTCAGGTGCAAGTTTTCACCCCAGCCTTATGTTTTCATGATTTTTTTTGCTAAAATTTTTTGAAAATAAAAATCCGTTAACCAAGAAATTGAATTGGTGTGGCCTAATAAACAATTGACCCATAATAGCTTACACCTCCACTCCACTAAGGCGGTGATCTCCCTGCGACCGAGCGATTTGACCGAACGCTCAACAGATGTTATAGTTAACAAAACTTAGTTTTTATGCTTTGGCCTTTGAGTGTTTAATTGCCTCTCAGTCATACGATAGATTTTGTATGATATTCCAGTTAAGAAGTCAAGAGTTACAGAAATCTCAGGTCGCCGCGAGGTCGCAGCGCGATCGGGGTCTAGTGGAATGGGGGTCCTAGAAAAACGTAACCCCGATACAATATAGCCATACCTGACATATCCCTTTATTTCCTAACGCGCAGTGAAACGGGGTAACAACTGCCAATACATGTACGAGGCAAAAGCAAATTGTGTCTCACAACCGTTTTCTTTTTGTGCTAACATCGACGACACAAATGTAAGAAGGGACTGTGTGATGCAATGACTTTTCCCACTTTCATGTGAAGCGATGATGATGTGAAATTTGATGATGATGTGAAGCGATATAGTTTTCAGCACTACGGACATGCCCACCGGCACCATATACAGTACTAGTATTGAAGGGGGGGAAGCACATACTACATTGAAATGTACATACGAATCGCGATGAAATATAGAACAGCATCATGTCGTATCATACGACATGATGCTGTTCTATATTTCATCGTGATACATATATTCCCAGCATTAACGAGCTTCTTGACTCCAGGATTTTACATTTCATTCAAAAAACAACCTTCCATGCCATCACCCCTATTTAGCTAATGTACTCATCCTGCCGTCACCCATCCAAGATGGCGGTCGTCCAACCCGGAAGTGGTGGTGCAAGTCTTGGCAAGTATAGTACAGATTAGTTATGTTTCGACCTACTGTACTGTCGAGTACGATTTGAGATCAGACGAACCCGCACACACAGACGACCTGGAACCACCTGACGTTAAACGTGACCTTCGCCCTCCTGACGTCAGGCTTGACGCCCCCCTCCCACTGTCTAGAGTTGCGTCATGTTCTGACTGCTTTTTCTGAGTACGAGGAGTGACCCCGTCTATCGTCTGTTTCTCCAAAACACGCCGAGAAGTAGCTAAAGGGTCATCCATCTGAAGTTACGTACAGAAACGTGAGAAGGTTTAGTAGCTTAGCTTGTGCCTTGCTACGATCGGGACATTCATACCGCAACCATGGCCCTGAGCAAGCCCAGCAGGACGGACCCGGTCTACACCCCCGGTACGGCCAGGGGCGCTAAACTGGCGGCTCTGCTGGTGGACGAGGGGACTGCGAGACTCAGGGAGATGTTTGAACAGGAAATCAAGAAAATTAAACCTCCAACCAGTCTTCGTGAGCAGCTGAAGAAGCATGGGAGATACCTTTGTGGACTGCGATACTTGAACCCGGGTCAAAGGAGAACACTGTATCCACCAGGCTGTGATGTTCCAAATACAGCACGGGGCCCGGGATTTGACATATCCCTGTTAGGACTACTCCTGAACGAGCTGTGCCGAAATGCACCAAAGCGAGATGCAAGGAACAAACTTCGAGATTTTCGGAACAAATATTATGGACACAAACCAAGCACGGACTTGATTCAAACAAAATTTGACACACTGTGGAAGGAACTGAGTGATATCCTGGAAAAGCTCGGCGTGCCCAAAGACAGGATTTCACAGAGATACTACCGTAGTATTGACCCAGAACGAGAAGCAGAGTATTTCGACCTGTTAGAGCGACTGTACATGGAAGAAATGGAGGTCAAACATTTTCTGGACAATCTAGGGGTTGGACAAGACAGTCTGAAGGAGGGACAGGCCGGTCTGAAGGAGGGACAGGCCGGTCTGAAGGAGGGACAGGACGGTCTGAAGGAGGGACAGGACGGTCTGAAGGAGGGACAAGGCAGTCTGAAGGAAGGACAAGGCAGTCTTAAGGAAGGACAAGGCAGTCTGAAGGAAGGACAAGACAGTCTGAAGGAAGGACAAGACAATCTGAGGGATGGACAAGACAGTCTGAGGGATGGACAAGACAGTCTGAGGGAAGGACAAGGCAGTCTGAAGGAAGGACAAGGCAGTCTGAAGGAAGGGCAAGACAGTCTGAAGGAAGGACAAGGCAGTCTGAAGGAAGGACAAGGCAGTCTGAAGGAAGGACAAGGCAGTCTGAAGGAAGGACAAGGCAGTCTTAAGGAAGGACAAGACAGTCTGAAGAAAGGACAAGCCGGTCTGAAGGAAGGACAAGACAGTCTGAAGGAGGGACAAGAGGATCTGAGGGAAGGACAAGACAGGATTTTAGAGCACCTCCTTAGTAACCAGAGCCCGGGAGCGAGCACCAAACCATGTGCAGAATCAAGTTGCCAGACAGACCAGATGCACGCAGGTAAGCTTCTTGATGTTTTCATAAGTTCAAAAACTAATTCAAGAGATAAGGTGCATTTGTATATATGACACCATTGTTACATTTATTGTTCAAGGAAAGCCATCAAAAAGTTAAAATCAATGGTAGTGAATATCTATTACTAGTAGGGCTAGCTGTTAAAACAATGGTAGGTACTGACGAATATGAAATTGTGTCAATAATATGGTTTTCAAAAATCCAAGCATACACATTGACTCTTTCAAGTTGGCTCTTAACAGACAACCTACTTATCCATTTAATTTGTGTGCAGAGATGAATTATGTAGTTTAACATGTACCTTGGTCCCTTGATGTATTCTGTTTAATGCAAAAGAACCTGGGAATGTTCACTCAGGGTTGTCTGATCTGGCTAATGACGTCATTGACTGTCTGAAGGACCTGTACGCTACAGAGTATGCGCATGTGCGGCCTCTACCGTGGTGCGAAGACATCAACCTGCATCTTGGAGAAGTCTACACCAACCTGCGGCTCCAACAAAGGGACGGTAGGGGGCACTTTATGGAGGCAGGCACTATTGTAAGCTTAGCAGACATTTACAAGGCAAGCAAAGGTGGAGATAGTCAAGTTAACGTCAGGTCAACTGTCAGAAAGATACGAGTAGAGGGGGACCCTGGTATTGGGAAGTCGTGCTCTTGTCAGAAACTTGCTTATGATTGGACCTCTGGGAGACTGGACAGGTTTAAGGTTGTGTTTTTTCTGGAAATGCGACACTTAGCTGGAAAAGTAAAATATGCCATTTTTGAGCAGCTCCTACCAAAAGACACAAAAGTGAGCCCGGACCAGCTCTGGTCCTACATCCAAGAGAACCAGGATGATGTTCTCTTCATCCTAGACGGTCTAGATGAGCTCAGTCAGACAGCCAGGGAAGTCACAGATGTGGTGGACTTGATTCAGGGTAAAATCCTGAGGAACTGTCATGTCCTGGTGACCTCCAGGCCGTACCACTGTGTCAAAGACCTGGAGAAATGTCACCAATTCTACAAAATCATAGGCTACAGTAAGGAAAATTCAGAGGAGTTCATACACAGATACTTTTGGATGTCCCCAGAGTCAGCTTCACAACTAGTGGAACAACTTCAAAGAAACAATAATTTGTCAGAAATAGCAGTTAATCCCCTCAACAATGTGCTCATATGTGTTGTGTGGGAAGATAACAACGAAGAACTGCCCTCTAGCAAAGATGAACTTTATGAAATGATCGTCCATTCAGTTGCTAAGAAATACTGTACGAGGATAGATCTTCCGATGGAAGGTGACAAATTTCCTCCTGACATAGAAGAAGCCTTGCGAGGCCTGGAAGAACTGTCCTGGGAGGGACTAGAGCAGGAGCAGCTCCAGTTTGACATAGATGAGATCACAAAGAAGAATGGCACAACTGCTGATAACATGTTGAACATGGGCCTCCTGACTAGAGATTACTCTTTCTCCAGAATCAAACGCACCTGCTACTGCGCCTTTTTGCACAAAACGTTTCAGGAATACATGGCCGCCCGCTATATCAGTGGCCTGGTCATGGATGGAAGTAGCAGAGAAGAGGGGATGAAATGTGTTTGTCGCTTGATTGGAATGTCAGATGCTTCTGTGGTTAATAGGGAACTGGTTGTATCCTGCTATTCCAAGTACGGCGAGATTCAAAACTGGTTACTTCTGATCCTGGGTGAGAATTCACGCCCGTTATTTGAAAGGTTTGCAGAAGAACTGAGCAAAGCTCAAACTGATGAGGACAGGGAATATTTGTCATTTCTGTGTATCAGGTGGCTGGGGATAAATTCTGCAGGAAGTAAGATGGCCGAGATTGTAGCACCCTGTCTGTCAGACCACGTAACCAACAACCTGGATGCTTTTCATGATCCATACTTTTTGACTAATGATGCAACTGGTGAACATATGGGCCTTGAGATGGAGGAGGTTGCGATAACCAATTGTTTATCTCAGATCATGATTAAAACCCAGAGGTGCCAAGATGATAATACCAATTGGTGTGTTGGTTTGGCACACGCGCTAACTTTTCACAAGAAACTGTCTGTGAGCCACAGTACAGGTTTCATACAGCATCTCACAATCAACTGCGAACTTGCCACACAACAAGACAAGCTTGGCGTGTTGGAAAACGCATTATCAGATTATGACAAGTTACGTTCTGTGACATTACTTGAGATTGGTTTTGGCACCCCTTCCCTAACATTCATACCTCGGTGTGGAGCAGAAAGTGTGGTCATATGTAACATCCGTCGTCCCTTACCTCAGGAGGCATTCGTAAGTACATTGGAACAATTGTCGGCAATAACAACGATAGAACATGTTCTAATTTTGCAATCTACAAGCTCGTCCTTCACATCTCCGGAGCTTAATGTAGATTTCTCCGAGTGTGACAGGCTGTTGGCCCAAATGATTGCGAATAACGGTCGGATAAGGTCCATGAGGTTAAGGATAGGTGGGTGGAATCATGATGACCTGAAAATCAGGAGATGTGGTGACCTAGCAGCGACTCTACAGAGCATCTCCGATCATTCAAGGCTTGAGGTCGTTGAGTTCGAGCTTCCCGGGAATGATTATTTCTCGAAAGCTGATTTTGTATTTCCAACTGTACATGAGACAATTGATGTGGAGCCAATGGTAAAAAAACTCACAGAGTGCGTGAAGAATAACAAGGTGCTGAAGACACTGAGGCTTAGATGGAAAATTAATGATTTACACAACCATATGCCAACATATACCAAGATATACCATGGACATTGCAGCATACAATCCCTCTCCAGCTTGTGTTCAGCGATCCGGGAAAACCGAACTCTGGAGACGCTGGTTGTTGAGGGGATGCTTTCTCACTCCAAGCGCAGGAAAAAGATGATTTCTAAATTGATGCGTAATGTGCCTAGCAACTACTGGGAACTCAGCATAACTCTGTCAGATAAAATGTCCGCTCATGAGCAGAACTAATGCAGCATGTGATTCCTTAATGCTCACAATTGGGCCGGTGTCCACAGGGGTGTAGCTTTTAGCTTATGCTCCAGAGAACACAACAGTCACTTTTATTCCTTACAAAAAAGAAGACCAACTTCTGGGGTCTTAGCAACAGTTTGAACAGCCTTTAACGGGTTAACTGAATATTATCTACCTTTGATATTCTGTGACGCCAAAGTTTCATTTTAAAAGATGTGTGTTAGATTGAACAATTGGCTAGATAAAAAAAAATGTTTTTGATTTGTCAACATTTGACAAATAACATTTCGATTTGATGAGAACGTTCATAATTGGGTCCAATCAAAATAATAAATGCTATCCTGACATTCAGTTTCCTACCTATGAAGATCTTCAGATCATGTGAGTGATGAAAATATGATACATGTAGAATGTTTATTGGATACTAAAACAGCAACTCTGACAAGAGCACGGCCATGCACACACATTTGTGACTTTCTATGATTGTATATCATATTTCTAGCTTCTCTATCATCCATATGCTTTGACTTCATATAGCATTTGACTTATATGGTATTGTGTCATTATAATATCATATACACCTGTCATACCGTAGACCTTAGGATGCCAGAAGGGCATCCAAAACGATTCTGTAAATTCACAGAAAACTTTGTCCAGTCGTACAAATTGAGTTAAAAGATTTAGAAAATCTATTTGGAATGTACATGTGATAATTTGTAATTGGTTTAAGATATTCCATATCACGCATATTGCCTTAGAATATGTACATATTATCATGCTTGTAACGTACATCAACAAATGAAAATGCAAAAATATATGAAAACCTTTATTTTCTCCGCTGTCTGTGCCTTACATATTACTATGTGTCATGATACAATGTAGATGAGTGACAGATATACGTTTTTCAATAAATCATCATCAATACCTTATATTGATGTCTTCTTTTTCTTCTTAAAATGTAAGAGGAGTAACGACTCCGGTAACCACCTAGGTCCTCTTCATGTGACCATAGATATAGAACCAGAGCTATAGACTGGTCATCTGTGTAAACTTTATGATAAGGCGTGTCGTCAAAACTTTCATTCGTATCAAACAATATTATGACATTAGCTAAATTACTATTTTACCTATGATGTGTGTATGTTTTGAGTATTGTAGGTGTCCAGGGACACATGAAGAACAGACCGAAAGCCTGAGTGTGATTCTACCCTGGTAAAATACATAAAATGAATGAATGCATACAAAGTACACGATGTTGGGAGTGTAAATTGGTATGTTTTCCCAGTTACCACATTTCTGTGTCAAACTCAAGGTGGCAGTTTCACAAAGAAAAGGGCAGCATGTAACGATTTAGCCCCCCCCCCCCCCCAACATCTGCACATCTGCTTGGAGATCAAGCACCTACTTAGCCAATCAGGTAGGTAGCAGCCTCATTTGAGTCAACTATGATACTCTCCAAGCAGAGGTTTGGCTCTGGCCGGTTTTTGACGTGATTTTAGGCGTTTTTGTTTCCTACTTTGTCCTGTTTTGTACATGTGGCCAATCCTAGTTTTTCTTTAGCCAAGTCATAAATAAAGAAAACGGGAGAAATTAGAAAGCCCAACAAAAAGTAACCTCAAAAACCGGCAGGAGCAGAACCTCTGCTTGAGGAGTCAACTGTGAGGCTGCTACCTGTTGAGCTTCAGGGACAGCGATCTACAGCTGCTGTAGTGCGGTATATATCCGCATGGAGTCGCTGCTGACCAGTTGCGCTTGTCACACCTCACCATCGTCGATAGGGGTTCCAGCCAGAATCAAGGCATGAACCAAATACCGTAAATTGAGTGCCAACAACCGGACCAGAACAGATCTGCACTAAATGTTTAGCAGATGAAACTAAATCAGTTCGGGACTACAGCTGCTGCACTTCGCTATATTTCCGCATGTCGGCGCTACTGATCTGTTGTGACCGGCGAGGCCATGGTCGTTCGGGGAAACATCCATACCGTGGTGAAATTGCCTACCAGCAGCCGGACCAGAACGGATCTGCGCTCAAATGTTTCAGCAGATGAAATTAAATCAATTAGTGTCTACAACTGCTGCAATGCGTTATATTTCCGCATGTCGGCGCTGCTGACGCGTTGCGCGTACCCCACGTCCGTGACCGAACAGGGATCAAGCCAGGCATCCATACCGTGTTGAAATTGCGTGCCAACAGCCGGACCAGAACGGATCTGCGCGCAAATGTTTAGCAGATGCGCGCGGCTGTCAGGGCGCAATCCCCGCCGGGGACTCGGGGGAAGTCCGCTCGCCTTGCCAGCACAGCCCCGGCCTGGCTTCCCTCAGGCGACGGTATTCATCGCTTTGTAACTCGTTGGTAGATCGGTCAATGATCAATTTGTTCGCGGCGATTGGGGGAGGTTCGTGTTGGGAGCGGGGTGGGGAGGAAAAGGGAACGACCAATGTTAGTGGGAAAGGGGGGAGGTGGGTTAGGGTTTCCACAAAACTGTCAGAGACAGAGCATTTGAATTTTCCTACTTTCTGAACAACTGAAAATATCGTCATCATTTCTGTCAAGTTTACGTTGACAAATTTCAACTTCAAAGTGTGTTTTTGGAAGCATGTCAATGATCAATTTGTTCGCTACGATTGGGGGAGGTCCGTGTTGGGAGTGGGGTTGGGTGGAAAAGAGGGACCGACCAATGTTGATATGAAGGGTGGGATGGGTGAGTTAGGGTTTCCACAAAACTTATTTTTGAACAACTGGAAATATCGTCATTGTTTTTGTCAAGTTTACGTTGAGATGTACTTCTCCAATTTCAACTTCAAAGCGTGTTATTTGAAATATGTCAATGATCAATTTGTTGGTCGCGATTGGGGGAGGTTCGTGTTGGAATAGGGGTGAGGTGGAAGGAGGGAACGACCAATGGTGATGAGAAGGGGTTTCATTACAACTGTAACTTGCTGAGGTTCAGCTCTGGCTTCGTGTTGACGCCTTTTTTATGCGTTTTGTGGGGATTTTCAATTGGTGAGGTTTTCTTTTTGTCCGCCAGCTCGACAAAATCTCCTAAAAAGACGCCAAAAACAAGCCGGGACCTATACACCTCTGCTCGGAGAATAAACCTAAGATAGATGAACAAATGAAATTTTTTTTTTTTTTTTAATTTCGTGTTTGCGTTGAAATTCCCTTCTCAAGCTTTGACATCAATCAAGGAAACCTCCTTGCTTCAATCGACCAAAAGAAACACTTTGCGTTAAAGGCAGACATTTGATCAGTAAAGTCATACACAAGCCTGGTTTAATTAATAACTAGTTGTTTCTCAAACACCAGATTTGATACTGAAGTACTAGAATTCTAATTGTAACGTGATCATCATTCAACTTCTCCTTGTTAAGTATCGCTGGACCTTTTTCATTGCGCAATTTTAACGTTAATAATACGTACAAAAATTGATAAAGAAATAAATGACTATGACCTCTGTGATCTATAAGGGACCAATCACCTCGAGCTTGTTAGGGTTGTTTGTTCGACGGCTCGAACAACGTTTAACAAACACTTCAATACTATCGACTTTGACGTCAAATATTTTACATGTTCAACGTCAATTTATATGCATTCGAAAACTCTACCACCCCCTGTTGTCATTGGACAGTCCCCGATACTTCACCATGGCGTTCAAGACAAGTCAGAAGAACGTGTTTGATTTTTCCCAAACTTTCCTCCCAACGATTCTGTTTATATCTCAAAACGTGCAAATCTGGTACCGAACAGTCTAACAGTAAACCGAACCAGCTATTTTGGGGCCCAGATTGGCCTCTTCTGCACTTGTGTGAAGCTCCGCCTTTTTTAATTAACCTTTGTTTGGCTGCTGCCATGCTCCTGCCGCCCACTGTGACCATGCGAGGCGTGGTCTAATCCCGGCCGGTAGAGGTGTACGCACACACACCGCGGCTTATTCCTCCTGTTCAAACAACCAAATTAATGCCCGTCTCCCCGGCAACCATTGATCCGGCATCACGGTGCTTGGCGGACTGTCAACACGGCGAGGAGTATTTGTATGCACACGTGTGTCAACCCTATAACACCTGGTCGACACCTGCTGGCTTTCCCCCATGCAAATGTGCCCCCGCATACCGTGGGTCCCTTCCCGACACCTCCGCGATCCGTCTCAGCTCACCCCCTAACCCCTCCCTCCATGCAGTCCGCTACCACAAGGCCGGACTCAACCCGACATTCCTTCCCCTTTCCCCAGCAGAATGCACGCCAGGCCCTCGCTGCTGCCTTTGTTCACAGTATTTGTATTATTTAGCCCATCTCCCATCGCCACGGGCGGGCGGTTGTTGTCTGCGCTAGGGGCCCGACTCCCTGCAGCGCAGCTAGAGTTTCCCACCTTCTTCCCCAATGTGGTCGGACACGGTTTAAACATCAGTACAGCCCGAACAGTAGAAATATATCCAAGCTATACACCAGAGACAGCATCGGGTCTGTAATACAAACTGAACGCACAGCCAAACATGGTGCCAACAGTTTGAACAGAAAAACAGATTTCCGGAGGTTGTAAGTCTTCTGTCCTCTCCACGGTGCTGTCACCAGACATTAGCATTCGAAAAGACCGACTGTTGGAAACCCCGGTGGGAAACATTTGATGAGAGGCCGCTTTTGGTGTTCAGCACCCAGGGAATCTTGCCTGCAAGCACCGTTTCCAATTCACTCGCAGTTTACCCTTTGAACAAACACTGAAAGGACCCTTTGTGTTGCCCTGCACACCGAAGATATCTAAAATAGCCCAATAGGTGATAAGGAATCGCAATAGGTGTGATAATCCTTGATGGGTGGATTTGGTACTAGAGATTTGGGCTCCCAAATCAGGTTTACATGCAGGAAGAGACTAGCAGAGTTGTAGTTGTACAGTGTAACCGTATAGCAGAGTAGAGTAAATTTTACACTGCTCTGAAGAAACCGAACACTGCACAACAGGCTTACAAGAATGAAACACACACAAACACAGTCATACTTGGGACGACGCAACCCTTTCACAGGTCTTTATTTTTACAACTTCCTTGGAAGAGGAATACTTTTAGTAAGTCTTTTTGAATAATTTAAAATATACAACTATGCCTGACATGCGGGTAGAGAGAGCTAGAGGGGAAGGAAAGCGCAGTGTTTTTACTCAACACTAAACGAACTGAGGTAACGTTAAACCGAACCGCCATCTTGAAATGGCAACTACAACTGGAAGGTGAAATGGGGTAGACTCAAATGTCACCAGGGCATGATAGAAGTGTGAATAGTCAGGAAGAGTAACATTTTCCTATTCAGAAATGTTAATTCAAGAAACCTGCAGCACCATAACATGGAGAGAAACTCACACAAAAATTCTGTGTTTTTGTTTTTCCAACCGAAAGCAAAGAATATTTTTGTGATAAATGTGGGTGTCATATCATATATCAACTCAGGGACAGGTCAAAATCATGGGGTGATTATACAAATTTTCCAGGTAGCCAATTCTTTAATGTTTTCTCCAAAATTCTTTCTTGTTTTCATGTACCATTCACAATCCTTCCTTCCCTGACGGTTCTAAATGCCACAGAACCCAGACCCCCCAAAATAAACTTCTTGGTTTGATACAAGTATTTTTTGCTCCAATACTTGGGAAATACTTCTTGTACAGCTTATGACTAACAGGTCGTGACTTTACAACTTAGATCTACTTATAAATGTTAAGTGTTCGAGTGGTCAGAAGGAGAGGTAGGAAGGTAGAGGGGCAAGTTCCGTACTACAGTTAGAAAGTAGCGAAGTGTTCTAAAGCGTTTATAAGTTATGTTCCTCACTCCATTCGGCTTGGGGGTTTTGTACAGGTACTAGTATGAGGAGTGCCTTTCGATGCTAATGCTACTACCGTAATTATTAATGGTAGAAAACACAGCACAACATATTCTTCTCAGCATATGTACATCTGTTGTGTGCTGTGAGAGTTGTATATAAAGTCTTTTTTATAATTGAAATATATATTAGATTATTATATTAGTTATGTTACAAAATATGACCAATTAGTTAATAAAATTATACAAGAGATGAGTAACATATACAAGGAGAGCGTCCGTCTTGGGAGAGTTCTTGACGGCGCGCTGTTGACGGGCGTCTGCGAAGCAGTGAGGTGGGACTCTATCGTTCTGTTAGGCTGAGTTCTCCCGGGGTTCGGATGCAATCTGTAGACATCCTCAAGCGCACTCTTCGCTGCTAGCGTGAAGTTGGCGTCCCCCGTGGTCATCAGGTCAAACACGCAGGAATCCAGGTAGAAGTCTGTGACGTTGCTCTGCATACACTTCGCGATCGCCATCTCCTTCGGCATGGCGACCTCACTGCGGTGGACCACCGTGTTCGATGACTGAGGCGGGTTCTTAAGGAATTCCACGTAATCGATCCGTTCGCTCAGCGGGCATCCTTTCACGCACAGTTGCAAACCGTCCTCGTCGACGTTACCAGTGTTAATCACGTCCTCGGGCATCCGGATCGCGAATGTTAGATAATTTCCGATCTGCCGCAGCACGATGGTGGTGTTGATGTAGCGAATGTGGATCTCCACGTGGTGTCCCGGCACCCGCACGTCCAACACGAGGCTCCGGATACCGTTGGGGCCGCCACTGCGCGTCCCATCGGCGAAGGCATCGGGGAGGTTGTTCTGCTGCGCCTGGTAAACCTTTTCCCGCGCACACTCTGCTACTTCTCCCTTCACTATCACCGTCAGCTGCAGGAGCACAGGAGAAATTAGATAATGAACTTTAGGAATTACAGAACCTCCAAAAATACAAAGGTCTACACAAGGTTTGTAAGAATATCTTTTGAATCAATCTATATACAATAGAGCCATTGCCTTTGGATCTAGATGTGAAAACACAATACAACAAGGGGGCCCAAAATCTAATCATTTCGAGGTCTCAAGGGGACCCACCACATACCAAATTTTTATCAAGACAATCCATTCAAGCTCTTCAGTTATCTGTTCACAAAGGGACACGCACACACACACATGATCGCTGACGAAAACATAACCTTCTTGGCGAAGGTAATTATTACAAATATGTGGAGCACTAGTCTAGAGTCTGGTCTCCATAGGTTGCTGTAAAAATAGAAGAAGTTGGCCTACTGAGGTGCAAAATGTGCTTCTATGACCAGTTAACTTCTTCTGGCATATCATGAAGTGCAATCAGTCTATCTTTAGTGTTTGGCTAATTTTTACTAGTCTTTCCAGCAGCCAATAGAGTCTGGTAGAGACTAGTAACTATAAAGCTACAGACTAGTTAACGCTCAGGCAGCGAATGCAAAAGAGCTTTTTAAAAATACACATGTCCTTACTCGAAAGGGCACCTACTGGCTGAACTTCAATGTGAATATATTCAAGGTGAATATTTACCTTACAAAAATACAAAGGTCCATAAAATTTAGTTGCAATTTGAACTTTCCCATGAATGGTCAAGATGTGTTCCACTTCGCTTCAACAACTGGTCAAATTACATGTTCTTTGAAGAACAAAATGTGAATTTGAGAAAGAAGGTTGAGTTTCCAAATCTTGCAGGAACCCAGCTGTGCTGCTAAAGGAAGGGGTCTGGTATCTTCATTTCCTGTATGTTGTTTTCTTTTTAGGGGGGCTATGTAAACAATGATAGGTCAAAATTACCATGAAAAAAACTTGTTGCAAACAATGGAGGCCAATGAATATTCTACAGACAGGCACACATGTGCCAGTGTAGGCAACAGTGGAGCAATTGTCCTCATCTTAGTTAAATTTAGGGTACTTATTTCAAAAGGCAAGGGGCAAAGAGTTGCAGTTTATTGTCTTTTTTTGGTTAGAAATGGTCAACAATAATTTATTTTAGGTCACATGTTCTGGAAGTATTTCTTTCCATCAGATCAAGGACATTGTCCTTGATCAGATCAGCTTTTCTCAGAATCAGTCGTGAATCATGAATATGTATATCAGTTTGGCCGCTATGATAAGGCTTCTTTCCTATATCCTCTTATCTGACATCACAACTGCTTTGTTGTTGAATGCTCACCAGTTGATTCAATAAAAATTATAGACTTGCAGTAAAATTCTTGTATGAAACCTCCCTAATATCATACCTGGTTTGTCCCCAGATTTTCAAAAAGAGGCTGGAAGGAGATTTAACCCCAGAGGTGTCAAGGTGGACTGGATTGAACTTCCCAGCTTTTGAGATATGTATGCAAATTCAGGACACTTCTAGGCTAGATAAATACACCTATCATGTCGTTTGTTGTTGTAATTTTTTTCATACAGAAAAGTCAACAATAGTAGGTCAGTGCTGGGAAGAAATAACTCCTTTTGGGTTCCCAACTCTAGTATTACTAACGTGATTAGTCAACCTGGGTGGCATTTAATTTCCACATGCAGACTTTCAACAGTTGCTGGGGTAACTCTGTCCAGGCATGTTAAATGGTTCTTTTTACATGAAAGGAAAGTTTCTTGCATGGAGCAAGAACGATCTCTTGTATATGCAGGAAAAATAATACAAGGCAATGTACATCACTACATGTTCAAGACTTTGGGAAATAAAAATTTGTGATAATCTTTCTAGAATTAAAATTAAAAACAACTCCAGTTTAAACCCTGGACCCGGCTGGACGACTATCAAATGCAGTATTTTCATTTTATAAACTACAAACTTCAAATACTAGAAACTGATGATTTAGAAAGATGTATCTTTTATTGTTGAAGGTGATCAAGTTTATGTTTTTTGGGGGAGACTTTCCAAAATTTATTATGTGCTAGGATAAGATTTCCTTTCTTATTTTTTGAGGAAATCAGAATAATAAGACTGTGTTATTCTATTACACCTCCTGTGTTATTCGAAGTCATCATGTTTTTCATACAAGTTGTCATTCAAGAAATATGACGCCGAATTAGGCCAGCTTAGAACCTAATCAGCTAAAATGGGTCAGCTTTCGGCTGACTCGCTTACGGATTGTTTATCTAGGACGTGTTCTCACTTGTGCCCCCTTTTGTTCTAGTGCAGTCTAAACGACAGTACAGGTTTCAGCTCTTCAAACCACTTAGAAATGACGCTCCAATTCATGAAATAAGTGGCCTTCTCGCCAGCACAATGTTGTATATTTTCAGTGGGAGCTATCTGACAGAGAATGAAGTGGCGTGGAGAGGGTTATACATATTTCATGCGCGCTTATCAAGTACTGTGAATTGCCCATTCTCAAGTGGGCTCGAAGGGCCGTCCACCATTTGTGGCTACAACTACAAGACTTTTTTTCTTCCTTTCCCCACACAAAAGGTACGTGTCTGGGTGAACTTTGGCACCGCCGTGTTCCAACAGCCAGCACGGTAAACAGGAGGCTTAGAATTAACCTTGTAACCGAACCCGCGGGACTTTCTGAGGGCCAGGTTTGGGGAATGTGATTTTAGCTCGCTCGGGGCTGAAAATGAGGATAGAAACATCGGTATATTTACCTTGGTGGTGGCTGTTGCGGTGAATCCGTGCGATGCTGCTACAGCTACCGGCACGTTGGTGACCTGTACCGCTAAGTAAGCATTGTCGATGAGCGGCCAGGCTCTGTCTACTTTACACGTCTGAAATTTATCGTAGAACGTCCGTAAGTGGGGGTCCCCGAACAGCCCGCAGTGTCTGTACACAGTGTTTGTGCCCCCACGATAGGCACACATCTGCGGCAAGTGTTCCTGTGTTGGCCTGGTGGGAACAGGTTCGTCCGATACATGAGTACAGTTGTGTGTCTGCATTAAATCGTCGAATCCTCGGATGGTAGAGTGGTAGTGCAGGTCCCCGCGGCACTGGCGTGCAGTCCTCCGGGCGCATTGCCTGGCCTGCCGCAGAGCCCGGCAGTACAGCACCAGGTCCCGCAGGTTCTCCGGGTTCAGGTCCCGCGTGCTCGCCACGAACTCCGAGTTGCACTTCGTCACCCTACAGTCCGCATGTACTGGGGTAGGGAACACAAGGGACAACATACAAGTCAGAAATTGTGTCTAGAATATTTTCAAAAAGAGCCGACAAAGACTAAAAAGAGTCACCAAGCGCCGCCGCCCTCCCCACTCTGTCCCCGACATTCTATCCTACCCGCGGCGGCTCCTGGCATTCCGCCCTGATCCCCCCCATTTCTTCCCTCCCCGACACGAGCTTAGCACAGAAACAAAGACGCTGGAACAGAAGGAATGTCTCCTTACCTCTCTGGACGAGTACTGCGACGACCAGCAGCAGTAAGACGGGGTAGAGCGGGCGAACTGCCGACCCTAGCGTTCGCCCCGTCCCCATGCCCTTCCATACACCGCAGCCACAGGGCGAGCGAGTCGTCTCTCTAGCACGATATGCCCTGTAGTCATGAAAATAGAACCACAAAGTCGTCCATCAATCAACCTGACACATATTCAATAAGGTCCTGATTACGGCAACGTCTGCTGGCGGATTCGCGCCCGAAACTGTCCAGTTTGGTCCCCATGCCGCTACAGAGCGGTCGGGCAGGGCTTGGGAGTCGGCAGGGAACGGTTTTTGCGGGCCATGAGGAGAGAAAACTGCGCTGGGAGAGAAGAAACGTGTCGCGAATGGACGGGACACGACGGAAACCCGATCGGCGCGGGCGAATTTTTCTCCGCCTTCCCCCAGCTAGCCGATCACATGGGGGTAGATCGAGTTTCTCCAACCAGCTGTCAAATCTAATTGCAAATAAACACAAGACCGGGCTACGTGATTGGCCGGCGCTGACACGGCTAGCAAGGCGTGAAGTCTTTTTGTGCGGCCCGGACCTTTTGTCCTGGCCACTTTGTTCCAAACTGCCCCACGTCAATCACTTCAGTTTACGTTATTAAACTATTTCCACCCGGCCAAATCTACTAGTACCCCGTGAATCCCTCCCCCCACATATAACGGCTGGTCCCCTTAGCTTCCTTCTAGCCGATCGCGGACGATTCGACACCTTTCACCGAAGGTGTGAAGAGGTCGAACTTTCACAATTTGAAGTGTTTATCGCCCTTTCTTTCCCGCCTCTCTCCCACACTCGCGGGCTGTATGATAATTCGTCTCGCTAGCGAGCGAGGTTTAGCACTTCAGGCGAAGATGGCTATCTCTTATCCCGGCGAAATTTGTACTTGTTGGGTGACAGATTGGGAGTATTAACACCGAGGGCATGGGTAGGTAAACTCGGGCTGATTATGTTCCCCTTTGTTGGTTCTTCACTTTTAATTAGCCCCTCTATTCAGGCTTTGTATGCATCAGAATCACACAGACATATTGTTACAAGGGTCCGGTGTGGTTTCACCACATATCAGCACAGGAAATCGGAAAGACCGAACCCTTATCAGCCACGGCGAGGCGAATATATCTAATCCCGCAACACACAAGTATCCCGTTCTATTTGTTTACCCGCGTGTATACCCTTGCATTCTCGGCTTGAAACCTATACACCAGGACAAAGTGGGCTATTCCTCTGACAAGGGTAGCGATGCCAACGGGACACCGGAGATGGCCACGGCGTAACGTCGACATTCATCAGAACATTCTTCTCTTTCCCACCAATTTACAACGCCAATGACGCTTCAAAAATATTTGTAACCTCCCAGCAAAGCCTAAATTCACAAGCCACAACATATAACTACAATCTACACCCTTCTTCGCTTAAAAATTGTGTGTACGAAGGAAAAGTTGTGACGAAATTATCATCAAATAAGTATTATAAGTAATTGAGAAAATTCTACTATTTCCCACGAATTCACTCAAATCACGACATACAACTACTATCTACACTAGGCTTCGGTTAAAAATCATGTCTACGAAGAAAAAGTTGTGACGAAATTATTATCAAATAAGTCATGAAAATATGATTCCCTTTCCCACGACTTTCCAATGCATATTCACTCTAATTACGACATAAAACTACAATCTACACCCTGCTTCCGTTAAAAATCATGTCTACGAATGTAAAGTTGTGACCAAATTGTTATCGAATAAAATTATAGTTAAATAAATGTTGCAGCCCTGATATATACAATCACGTCCACTGAAAACCACCGTAAAGTAGCATTATTGTGTGTTCTATAATGCATGGTTTGTAATTGTTGGAGACACCCTTTAACGATTCACATTCTTTCACTTCGGGGTATGAATTATTTACCTTCATGTTATATTCATAAGACTGGCCATTTCACGTTCGGAAATGGCACTCGAAAAATCTAGGCCAAAAGCAGCACAATATCTAAATATCGTTGGACCGACAATCTTTTTTAAACGGCATGGTCACTTGAAATTGGCTCTAAGTCTTTGCTAAATTCTGAATCTAATTTACTTTCTGAGAGGCAATGCCGTCACAGAATCTTGTATTGAACCAAAGCTCTTCAGAGCTGAAACTAACCAATTATGGAAACGCGGGAACAAAGAGAAAGCCGAGAATGAGGACGAACACACACGCACCCCGCTAGGTACGGAATACAAATCCCTTCACCCACGGGATAGGGCTTTATACACGTCCTCCTGGGAGAAGAAGCCTTTCTGTTTGTCTTGAATTTCCCACTGTTGTTATCTCATTCATATTCATACGTATGTTCTACAGGAGGAGAGTTTTCAACTTGAAACATCTGTTCAGCGTAGAAGGATGTACAAGCAAGTGAAGATTACAGGAAGAACCATTTTAAGTCCTCAACTGATCCTTAAATCCCTTTACATATTGAAGAATGATTGAAGACACAACGATTCTAGTACTAGGGCAATGTCAATTGTCATTTCTCACATTAACAGCTGTCGTAAGAAGCGAGAATTTGAATTATACATTAGTCATTGTAGATGCAGTAGGATATCACATTCTTATATCAGTATAGTTGTACCAAGTGGTTGTACCAAGGAGGTTATATATCTTTCTAAAACCTCATTGGTTGTACTTTTGCTTTATTTTATCTAATTATTCAATTTTATCACCATGACATGTACTTGGCTTGTAAGACTAGAGCATAAACTTACAATAAAGGTCTTTCATTAATTCATTCCTATAAAATTCTAGACGAAGATAGTGAGAAGAAATGTTTGGCAGTTCAGCTCTAAAGAACGTTTTTGCAGCATAGTTTTTAAGAGATCGATTCTCGCCAGAAGTTGAAGCGGGTCCAAAAGGCCGAGATTTTACCGTCAGTCTGCTGGAGTTGCGTGCGCGAAAATGTGCTGAAGTTTCCCCGGGGATTAGCTTTCGTGCCACATCCATTTCGTTTGAACCCTGCTCCCCCCAGACGACATGCACATCTGGTGGTACAATCCTCCCCGCGCCCGGCTAGCTCTCACTGCCAACAATCCCGCAGCACGACTGGACAACATCCCCCTGAAATCCAACCCGGAGGCTGGACAAATCGCCCTCCGAATCCCGCACAGCCCGTCAAATTAATAGAACTTTATTGGGTGTTTATCACCTAATGAATGATAGCGTTAGTCTGACTGATTTACTGTCAAACCGGGAGTCAATCACTGTAATTATCATTCGGGTATAAGATTTACACTTCTCTACGCGTTTGTCTTGACCCTAGTCTCCAAGCAGACCCAACGGTTACAAAGACAGTATCCAACTGGCAGAAGGAGTTTTTAAAATTTGCATAGTCTCCAAGCAGACCCAACGGTTGCAAAGACCGTATCCAACTGAGAAATAATTTTTTTTTGCAATCCGACAGTGCCTGACAACTTCCCTGGCTGACTGGAGCTTCTCTGGCTATTTTGAACGATTTTGGCACCTTTGAGATCTGCTTGGAGATTCTCTTGACCTTACTCACCCACTGTCTGTTTGCGACAGAGAAATTCCAGGGCTACTAGCTCTGAATCCTAGCTGTCTTCGCCACCCAATTTGTGGGAGATTCCCTCACTTAGCAAACGGCCCCCAATATTGAACAGCTTAGGGTAAACTATCGCTTGTCTTACAAATCCCCTTCTTCTCCGAACGTTAAATTCTTCACGGGGAATTGAAGAAGACACGTGCAATGTTGAATTAGGTATCATCTCAGGGTATATAAGGGCAAGTGAAAGTGATTTGACATTCCATTCCACAGTGACTGGATCACAATTCGGAGAATTGCTGTAACACACGACCTGCCAGCTGTCTATATTTCTATTTTTGTACTATTTTAGGTGCACACGAGTTGAGGTACACCGGGTTTTATTAGCTCAGCTGCTAGATATCATGGCGGAGCGAGACACCGCGAGATCACAACAGATCAATAAGGAATTTTGATACGGTTAGATATCCGAACGCGCATCGCATGCATGGGAAAGGCGTGTGTGCCAACTTTCACAGCGATACGAGTAAGGAATAGTTCTTGCAACACATTTGAAAAGATTTTCGCTACTTTGAAGCAAGGAGGTTAACCTCCTTGTTTGAGGTTGGTCCAAAAGGCTTATATTTTAACATCAGTCTGTTTAAAAATTTATCAATTAGGAATTTTGATACCAATAGCTTTCTACGTGCGTTTTTGTTGAGATTTTTACTGCGACACGTCTAAGGAATAGTTCTTGCAACACACTTTTGAAAAGATTTTCGCCACTTTGATGTTGGTCCAAAGGGCTAATATTTTATTTCTGTTAAAACTTATCAATGAGGAATTTTGACACCGTTGGCTTTCCGAATCCAAACATATCTGCGTTTGTGCTCCGACTTTCTCAATGCGATACGTGTACGGAAGAATTCTTGCAACACACTCCAAAAGATTTCGGCACTGAATATTTTCCCATCAATGAGGAATTTTGATACCGTTAGCTTTCCACAATCCACATGCGTTTGTGTTTCGACTTTCACCGCGATACGGAATAGTTCGCACGTATCCCGACCGACGTTAGGTGTTAGTTCAGCTGTTTAGCTTCGTCCTTGTCGGAGCGGAGTATCGTTTGTCAGAAGGACGGATCATAGCACGTCCGACAGGCTCATCTGTACATCGGGCTGCTTGGGTCAACCGCCCAGGGCCAGACAGACACGGGAGTAATTGGCTGTTTACGACTCGAAAAGCGCCGATAATGCGGTGGTGGCAACCCGCGCGGTAAAACACGATAAAACGTGATCGTGTCTTCTAGTAGGCTCTACCAGCCTCCGCGGGTCGCTGGGAAAATAGTAGAAATTGGCCAAATAGAGTCAATTGTATGAAGGGAGTCGGCTGCGGAGAGAGGGTCAAATATGCGAATGATACCCTCCATGGCCAAAGTCCCCCAGCGAATGTTCTCCCTATAGCCGGCGCGGTTAGTCTGGTAGCGACTAGTATAACATGATAAAACGTGATCGTGTCTTCTAGGGGAGGGGGGAGATGAGGTAATGAGCGAGCTCTAGAGTACGCCTGGAAGGAATGGGGGTCAAGTAGAGATTAGCGGTGGGGTGTTCATCTGTAAAATCCCCCCGCCACCGTTTTAGACACATTTCGCACCGCCGAGGGGGGAATATCTACACCCAGGGTGTTGACAAAAGTAGAAGGAATATTCTAAATCTACATCGCCCACTTAAAAATGTCGATGTCTTGTTTTAACTTGTATAAAAACGGAAACAGAGCGATGTTTACATTGCCGACCAATGCCAATATTTGAAAAATACACATATAGGCTCAAGTGAGTTTCTGAGCTTTTGTTTTCACAGAAATACTGCCGTGATTTTGGATTTTAAGTGGGGTTGTCGGCTACACGGTGCTTAATTTCTACTGTATCGCGACTATATAATAGTATATTGTTCTCAGTTCTACCAAGTTATCATGATATAATTACACACCACTTTGACAAACCAGCGACTCTAAAGAGCTCAAACAAGTCTGACAAATTGCTCGATAGCTGGAAGATACGTGCCTATTTAGAACAGTACGTTTAAAGCATTACGAAGTGCCAGTGTTACGAGTATACACAATATAAATGGGTGTGTGTTTGAACATACATTACGCAACGACACATCAAGACAACACTCCCAAATCATAATACAAACAGCACTACCGGAAGGTAGGGTACGGTTCAGTTCAGGCTGACAGGAGGATAGAATTGCATCTCCAGACGACGCATTCCTTATGACTAGAGCTCGGTACCTCTAACACTCAAAAAGAAAATCTTTCTTACTAGTACGAGTAGAAAATCGTGTTGACACAAACTTATCTTCAACTTGGAAAGATCGCCTTCCACACAAACAAATCTCACACCACGAACTGCCTGGATGTGTGTGTGTGTGTGTGTGCGCGAACCCTACAGCTAGACATCTAGACCTACAGACATTCCGTCCTGAAATAAATAAACACACCTCTGAGTCGAAACGTGCTGGCCGGTTGTGCGGGCGAGTCTGTGTGCGCTGGCACGGTAGTGGTCCCACCACCCGCTCCCCCCGGCACGGTTCACGGGATCCATACGGGCACGCATTCCGCACCCAGCCCGCCAGACTGACACCAAACGGGCGGGGGCCGGACACCCGAACGTGTGAAAACCCTTCACAGACTCATATAATCACATTACAAACTGTTAACTGTCCGCGGGGGCCAGCCAGTAAAACAAATCGTGCACCGCGATGTCTGCTAGAGCAAGCGTTATACAGTACCCCCATCCACAGTCACAACCTCGCTGCGCCCGAAATGCTTTCAACCGTCAAAATGTCTACAGCGTGTCAGTTTACTTGACACGGCGCGAATCTAGGGGCCATGGCGGCCCGGGGTATAATAGACCCAGCCTCGCTACAAAAACAACCCAACATCGCCCTCTCTACGCACTCTAGCCCTCCCCCCGTATCTTCCACCGACATCTATAACATCGGAATAGATCTAGGACTCGTCTGCCACTTCGGTGAGGGCGCAGGGGCGTCGGTTTTGCAGCGGTGGAAAACAGCTTGCAGGCCGCTTGAGGCCAGTTCAACTATGACGGAACGGAGCAATCTGCCATTCAGATCCAACAGGGCGAACTGAAGGACCCGGGCTCATGTGGCAGCGTACGGCGGTATGCCGAGCTGCGCGTTCCTCCACTGTGTCCCCGCATTTTCTATCTATCTACCCATCTCGAGTATTCACAATCGATCAATTGCTGTTAAAGATACAACAGATTATAGCTAATAGGTTCCGACACTGTACGGTGGGGGCTATCGCCCATACTGGCCATTTCTTCGGGGCAAATTGAGCTATAATTAACCGAGAGCACATTCCTATCCACTTTAGCGTTCCCCAGCGAACGAGGAACGTTCCGGACAAAGTTTAGAGGAAACTAACGCTTCATATGGGTCCTAACATAATGTTGCCAAGCGATACGACCATACCTTCGCCTCTCCGTGTATCCACTTCACTCGACAAGCGTCTCTGGTGTTCGACAAAGTGTTAGGAGGCACACGGTGCCGTAATCACATGATCACAATTCATCCTGAAACGTACTCCCAGCGGGTCTTTTTATAATCCGACTAATAGAAGCTTTGTAGCGCCCGTTTTGTTTCAGCTACTTTATCATGCAAAGATATTCGAAACGGGTCACGTCAGGCTATTGTGTGTGTACGCTGCGGCTGTGGCACATCGGAATATGAAAACACGAGAGGCAAAAGTTGTTTCTACTTGGTGAAGGACGATCTCTCGCAAATGTCAACACGACCGGGCGCGATGGATTTGTGGTTTTGTCCGAGTTGATTCCACTTCAAAACGCTATCCGGTAGTTAACAACGACGAACACAACAAGGAAAAAGAAACATACAACAACCACAGAATAATAAAAATGTAAGACTTTCATTCTGGGTAATTAAGGGTTGAAACTGATGCTGAATTGCAAGACAACTACACCACCTGTCCATCCTCCAAACGCTATCTAGTAGTAAATGACGACAAACACAACAAGGAAAAAGTACACACAACAACCACAGGAAAATACAAAAACGTAAGAGTTTCAATCTGGGTAATTAAGGGCTGAAACTGATGCTGATTTGCAAGACAACTACACCGCCCTACAGCCTCAACACGCGGCCGTCAGCACGGAGGGCACCGGACACCCCATAGATGGGGCTAATCATCTCTATTAGGACAAACAAAATCCAAAGTTTACCAGTAAACAACGACGAGTGGGCGACAAATCCTCAGCAGAAATCGACAACTACGTCAAGCGAGAAGGGTTCTGTTATTTTTGCTACACAGCTGAGAGCGCAACCGTATCACTCTTGTAAAAAAACATCCCGACATGTTGGCCTTTTCTTGTATATGCTTTCGGGAACAACACAGAAAGGAAAAAGAACCGAAACAAGTACAACATACACGTCTTTTTCTAAAGCTGATATCGAATTTAAATCTGCTAGAGCAAGCACAGGCGGTAGTGTCAGTTATTTTCAGCTGTCATTTACGATTTTTAGTCCCTCCGACGTTCCCCTTCTATTAAAAAGATACCGTATTCTCCAAGCAGAGGCTTCGATCGAGAGGGGTAGTTTTGTCCGGGATTTTAACGTTCCTCTCCTCTCAGAGTGAGAGGAGAGGAGAGGAACGTTAAAATCCCGGACAAAACTACCCCTCTCGATCGAAGCCTCTGCTTGGAGAATAAAGATACCGGAGCTTGAAAGGCACTTTTTAAATTCCCGATAAACCCTACCAATCTGACTACACTATCAGTTAAGACTGTGTCAAACTATTGAACGGTACAAGAATGTAGATCATCCTGTTGAAATGCTACTCATCCATCCAATAGCCTGTCATGATCGGTGTCTGTTCAGATAAAACAATTTAGATCGCGAGATAAGATACGGGCCGCACGGGATCCCCCAGGATACACCCGTATCTTCGTATTTCAAACTTTTTAATCTGACTCTCTACAGATCTACGTAAGTTAGCAGTGAATCCCACGTTACCGGGTAAGAAGATCAGCGGAATGAAAGTTGCGACAGCCATCCCCCATGTCTACTGTCTGTAGTCTGGGGAGAACCATCGCCCGTGACAGCACTCACCAAGCCTTCTGCCTGGCCTTCCTTACATGGCCATGCGATTGAAAGGTCCTAAATCGTCCGACCACAGCAAATGTGGACAAGATACTAAGCAAATTTGTCAGAATCGAAATCGTGAATTTGCTTCCCCCGAACCGTCCCGTCCGTCTGTCTGTCGCGAGACCCACCTTCCTTCGATGCTCCTCCGCGCCTCTACCCCCGGCTTCTCTCCCATTGCCGGGCGCTCCCACCGCGGTTTCTCAGTCCCAGGCGATAGTCCTCTAGGAAAACAGCGAGGAAGTTGATAGAGGTCTAATTTTTCACTAGCCAGCTCGAGGAACAAGACAGAGCGTATTTATACCGCTGGCCAGCGTGTTGAATCAGGACACTGTGCAAACAGGGCGCAGATGTGTGTTTTTGTTCCGTGCGCGCCAGGAACGCTGGCTGGCCGGGGATGCCACATCAGGCCCACAGCTGTGGCGCTCTGACCCAGGATCCGTGGAGAATCGCTTCTGTACACCACTCCCGCTTCCCCTCCGCGGCCAGTCTACCCTCTCCACCCGCCCGGGAAAGCCACGCACGCACGGCGGTTTACACACGGCTGCCCCACTCTTCTCCACACTCTAGCACTACTCCTGGCTTCAAGGGTCTATCAACCATTACTTGACACCCTATCAAGTAATTTATGGTGGGTACAGCGGAGCCTACTTGCCAGTCAATGGCCCGTGACGTTTTTCTCCACGTTTTCAACAAGGGTACGACTTCGGGATCTTTCAAATCATCTTTCCCCTCGCCTAAAGTCGCCTACGCTACGAACAAACGTACAGGGTATGCTACGAAAGTGTCCACGATCGCACCAAGTGCCCTATGTTTGTTTGTTTTTCTGCCTTGTGGAGGACTGAAATAGAGTGACAAGTTTTGATGGCTCGGCGTGATTTGCGCTGGCGCGAGGCCAGGGCTCACTTGACAGGTAGTTGACAATACCGCAGAGACGGGCGATATACCCTCTCATGTCACCACCCTCCTCTTCAGACCTGCACCCCAGAAAATATCTTCAACACGTTCCTAACGCCGTACACGCCCTGCTATTTCCTTTTCGGGGGAACCGGGTTTCTACGTTTGGAGCAGGCAGGGTCGATAGCGGTGCGTCTCGTTCGTCCATGGTTCGTCCTAGCAAGGAGGTTATAGGAATTCAACAATGAAGAGCGGTCTAAACTGGAACAGTCCTACCTGACCGAAAATTCTACTCTACTCTCTACTCTACTCATATATAACTTCCTTGGTCCTAGGAAGTCCTACGATTTTGATATAGAATTGTCAAGCAGGGTGTGGCAGAACCAAAATCCGAGAAGGACCTAAGACAGGTTTTTCCGTACATAACAATACAGATACATTTTGCAGGGCAGACCCACAACTATCCCAAGAATGCCCACAGTTTGTGTGATGGGGCCATATAAAAAAGAAACATAGATGAACCAAGGTTTATTTATTCATTTCTGAATCTTTAGGGTGGTCCCTTCAGTTAACATGGTAACTGATAGAAGTAAAATACTAAAATACAAAACTCAAGAACCAGTTTTTCAGACATCGTCTTTTGTACACTTGGTTTGGATGGTTACACCCAAAGAGGAGAAGTGTTGACTGAAAAATCACTTTCCCCGAGGAACGCCCTTCCTGCACACATGCCCAGGCGGAAATCTGGAAATGTTACAAGCGTGGAGAACGCATTATACAGGAGAAGAAGAAGGAAAAGGTTGGTTACACCCATAGACAAGCATTGACTTAAAAAAACACTTTCCCCTGAGCAAGGGGGATACATCGAAACCTCCTTTTCCCAAAGAGAAACGCCCTTCCTCCACACCCGGTCCAGACGAAAATCTGGAAATGTTACAAAGCGTGGAGAAGACATTGCACAACCAGAAGAAGAAGGAAGTATCAACTAAAACACTTTCCCCTGAGCAAGAGGGATACATCAAAACCTCCCTTTTCCCCCCAATGAGAAACGCCCTTCTTCCACACCCGGTTCAGAGGGAAATCTGGAAATGTTACAAAGCGTGGAGAAGACATTGCACAACCAGAAGAAGAAGGAAGTATTGACTAAAACACTTTCCCCTGAGCAAGAGGGAACCATCGAAACCTCCTTTTCCCCCCAAAGAGAAACGCCCTCCCTTCCTCCACACCCGGTCCAGACGGAAATCTGGAAATGTTACAAAGTGTGGAGAACACATTATACAGCCAGAGAAAGAAAAAGAAGAATTTTTGGATACACCCACAGACAAGTGAATAAAAAAAACTTTCCCCTGAGCAAGAGGAGGGATACATCGAAACCTCCTTTTTTCCCCCAATGAAAAACGCCCTCCCTTCCTCCACACCCGGTCCAGACGGAAATCGGGAAATGTTACTAAGCGTGGAGAAGACATTGCACAACCAGAAGAAGAAGGAAGTATCGACTAAAACACCTTCCCCTGAGCAAGAGGGATACATCGAAGCCTCCTTTTTTCCCCCAATGAAAAAACGCCCTCCCTTCCTCCACACCCGGTCCAGACGAAAATCTGGAAATGTTACAAAGCGTGGAGAAGACATTGCACAACCAGAAGAAGAAGGAAGTATCCACTAAAACACTTTCCCCTGAGCAAGAGGGATACATCGAAACCTCTTTTTTTTCCCCAATGAGAAACGCCCTTCCTCCACACCCGTTCCAGACGGAAATCTGGAAATGTTACAAAGTGTGGAGAACACATTATACAGCCAGAGAAAGAAAAAGAAGAATTTTTGGATACACCCACAGACAAGTGAATAAAAAACACTTTCCCCTGAGCAAGAGGGATACATCGAAACCGCCTTTTTCCCCCAATGAGAAACGCCCTTCCTCCACACCCGGTCCAGACGAAAATCTGGAAATGTTACAAAGCGTGGAGAAGACATTGCACAACCAGAAGAAGAAGGAAGTATCAACTAAAACACTTTCCCCTGAGCAAGAGGGATACATCAAAACCTCCCTTTTCCCCCCAATGAGAAACGCCCTTCTTCCACACCCGGTTCAGAGGGAAATCTGGAAATGTTACAAAGCGTGGAGAAGACATTGCACAACCAGAAGAAGAAGGAAGTATTGACTAAAACACTTTCCCCTGAGCAAGAGGGAACCATCGAAACCTCCTTTTCCCCCCAAAGAGAAACGCCCTCCCTTCCTCCACACCCGGTCCAGACGGAAATCTGGAAATGTTACAAAGTGTGGAGAACACATTATACAGCCAGAGAAAGAAAAAGAAGAATTTTTGGATACACCCACAGACAAGTGAATAAAAAAAACTTTCCCCTGAGCAAGAGGAGGGATACATCGAAACCTCCTTTTTTCCCCCAATGAAAAACGCCCTCCCTTCCTCCACACCCGGTCCAGACGGAAATCGGGAAATGTTACTAAGCGTGGAGAAGACATTGCACAACCAGAAGAAGAAGGAAGTATCGACTAAAACACCTTCCCCTGAGCAAGAGGGATACATCGAAGCCTCCTTTTTTCCCCCAATGAAAAAACGCCCTCCCTTCCTCCACACCCGGTCCAGACGAAAATCTGGAAATGTTACAAAGCGTGGAGAAGACATTGCACAACCAGAAGAAGAAGGAAGTATCCACTAAAACACTTTCCCCTGAGCAAGAGGGATACATCGAAACCTCTTTTTTTTCCCCAATGAGAAACGCCCTTCCTCCACACCCGTTCCAGACGGAAATCTGGAAATGTTACAAAGTGTGGAGAACACATTATACAGCCAGAGAAAGAAAAAGAAGAATTTTTGGATACACCCACAGACAAGTGAATAAAAAACACTTTCCCCTGAGCAAGAGGGATACATCGAAACCGCCTTTTTCCCCCAATGAGAAACGCCCTTCCTCCACACCCGGTCCAGACGGAGATCTGGAAATGTTACAAAGTGTGGAGAACACATTATACAGCCAGAGAAAGAAAAAGAAGAATTTTTGGATACACCCACAGACAAGTGAATAAAAAAAAACTTTATCCTGGGCAAGAGGGATACATCGAAACCTCCTTTTTTTTCCCCAATGAGAAACGCCCTTCTTCCACACCCGGTCCAGACGGAAATCTGGAAATGTTACAAAAGTGTGGAGAAGACATTGCACAACCAGAAGAAGAAGGAAGTATGGACTAAAACACTTTCCCCTGAGCAAGGGGGATACATCGAAACCTCCTTTTTCCCCCCAAAGAGAAACGCCCTTCCTCCACACCCGGTCCAGACGGAGATCTGGAAATGTTACAAAGCGTGGAGAAGACATTGCACAACCAGAAGAAAAAGGAAGTATCGACTAAAACACTTTCCCCTGAGCAAGAGGGATACATCGAAACCTCCTTTTTTCCCCCAAAGAGAAACGCCCTTCCTCCACACCCGGTCCAGACGGAAATCTGGAAATGTTACAAAAGTGTGGAGAACACATTATACACCAAGGCACCCCTCTGAAAGCACCCCATCATCGCGCTATCTAACGCACCCTGCAAGACCCCGGCCCTCTCTGCTTGTTTTCTTTGCAGGAGAAAGCATTCCGATCGGCGGTTTTCTTCGGGCCTCCGGAGAGAAACAAGTGGAGACCCACTAAATCTAAACCCGGGCTGTATTTGTTTGGGGTAGCTCCACGCGCTGTAACATGTGAAGTGATTAGCTATACGAGTTGCAGTACGGTTTCCCACAGTCCTGCAGAAAGCCACGGGGCCACAAGGATAAACACAGAATAGATGGACATCAGAAGAATGGAAAGTCTCAATAATAAAGCATCACAGAAAGGAATCAACAATAAATCATGCCTGTAAAACGTTTAAAGAAAGTTGTATCGCGTCTTGTTGAGAACAACAACAGGGAAGCCAATATCAACTTCTTAAGTGATAATAAAGTGACATTTTCCTTTACTTAACCATTCTGGTTTCATAACTTTTTGTCAGCTATTTGAAAATAAGTTTGACTGTATATCAAATGGTGATCACTTGTACAGGTTTGACTGTATATCAATTGCCAGGTGGTCCTTATGTAGAGGTGGTGGTCACTGGTACAGGTTTGACTGTCAATGGCCAGGTGGTCCTCATGTAGAGGTGGTCACTTGTACAGGAACTGTATATCAATGGCCAGGTGGTCCTTATGTAGAGGTGGTCACTAGTACAGGTTTGACGGTATATCAATGGCCAGGTGGTCCTTATGTAGAGGTGATCACTAGTACAGGTTTGACTGTATATCAATGGCCAGGTGGTCCTTATATAGAGGTGGTCACTTGCACAGGTTTGACTGTATATCAACAGCCAGGTGGACCTTATGTAGAGGTGGTCACTTGTACAGGTTTGACTGTATATCAATGGTCAGGTGGCCCTTATGTAGAGGTAGTCACTAGTACAGGTTTGACTGTATATCAAAGGCCAGGTGGTCCTTATGTAGAGGTGGTCACTAGTACAGGTTTGACTGTATATCAATGGCCAGGTGGTCCTTATGTAGAGGTGGTCACTAGCACAGGTTTGACTGTCAATGGCCAGGTGGTCCTTATGTAGAGGTGGTCACTTGTACAGGTTTGACTGTATATCAACAACCAGGTGGTCCTTATGTAGAGGTGGTACAGGCTTGACATTATTCTATGATGTTGTAAGTATGACGACAATGTCGCTGGCACGGTGACAGCCCCGCTTTATTTTCTCAGGTGCCACGTTCGGCCCACCGACTTGTCACAGGTGAAATCCTCCGCCGACCACTCAACCGGAGGCTGCCAATGAATGGCAGCCTGACATTTTTAGCACTTCACAAATACTGCTATGGCAAGGGGGACATTCAGGTACACCGATGGATACTAAAGGTGTGAAGACAACAGCCTTATAACCACCTTCTCAACGTGTAGAACTAAGGAGGTTATACAGAGAACCTCCTTGGTAGAACAAAGTCCTCAAAGCTGACAGTCAAAAGAGACAAGTCTTTATACATTCATGTTCATACATACAGACATTCAGGTCCACCAATGGATACTAAAGGTGCGAAGACAACAGTCTTAACCACCTTCTCAACGTGTAGAACCAAGGAGGTTATACAGAGAACCTCCTTGGTAGAACAAAGTCCTCAAAGCTGACAGTCAAAAGAGACAAGTCTTTATGCATTCAGTTTATACATACAGACATTCAAGTATAATGATGGATACTAAAGGTGCGAAGACAACAGTGTTAATCACCTTCCCCTCTACTGTAGAAAGAAGCCCTACAAGCCTTTATATACTTGTTGCGTTGGTGCTATCAAACCGTTGACTTAAACAGCCTGACATTTTTAGCACTTCACAAATACTGCTATGGCACGGCGGACATTCAGGTACACCGATGGATACTAGAGGTGTGAAGACACCTTCCCCTCAACGCGTAGAACAAAGTCCTCCAAGCTGACAGTTAAAAAAGACAAGTCTTTATACTTGTTGTGTTGGTGTTATTAAACCTTTGACTTATACTGCTCTGGCACTGCAGACATTCAGGTACAATGATGTACTAGTATACTAAAGACCAGCCTTCTCTACTTGTAGAACAAAGTCCTCAAAGCTGACATTTAAACAGACAAGGCTTTATACTTGTTGTGTTGGTGTTATCAAACCTTTGACTTAAACTGCTCTGACAGGGGGACATTCAGGTACAACGTTGGATACTAAAGGTGCTAAGAGACCAGCCTTCACTACCTTCCTCCTCTACAAGTCAATGCCTTTATTTTTCTACTTGTAGAGCGAAGTCCTCAAATCTGACATTCAAACAGACAAGCCTTTACACTTGTTGTTTTGCTGTTATCGAACCTTTGCGTCATGAATGAAACATAACGCCGATAATCAAACCTCTTGAAAGCGCCGAGCAGGACAGGCCGGTGACAGCAACCTGTGATGAACCGCGGGTCTGCGGGATTAGCGCTCAGTCCGAGCAGGACCTGTTTTGTGTTCTTTAATGGCCCCGAACTGCAAATTAAACTGAGTTCTGGCGCTCTGCAATCAAGTCTGACAGCCCGGCAATAAGGGCGACCCATAGAAGGGCAGGGGGGCTGACTATGATGGACAAGGGGCGCGGAGGATTAGGCGGAGGGCAAACTTGTGCTGCTCTTAATCCCCGCAGGATAATCCTGGTCCCGACATGGAGCGTACCATCTCGGACATCTGTACTGTCCACAGGTAACAATGCCCTGCGTGTGAGACGAATACCTGTGATGCACGGGGTACAAAGGATTAACACCTGCGTCTTCAATACCTTTCCCTACCTGCAGAACTTTGGACCAAGGTGTTACGTACCTGATCTCCAAGCAGATGTAAGGATCCAACTATTTCTCAGAGTTTTATGCCTGTTTTTGCAACATATAGCACAAGGTATCGAAGAGTCACACCCGTGTCTGTAATACTTTTCCCTACCTGCATAACTTTGGACTAGGGTGTAAAGCACCTAATCTCCAAGCAGATGTAAGGAACCTGAGCCAAGTGTGTAAAGTGACAAGGACACAACATTGGAGCCTGTAGGGATAACAACCAACAACCTTCAGATTCTAAGTCAACAACCCCAACCACAACACAACCTTATTGTGGTAGCAAATAGCTGAATAAAAGTTTCTAAACAGGAACTATGCTGCTCCAGATGTCTTACTGAGGGACGACTGCGGTGTGAAAGATGTCGGTTAGCTAAGGAATGAATCCACTCTACTTTATACACAAGACCACCTCCCCACGTTCCAGCCCCATGACAAGTTGTTAACGCCGTCGGTTATCGATTGACCAGAGAGGAACCAAAGGATTAATGTTGGAGCAGGTAACTGGGGTTCGAGTAATCCCTCATCACTAGCCATGATCCCATTAATCCACCCGCTGGTGAAAAGATGTGCGAGCGCTGGCAAGTGGGGAATGTCACAGGGAGGCGCGCACGTATGTCGGCGGGTCACATGCCCTTGGGCAGGGTTTCCAGGTAAGCCCACGACACACAGGCTGGAACGACCCACGTCTGCGAACTACACGCAAACTCACAGCCCTTGTCGGCTGGGCAACATCTGACGGATATGCACGCTGGTGTCACTTCCTCCGTCAAAGGAAGGACAATGTGCGGAGAGGCAGAGATAGCCTTGCTGTGTTTGAGCAGTGCCAGCGCAACATCCTGGCCTCATCCTGACTTGTAGTCTTACAGTTCAACTCTACACACGTACGTGTACAGGGAGAGTCGGAGAGTGACCTGAAAGTGTCTTTTGATGAACACGCAAGAACTGGGCCTGGCGAGAAGAAAATATGGACACCCAAAATATGCTTACCAGCCGGAGTTACCATGTTTGAGCAGCGCTGGTGTCGCATATTGCTACTTCTACTTCTAGTACTTCAAATTCTAGCATTACAACTTTCAAGTTTTCACGTGTATAGAGTCAGAGAATGACCTGAAAGTATCTTGATGAAGAGGCACGAACTGAACCTGGCAAGAAGGAAACATGTACACCAAGAGATATCCTTACCATGTTTGACTTAAGTTAGAGCGTCACTTCCTGGTCTCATCGTGATTTGTAGGACTTCAGCAATTTCAACTCCTCACAGAGCGACCAGCAAGTGTCTTTTGACAAAAACACAAGAACTATACCTGGCAAGAAGAAACGTGTACACCAAGAGATATCCTTACCATGTTTCACTTTGACTTTGATCAGTGCTGGTGTCAAATCCTGGCCACATCTTGACTGGTAGGATCACAGCACTCACAACTCCTCACACACGTACTCGAGTGAAACTTTTGACGAAGACGCAAGAACTGGGCCTGGCAAGAAGAAGAAAACACGCACACGCCGTGCCGCCGCGAGAATCGAACCCGTGCGTCGTAGCCCACCCTCCAGATGTAAGTCCTCAGCGGCGAACACCAGCATTGTGCGAGAGACAAAGGTGCGCGCTGTCGGTTGGTGGTGTTAGAACAGGTGCGCTGTGAAACACCTCGCCCTATGAAAGGGCCTGCCTGATAGGGAACATACACAGTACAGGTACGCAACCACCGCATACAAAGGGCAAACAAGCGCTACTGATAGCCTATCTGACAAAGGTAAACATCCTTCAAACCTGTTGCCTTGATTAAATCCCCAACAAGGTGCTAAGGAAAACAACCAGTAAGAGGTCGTCGCACGGGTTTCTCCGCGTAAAGCCGGACTGACTTTGACGCATGTGGGCTGGGAGGACGGACAAAGCAAAGCACAATGACACACACAGCCAACGGTGCGGCTGATCCCCTGTGCTGAATGCATCCCCATACCGGAGTACACCCTCATATCCACTGCTGACTCCTCACACCTGCATGGGGAGGGTTTCTGGTGTCACTCATGGCTTCCCTTTCAACAAACCTGTCAAACACCCATCAAACGGCAGAAACAGGATAGCATATTTAATAACTATGTCATAACCCGCATTACCATTTATGAATAATAAAAAATTGTGTCCATCCATATGATATGTGAATATTCTCGTTAGGAGGATGACATAACCTGTCTTTGTGCGTGGGAAAAAAAACTCTCCGCTTCCCTTTCAACAAACCTGTCAAATGGCCATCAAAACACCAGAAACAGGATGGCATATTTAATAACTGTCATAACCAGCATTACAGATTACAATTTCTAAATAATGATTAAAATTGTGACCATCCATTTGATATGTAAATATTTTCCTTAGGAGGATGACATTACCTGTCTTAGTGCATGGGAAAAATTACTTCCATAGACACTCTTACAGAAGATAAGTTAGTCTGCTGTCGTAAATAACTGTGATACCTGTACAGGGCTGTCTCAAGGATCCGACCTTCTGTCTTGGGACGGAAATTTACTTGTTGGGACAGACAAAAATTTTACCCCTTCTGTCTAAACAATCTGAACTTCATGACATGAAATTTATGAAAAGGTATTTTTGTACGCTTAAACTGACAGGTTGGACAACGGACATTAACCATGTGGGCTCCCAAAAATGAGTGACAAAGAAAAAGAAAAAGAAAAAAAATGGAGACAGCCCTGTTGAAGATGTTCTAACAATTTATTAGCGACATAAGAATGATCTTGTCTTCTAATACAGCTCTTGGCATCAAATTTCGAGACCTATTTGAACTGTCTTTAACTTGGGAGACAACTATGAAACTTGCGTCACGAAAAGTCGTGCACAAATGACATTCTTTGGTATGATATAGGACATTCTCCTTTGTCAATGCCATGGGTGGAAGCAACGCAACAAAGCCGTCCTTCTTTCAACACCTTGCCGGCTGGTAATAACGGGGGCACACCTGTGCCGAAGCATAACAAACTCTTGAGAAGTAACTATGTAAAGCCCGGCCCATCCACACTCACCTAATTAAATCACAGGAGAATGAGGCAAACAAAAACACAGATGGCCCACCTGGCGGCGATAAATAAAAACCGGTATCATTCCCTAATCAGAACACAAATATTGGAGTTTGGACAAATATATGGAGATTGAAAGGACCTCTGACCATCTCCCGCAAAGAACAAAACGCTGACACCGATTTTAAGTCAGAGTCAACAAGAGTTTTATAATAAAACAGCACTGCGGTTATAAATACAGTCAAACCTGCCCCTAAAAAAACACTCGGGACCGATAAAACCTGGTCTGTATGGACATGTGGTCGATATAGTATAGACTATAGACAAGAGTCTTAATGCATGTGTCAATGGGAAAAATCATCTAAGGGACCTGAATATAATATATAAGGGACATGTACATGTAAATACACCACCTCCTTGAATAAACTCAAAACCATCCAAAAGATCTGAATAAACTCAAACTCAAAAAAGTGTCACAATGGCCAGGTGGTCCTTTTGTAGATGGGGTCACTTGAACAAGTTTGACTGTATTACAAACATAACAGCTTCACTCACTTTTCTCTAAAAACAGTGACAGAACCTAGGCATCTCGATATGCTCAAGTAGTCTGTGAGAAGCCCACAGCTTTTAAAAACTACTTGCCATAAATCAAGTTTATTCTAAACTGCCTGGCCCAATAACAGTGGGTGTAACAGGAAAAGGGGTAACCCACATGCGGTTGATAATATCATCTAAACACCTATGGAGAAAGACAAGTGTGTTGGCACTTATGCTCTACATAAACTACTTGTAAACCGCCAACGGTTAAATGACAATAAACACATTAGATGGGCCGCTGAGTCTCTTATCAACAGCAGTGTCATAATCAGGGGAGGTGGGGGAGGAAATCAGCCCACCAAGCTGCTAATTAATTTATCATGGGGGACCCAATAAACTAGTCCTGCATGGGTGATTCATTTACTTTTCCACTCCCTAGTTGGGGGGCACTGAATCACTGATATATAAAGCTTTTACTACTCTCCAAGCAGAGGTTTGGTCACATTAATTTTCTGGACTTTTCCGTGATTTAATTTTTCCTACAGAGAGGAAAGTGACAGAAATCACGGCCAATAGATTTACTAGGGAAACAGAACAGAAGAAAAGAATGACGAAAATAAATGAACAGCCCCCCAACCTTGGCTTGGAGAGAAAGCTTCTATATCAAAACTGGTTCTCCAACATGTGTTACTCGCAGTTTGAACTCCAATGAATATTGAAGAAAAGGTACTTTTGTTTTTACAAATTCCAGTTTATAAAAGGAATGGATGGAGAGTTGTTTTGAGGCTGGTGGCCGATTTGGATTATTTTTCTCCTTTTTTGTTTGAGGAAATGACTTCGTAGATATACAGCTTTCATATTGAAACACATGTGAAAGACATGTTACACACTGAGTCACTCACTGTTTGAACTTCCACAATGAATATAAATCATTCAATACAAGGTACTTTTGTTGTTACAAATTCCTGTTTTAAAAAGGGATCTCTCTGGTCAAGTGAAATTCCTAATTTATAAAAAGGAACCCCTCGAGTGAAAGGAGGAGAGTTGTTTAGTGGCCAGTGGCAGATTTGGATGATTTTTCTCTCCTTTTTTTGTCTGAGGGAAAGAGTTTCGTAGATATACATCTTTTGCATCGGAACACATATGTTACACACTCACTGTTTGTACTTTTGTTTTTACAAATTCCTATTATAAAAAGGAACCCCTCGAGTGAAAGGAGGAGAGTTGTTTTGAGGCCGGTGGCGGATCTGGATTATTTTTTCTCCCCTTTGTCTGAGAAAATGAGTTTTAGGGCTGGAGGCAGAGAAGAACTGACACCTCATCAAGAGGGGATTAAAGGGATTAACCTGGTCACCAGATGGCACACAAACACCTGAGGGTCTACATGGGGGGATCCTGGCAATGCTTAATGGTAACTTTAGGAGGGTCGGCAATGTTTACTGGTAAATTCAGGAGGATCAGCAATAATTGACAAAATGTTGACTTGTTCAAGTTGTTGGTGCAATTTTTTTGGAACAAATTCATTAGATTGTTTCATTGTACAGTATTCATGGGCTGTCTCAGTGTCTGGCAGACATCGACACAACAGAAAGCTCCGTTGTGACTCTTTGGCAATCTGGGATTCTACTATGCAACTTACAAATAATTTGTCAATGGCGCTCAAAGATGAATTCAGTATCACAAATAACAATTAACATGTCATGTAAAGTGACCAGTAATGCTTCACCAATAATTCACCTACAAGGCTTAATGATGTTGAATCACATTGGGTCATCTACCCTTAATGCAGACCCTCCAACATTAGGCACATTTAATTTCTAACACCTTCCATTACTCTGCACAGTAAATGAACAGAGGCCAATAAAACCTCACGCGGCGAGACTGTTGTGTTTCTCCTCTATAGCAACAGCAGATTAGAAATGTGGGCAATGAAACGTCCCGCACAAAGGACATACAGAATCTAATTCAGTGGGGCTGGCAGTAGAGACCTTGCACACATTGGCTGGGGAAAAGGCATCAACAGTGATGGGAGGCCCCCAAGGTGTTTAGGCGCTGGTGGGAAAAGGATGGACAACAATTTGAAGATATTTACGGAGAAGAGTTGCATTGTAATTTTGGATGGGTACATAAAGCCGGCTGTCCTATGTATGAGGAAGTTTCTGGTGTAAGCCTCAGGTGTCAAACCTCTGCAGGTAAAAGAACCCAACACACTTATCGAGAAGAGTAGGGGTGCTTTACTAGGGGTGCTTGGCTAAATAAATGAGAAGCAGTGAAGCTGTGTTGCACTACTAGCTTCTTGAAAAAGCATCATGCTACCTGCTTTAGTGACCTGTGTGGCCCAAGTCCTGTAGAAATAGATGGTGTGGGAAGGTCTTAAAACTTTAACTAATCGTATGTTTTACTAATTTCCAAACAGAGCCGGAGCAGTACATCTCTCCGTGACACTATCCCCTCACAGGAGAGTGATGTCAGCAGAGTGACAGGCGTAGCAGGAGGACAGCGGGCAAGAGGAAGTCAGCTCCGCCACCAGCGGCTTTATGGACAAGGCAGCTGTGCCTGCCTGCTACCCCAAACTCTTCTCTCCTCAACACTTGCAGTAGCCTGGATGCCAGACTGTTTCTAGGGCCTTCATTGGCAAATTCGTTTCTACCATGTACCAGACTAACTAAGCCAGCTATAGGGAGAATATTTGACAGGGCAGCTGTCAGGGCAGCTGTGGATGCCTGCAACCTCAAACTCTTCTCTCATCCTCAAGACCTCAACACTGACGTAGCCTGGATGCCAGACTGTTTCTAGGGCCTTCACAGGCCAACTCCTTGCTCCAGGGCCAACATCCCTCCGAGTGAAATTCTTCAACTCACGAGAAGCCAGCCTTTTCTACATCTGCTTGGAGATTCAAACCCGAAACCCGAAGCAGATATAGTCGACAGGCAAAGTTGTAACATTTCTTAAGCTCCAGGTTCCACGGAGTAGCCGGCCTATCACATCTGCTTGGACATTAGGTGTTGCACACTTGCCACAGCCCATTCCTTGTTACCCCTCTCCCCCCAGTTGTTACCCCCCTCCCCAAAAGTTGACATGTGTGGCAGACAGACACAGGAAGAGGCTTGGCAACAGTTGCTTTTATCTCTGTACCTATGGACAGCTGTCAGCACAGAGACACACATACCTCTGCAACACACTGGACATGTGTGGACCAAAAACACTGTCTGTCCAAAACAGTAACAGTCATCTATATGTGGGAGGGGGGTGGTAGTCTCGGAATACTAGCAACCCAAGAAAATGTTTTTAGCATTGAAAGGTCAAGAGAAACGAAAATGCTTAGGACCATAGCAGCAAAACAGTACTAGATCTTTCTATCTTTGCAAGTTCACCCCTATAGCCAGGTCATGGAGGTCAAGTTCGATGGAGAGTTACATGGAGTGAAGACCGTAGCTTTGTTTTTTTGTTTTTCTTCCCTGGAGCCAGAGAACAACTCGTCCCAAACAAATTTGCTAATTATATATACAGGCACCTCTGGTCCACCTCTTAGGTACAGAGGCCTCTTCTCACTAGAAATTACCAGTAGATTTGGCCTAAAAACTTGCTTAGACGGCTGCACAGTAATTCCTTTGTTTTCGCGCCCATATTGTGATGCAGAATTTCTGCAGGCCCACATTAGCTCCAATCATCTGCAAAGGGACCATGGAAATCCATTGGAGAATCCCTCAAAAACATGCAATTAATCGCGGGGACAGCTTCCTGGGGGCCCGGGAAGAAAGAGGGACCCATTCATGGGCAAAAACGGAGACCTCTTGCCGGGGACGCGAATCAGAATGCATCCCGAAAGTGGTGCGGTCGCCATGGCAACCTGTTGTTCTCCCTGGTGAATAGAAGAGGGCGGCACAGAGGGGACAGTCACATGAATCGGGGCGCGGAGAGTGAAGAATGGCGGGAACGATTCACAGAACAGAGACAGATGCTGGCATCTGGGTGCATAGCTAAGCATGCAGGTGATGATGACAAAGAGAGAAAATAGCATGACTCGCGATGATGGACATCGCAACTCCCTCCCATCCTTCATTCTACACGCTGAACACACCCTCTACATCAGAGGAGAAGTAACGGGACAACGATGTTCTGTGTAAAAACTGTAGGTGGTACTGGAATTCTGATCGGTATCAATGCATGATTATAGCTTTGTGTGAAGACTTTTTGTGCTGAGTAAATCATGGAACAGCTTTTGTCTGAGGAAACTGGGTGAACTCAGTTAGACCCTCCAAGGACAATCCAGAGGAAATACTGCTTCCTTGGTCGTGATTGTATTTCAAAGCAGAAAGTTTACTTTTTATCCAGTTTAAACAGCGCTGTCCTCCTTTTTGAGTTACCCTCAAAGGTGAGGAATTAACCACATGACCTTTATATTACAGCAATCAAAAACTTTTATCTCTTTTCCCCAAACATATTCATGATATTGAAAACAAACATCCCCTTCCTACAAACATGTATTTACAAATTGACAGGTACATTTTCTGAGTAGAATAGAGTAGATTCTTCTGCCATGCAGGAATTCGGGTTTCCAGTTTGGGCTACTCTACTATTTACTTAACAATTCAATTTCAATGTCAATGCTGCATTGTTCTTCTATTAGTTATGAATAAAGAATGACTAGTAAATCAACAACAATGTCTGTAATGGAGAGGACAGTTTGTGAATGAAGACCTTTATTGTACATTTTTGCCAAATCTGTGCTTTTAGGCAAAAGTACAACAAAGACATGTTTACAAACATGCATGTATCGGTATGAATAACCATAAATGTTTTGTTTTCTATCTTTTTTCATGAACTTCTTAAGATCTCCTTCCTCCAAACACATCTTTCTTCTATCTCTGGATTTCTTAATGTACCATTGTTTTTCAGATTTGAATAAACAACAACTTGAAAATCACCAACAATGCCAGAAATGGGGAGAACAGTTTATCCCCAACCTCTGGGGCCAGGACGCTCCATAGCTAATGGAGGGAGAGGTGTCACAGTGGGGGGCGAGCTGCTTCTTCAGAAAGCGGAGTCAGGGGTGAGACACTGTGACACACGGCCTGGTGCGTTCCCACACTATCCCGCTCGATTGATTATGGATGGTGGGGGGAAGGAAGAAGGTGAATAAACCAGGGGACCAGGTAGCCTGGACATCAGACTGTTTCAAGGGCCGATGCATGGATGGTAGGGGGAAGGGAGAAGGTGAATAAAGCAGGGGACCAGTTAGCCTGGACTTCAGGCAGATTCCAGGGCCTACACAGGTCAACTTCTCTGCTCATTTGGGCCAACAATGGAACCAGCCGTTTCCTACCTGGCCGAAGAAACTCTACTCTACTCTACTAACATACAAAGTACCCCCAAAGGACATTCTACAACAGGCCCCCTGAGTTTGACCCTGAGACTAGTGAGAGACAGTACCTCAGATATCATAGAGATTGCATCCAGGCTAGGGACCAGGGTTTCCACTAGCTTGGAAGTCCTGAGCTTGTCGCTACTCTGCCAGTGAGCCCGCGGTAAGGGTTACATTTCCCCTAACCACACCGATGAAGGTTAGACATGCAGGTACAGTAACAAGATACGTAAGACAACAGTTACTCAAGCAACTGGATAGATTATGGAAACGGTCAAAATCTATTGCATTTCCCCTAGGCTACGAACTGTGCTACCAGCCAGCTAACCCCACGGACATGTTTTCTTATTTGGCCAATTTTTCTACTATTTCCAGTGACCCACAGAGTCTGGTAGAGACTGAATGAAGGGGTTTCCACGGGGACAGGGGCATGCTGGGAAAATGAGGTCGCGAACAGACCCAAATTGTCCATTTTTGACCCTGCCAGGGAAATATAGGCTATGACTAATGGATTCTGCAAGCCAACTTGACAGATCCCCCCCCCAACTCTTCATTCCCTAGGGCAAGACAGATAAACAAAACTTTCAGTTGTAGTTGTTCAACCAGTTCCATTGTGAGCTAATATGAAATTTAAACTCTTTGAACCGTAAATTTAAGGTAAAGGTAAAGCAACCCAAACTCAAAAGCCTCAAAAAGTGCTTTTTCGGTAAGTAGTAAGTGCAATGGCCAATGCAGCTTTGCTAAGGTTCACGTCTATAGCCAAGCACATCGGGTCACCCCTACTCGTCTCGATAAGTGTGTTGGGTTCTTTTACGTGCAAAGGTTTGACGCTGAGGCTAACGCCTGAAGGTCCCTCATACACAGCGCTACCGGCTTTACGTCACCATCTTACATCACGACTTGAAGTTTCGGGAAGGAAGCTTTCGCACATCCACATAGAGGAAATCCTGATCTTTCTATAGCGGAGAGTCACCCTTTAACCAGTCAGCGGAAAAGGGAGAATTAATTCTTAACCCAGGGAAAGGTAAAGCATGTCAAACTTCAAGCGTGGCACTTCAGACGAAGCATATTGCTTTTTTGTTAGCTGGTAGCGCAATGTGGCTTCACTATGGCTCATGTATTTTATCCAAGCACACCGGGTCACCCCTACTCTTCTCAATAAGTGTGTTGGGTTCTTTTAATTGCAGAGGTTTGGTGCCATAAGCTCCCTCAGTCATAGTCATAAACGGGGCCGACAACTTCGGGCTACGATCCAAAATGATTCACAACATGTCTGAGTTGGGGCCAACACTGGGATCAAACCCACATCCACGGAGCCACGGAATTCTGTATCTGTATCTATATAGCCGGTATAACCGCCTGTCGGAGAACGCCGTATCTTGTCAGGATGGCTGGCGCTTAAGGACTCACAAACTCACACAAGAATCAGATAGTTCTTCCTTGTTAGTTTAATGAACACGTCCTTCTCTCGGGTCTTCACCTCCCCGACTGCCCACTGACCTCCTTTGTTCTATCTCCAGATCTAACGGGCCCTTCTAAGTTATCTCAAGTGACTCCGTCGGGCCTTTCCAAGTTATCCCAAGTGACTCCGTCACACATGCTCCCGTTTTCTTTGATTGAAACTCCTATTTCAATCACTAACCTAAAGTTTACAAAACTCAACAACGCCCCTATGTCCGAACTCATCGGTAAATATAACTACCCTAGAGTGTACTGCATTTGCAATGACGTTACGCGTTACAATGGCGAGATAAACATCTCTATGACTTATAACAATCTCTTAACTAAAAAGAACAATTAGTTTAAAAAAACAACAATTGTTTTGACTTATAACAATCTCTAAGAACATGCATTCACCTACTGGCTATGGCCATCTCATCTTTCAGACCCACAAATACAAAGAGATTATACAGTACATATCATCAGAACATAAAAGTAAAACAAACTATTCATGACAGTCCCTTCTGAATGTCCGAATGTTGCTCACTGTCCATGTTGACCGTCGCATTACATGTAGCCTACGACGGCGCGTCCGCCTCGGCGCGTTAGTCGCTCGCGAGGTGAGGCTGTGCCTTTCCCCCCGACCTTCTGCCGTGACAGCTTCTCTTCAATTTCGCGCTCCCTCGCCGCTGTGTCCACGGGTTTTGCGTCCCCAAAGATACTTCTCTGGGAGTTAGCCGATGCTTGGTGAGGATTGCTCACGACAGGTTTGGTACGGGGTGCCAGCCGGAGTTTTGGCCTCTCTGCGAAATATGCAGCCGGACCCCTTCCATCGCGTCTACCGCGCCCATAATTGCCTTTGTTACCATAACGACCCAACTCTGGTCCGTTATCGTTGGAGGTCTTCCTCCAGTTGCCTGCGGTTCGTACTTCCCTCCTTACAGATGACTCCAGCTGCCCTGACGCATACAGCTGTATCATTCTGGCCAAGTTCGGAATGTCCCTGCCGATGATAGCCGGACGCGGCAGGTTCGGTGCTACCTTGGCGGTTAGCCGATATACCTTAGACCCGATGTCGATTTCCACTTCAGCGTCAGGGTAGCCCTTCTCGTCACCGTGAATGCACGTTATCTTCCCTCGCCTACTCGGCTTGACCTTTCCCGGATTGACCAGATCTGCGTGTATTAACGTCTGCGTGCTTCCTGTGTCCAGTAGAAGTGGCACCTGGCGACCTTCCACCCGGCCCTTGACTTCGAAAGCTGATGATGGGGTATTCCGGATCCTGCCGACGTAGAAGGACTTTGGAGATGTGCTCGCTTCGGACCTGTTATGCGGGCAATCCTTGACGAGATGCTCCAGGCTGTCGCACACGAAACACCGCCTCCCCGTCGGGAGGTATTGCGGCTTCTCTCGCACCGCGCTCTCTCCCCTGGCGGACAGCTCGCGCTTGTGGGCCATAAGAAAATTCTCGGCCATCTGGGCCAGCTCCTTCAGGTCTTTAGGAGCCCTCTCCCTCAGATGTACTGCCAAGTCCGGGGAGCAGGTTTCCATGAATTGTTCTCGGACGAACATGTCCCGGAGATCCTCGTAGTGCTTAGTTGCGTCGGACAGCTCCACCCACCTCTCCAGGTAGCTGTTTATCCTTACCAGGAACTGCCCCGGGCTTTCCCCCGCCTCTGGCTTGCTCTGCCTGAATTTGGCACGGAAGCCCTCCTCCGTAAGGTTGTATCTCTTCATTAAAGCCTCTTTTACGCATTTGTAGTCCTGAGCCTCCGTGTTGTCTAGCCTTGAGAACACTTCTAACACTCGGCCCGTTAAAAGGGCGCAAAGGCTGGACGCCCAAGTATCCGGCTCCCAGGCGTTGGCGGTGGCAAATCGCTCAAACCTCTGTAGGTATGCGTCCACCTCATCCTTGCCATCGACGAATGGTGGTAACTTCGGCGCCTTTGCCCGGACATGCTTCGTCTCCGTCCGGTCCTCTCTCACCAGGCCTAGCTGTATCATCTCCCGCTGGTGTCGCCTCTCCGCCTCTCTCTCCTGCCGCTCCTTTTCCTTCTCCTCTGCTTCAAACCTCCGCTTCTCCAACTCCCTCTGCCGTTCGAATTCCTTCTCCTCCGCTTCTAACTTCAACTTCTCCGCCTCCCTCTGCCGTTCCTTTTCTTTCTCCTCCGCTTCTAACTTGAGTTTCTCCGCCTCCCTCTGCCGTTCCTTCTCCCTTTCTTCAGCCTCTACCTTCAGCTTCTCAAGTTCTCTCTCCTTTGCCCTGTCCTCTCTCTCCACGGCCTGCTGCTGCTGGACAAATTTCAATAGGTCTTCCCCCGCTAGACCTAGTTTCTCCCCAGCTTCAATGTACTTGTCCATCCTGTCGAAACGGCCCGTCTGGCATCCAGCAGCCTTGGAATGCTGTTGCTCCCAGCATATACTAATCAATACCAGATGTCTTCGTCTCTGCACTACACACAGCTCTTTTCACAACAACAACTGGCCTATTCACTGTTGACTCGATGAGGAACTTTTCTTCTTCTCCCGCTCGGAATACTGTTGTCCTCTCCCAGCATACACTACTCAATGTCAGATGTGTTGGTCTCTGCACTACACACTGCTCTTTCACAACAACAACTGTCCTACTCACTGTGGACTCGGTCTTGCTCCTTGCCTTGGGTCTTCACCTACTGTTGGATGTCTTCGGTGAAATATCCCACTTCTGACACCACGTGTCGGAGAACGCCGTATCTTGTCAGGATGGCTGGCGCTTAAGGACTCACAAACTCACACAAGAATCAGATAGTTCTTCCTTGTTAGTTTAATGAACACGTCCTTCTCTCGGGTCTTCACCTCCCCGACTGCCCACTGACCTCCTTTGTTCTATCTCCAGATCTAACGGGCCCTTCTAAGTTATCTCAAGTGACTCCGTCGGGCCTTTCCAAGTTGGCGTAACACACCAGCTGATTCGATCCACGACGGAAAAGATTAGTAAGACAGAGAGGTCAGAAAACGACATAGCAATTGAGAATATTCAGCCCAACCAATTTTCAGCCCAACCAATCCTACTGGCCAATCCCTCCACAGTTCCACTGAGCTTCACTTATTTATCACCTCTTTTATTTACATCACTTCATCCCCCACTGTCGATAAATCTGCCAAGCATCATTTGAAGAAGTCAACAACAAATGACTCGATTTACAACAAGAACAACAAAGCCAAAAGTTCAGCCACATTGATTTACATACTTGACCACCAAAGCTGTTAAACCTTCTCCAATGCATCACTTCATTTTCTGACAGCATATTGAATGTGAAAACATCTGCACTTGCAGATTCATCTGTCTCAGAATTGACATTTGCGTATCAAAGTATTGAAGATGCATCTTATTTTTTGCATGCCAGCCATTTGTTCAATGGGGGAGGGGGTACCATATATGGATTGAGGCAATGTAAAAGATGCATTATACATAGTGTAAAACAGGATTATTCAACAAAAAAGGAACAAGACCAAATTCCCTGCCAAGATAGCAGCACTAAATCAAGCTTTTAGCAGCCTTTGCACTGGTAAGGCCCAAAGAGGAGGAGGAGTTTGTATTTCTATCAGGGAAGACTGGGGAGATGTGCAGTTAGGAGGCTACCATCCTCTGTTGTATCTGCAGTGTTACCACTAGCAGGACATGGAGGACAGATCCCGCTTGTGGAGTCTCAGCGGCTTTCTGAGGGAGGGAGAGACTGTGGAGATGTGCAGATAGGAGGCTATCAGGTGATGCTATCACCCCTGGCAGAGTCAACATACCCCACTGATAGTCCTGTGACAGTAAACATGTGGTGCAGTAAGGGAAGCGGAGAGAAGAGAAAAATACATCTTACAGCATTCCAACAGTGCTTTAGTAATATGATAGTGTAACTTTTTATTGAGAAGAAAATGATAAGTCCTCTCAAACTTTTCCGGAGCTTAAAAGCAATGAAAAATGCATCTTATACTTTCTAACAAAGTGTTTTATATGATACTAGGGTAACTTTTAGAATATTGTAATTGATTATCATTCTGTCCATGGCAAACCTCAATTTCATTTTTGTTGTCCTTTTTAAAGCTAGCACAAGCCAGGGCCTTCTCTTTCTCTTTAGTATGAAATGTTATGATTTCTCTAACATTTCTAGAAAGCTTACATAAAATCAACTAATAATACCCTAAAAGGCCCGAACAGTTTTCTTTTAAATATCACAATACCAAAATCAACATGCATGTCTGGTGTATTTCAAAACTACCAGCTAGCCCCATATTTTGTTTTCCCTACATTAGCCCTGAAACAACAGTTGTGTATAAAATGAAAATATGGGTGGGGGGATTCCAAAACTCCCCTCTTGACCCAATGTTTTCTTTTACCAGGAGCAGCACTTACTAACTACTGTAAATTCATTTACTTTCACAGTAGTTTTATTGCGCAGTAGAAGGGAAAATTAGATTTTGCAGTGTTTAAATTTGCAGTTAAAAAATAATTCTGTTGTATAGTAGTCACACATCAAAAGTGCATTTTCTGATAGTCACAAATTCACAGTGGAGATGTCACCTCGAAAAATAAATCCATGGTGAATATTTCAAGGTCTACAGTACAGATCCCACCATGAGAGGGATTATCTTATGACTTAACACTAACACAACTGCTGAGTCATCAGGTTTTTCTCTGGCCATCAATCTTAGCGCTCCTCCTCCCTGCCTGATTCCCTATCACCAAATCACAGCTTCTAATCTTTCTCATTATCCTGGGGCTTTTAGGCCACACCAGTATCATTCCTTCATTCTCAGACATCTTTATGTAAAATGTTAGCAAGAGGATGATGTATTTGCAAGATGACATCATGAAAACAGAGCGTTGTGGGAGGAAAACTCAGTTCACTCCCTGAAATTGTGTGTACCAAGGTACAGACTTCCTGTCAGGGTCTGCTTTCATGTTGATATTCAAATCTAGCATTATTTTCAAAAATCTGAGAACCCCAAAAATCAAATTGCTGTGGCCTTACATTTAAAAATCAATGTCTGAAGGAATGCCTGGCTTTAGCATGTAAAGAAAAATGTGTTCTGGTTCTATCTTATGATGATGAAGTGATGGTTTCATAAATTTATGGTGTCAATTTTTTTGCCATGACCCCCTAACACAAAAATGGAATAGTCCAAGGACACTACTAGTGCCTCCTACCAAGAAATGGGAGTACTGCAGTGTGTCAATCTTGCCTTGTTCATTACATACCCTTTTATGAAAACAAATTATATTTTCATTGAAATGAATGACTTGAAGAATTTCCATTTGAAATATTAGTTCCTTTGAACTGACAACAATGAGACATCCCTTCTAAGGCTGACAACAATGAACGGTCCTTTCCTCATCCATCTCCCTCTGCTGACAACAATGAACCATCCCTTCCTTATCCATCTCCCCCTGCCGACAACAATGAACGGTCCCTTCCTTATCTATCTGCCTGGGCCAGTTATCCGCTTTGTGATGTGACATTCGCTTCCCGCCGGAAGGTCACCACAAAGATGTGAGCAGCGCACTTGACAACTTCCTCCGTGTTTTATGTCCCGAAAATAACCATCTTTCGCTACGACGAAGGAAGAAATGCACCTGGATATAAAAAGTGAAAGTGATCTTGAAGAACCAGGTTAGCCTCAAATGAACTCATTGTTGAGTTGAGCTATTTTTCCACTGGTCCTGACAGAGGAGACAGGCAATATGTATAGAATTTACAGGTTCAGTACAGAACTTAGTCTCTACCAGACTAACTACGCCAGCTATAGGGAGAATATTTGCTAAGGTTTCATTTGCAGGCTCTGTTGTTAGCAGGCAAAATGTGATCTTCACCGAGGACTAATTCTACTGGCTAATTATTCCTTTTTCTGACAAATTCTACAATCCATATGCCTGTGGGAGGGCCTGGTGGAGGCTATACAGAAGTACAGAACTTCTGAAGCAATACAGTGCATTCAAGTCAAGTCAAAATCTAATCGCCTTATGATACTGATAGCTTGTTGGTTGTCAACACTAAATTCAGGAAGGCAGAGGCTACATATTACGTTAAATTTGGTAGGCTGAATTTGCTTTTTTTAAATTTGTGTACAGTATTTACAGGTTCAGTACAGAACTTCTGAAACAATACAGTGCATTTAAGTCCAGTCAAATCTAATCAAGCCAAACCTTACTGATGATAACTTATTGCCTGTCTACACTAACTTCAGGTAGGCTGTGGCCACGTATTAATACGTAAATTTGGTAGGCTAACTTTGCTTTATGCGAAATTCAAGGCCAGTCACGCTTTACGATAAATTAGAGCGATTCGGCTACAAAATACATGGAATCAAACAGCTACGCTCTACATAAAAGGCCATGCATGCCCATTATCTCCGAAAATAATTTCATCAGGTTGGTAGAACATTGGAGATTCTTTTTACACAATCAGTGAAACGTCAGCAGGTGAGAGATTTACTGGTTGTGTAAGAAGAATCTCCAATATCCTAGGCTCGCCATCTGTTTACTTTCCCTGCTTTCTCACTGTCCTCCGCCATATTCCCCCATCTGGATTCTCCAGCAAAGACAGAAGGAAAAGACACCAGGTCTTGTGGGGTATTTTCTTTGGCACCCATCGCTATCAGGTCAGATTATAGGGTGAGAGCGCAGGCTGCTAACAAAACAGCTCCTGTCATGGAGGACGCCAGGACAGCATAGCCTCCGTAGCAGGCTCTCTGGTACTCTCCAAGTAGAGGAGGGGTTTCGGCTGGTTTTTGACGTGCTTCTAGGCGTTTTTGTCGGGCTTTCTACTTTGTCATGTTTTTTTTTTTTTGTATAGCCAACCCACAAATAAAACATGACAAAGTAGAAAGCCCGACAAAAACGCCTAGAAACATGTTAAAACCAGCCGAAACCCCTCCTCTGCTTGGAGAGTAGCTTTCTGGGGCCTTTTATGGAGGCTTATTATATACTTTTGCTGATTTTTCTTTTTATTTGTACTGGGTCGTTGTGGAGCCAGTCCGCAACCATTTGGCCAAATGGTTGCACACGACCCAGTACAAGAATTATCATCAGCAAAAGTGTATCATAAAAAAAGGAAAAAAAAGTTAAAATCCTCCCACACCATAATTGATGTATAGGGCGGTGCCCATCTCCGTTTCATAGCCCTGAGGCCACACTGTGGTGCAATCACTGCAGCAGGGGGCTAGTCCACTGGCAGTGGAGTGTGTTTAACTTCCATACTGTTTCAGAAGTATGTACCATTTTTATAAGCCCCCCCAAAATACCCCAGCGAGCCTGCTACGGAGGCTATGGATGGCAGGACTGACCAGTCCAACCAGGGTTTATGGGATTGGGCTGGGAAATGAGGATCCCAGGGTTGGATTCCCTCGGGTGACTTCGCCAGGGTCTCCATTTATTTCTTTTGGGTCCATTACAAAACACATCCAGGCCCCGGCAGAGGTTTGCGAGGTGTCACATACCAAGGGGAGCAGTGTGGGCAAGGATCACAAACAGGCACAGAAGATACGAGGAACAAAGAACAACCTGTCACACACTGTTTACAGTCATGAACTTGGCTTTTTTATTACTTTCCAAGGAAGGTTATGTTTTACGTAGCGTTTGTGGTATAACGACATCACCCAAGAAGCCATGGATGGATTGTCATGACATTTGGTCTTGCCCTATCACAGGAATGATTACAAATTGGGCCCTCTGGCAGCCTATCTTGGTACTGCAGCAGAGCTGTTGGTTTTTCTGGTGTTCTGTGTCAGCTATATCCATTTATTTCTTTTGGGCCATTACAAAACACATCCAGGCCCTGGCAGAGGGTTGTGAGGTGTCACATACCAAGGGGAGCAAGGATCACAAACAGGCACTGAAGATATGGGAACAAAGAACAACCTGTTATCACACACACTGTTTACAGCAGTTAACTTGGTTTATGAAGAAAGGCTTTTTTATTACTCATGTACTTTCTGAGGAAGGCTATCTTTTACTTAGCACTTGTAGTTGAACAGCATTACCCAAGAAATTTGGTCTTGCCCTATCCAAGAAATGATTACAAATTGGGCCCTCTGGCAGCCTATCTTGGTACTGCAGCAGAGCTGTTGGTTTTTCTGGTGCTCTGTGTCAGCTATATCCATTTATTTCTTTTGGGCCATTACAAAACACATCCAGGGCCTGGCAGAGGGTTGTGAGGTGTCACATACCAAGGGGAGCAAGGATCACAAACAGGCACTGAAGATACTGGAACAAAGAACAACCTGTTATCACACACACTGTTTACAGCAGTGAACTTGGTTTAGGAAGAAAGGCGCTTTTATTACTTCCCCCAAGAAGGTTATGTTTTACGTTTAACGTTTGTGGTTGACCAACATCACCCAAGAAGCTATGGATACCCATGGATTTTCATGAAATTTGGTCTTGTTCTATAAAAGAAATTTTGGGCCCTCTCACAGCTGTCCTTAGTACTGCAGCAGAACTTGTGTTATCCCTATCTTGTGTTCTGTACAGGCTATGGTCATGATTTTTGAGTGTTCAATAGTTCTTGTGCTCGGGAAGAAGCGACATAAGTTTAGGCCCTCTAGCAGCTTCCCTTGGATATGCAGGGGCATAAATGTTGCAGCAGGACAAGTCAATCAAGTGCTTATTATTCTGAGGTGATTCAAAGCGATGCAAAATACTGTAAATGCAGAAATGTTCACGGTAAATTTATGTTCGTGGTTTTCGAGGTGAACTCTTCAGCGCGAAGTTAAGAGTACCATGAAACCTACTGCCTACCTATGGCTGTAGTGATACTATTGTTTCAAACGCAAATTTAGACCACCGCGAACACACCATGTTCTCCCTACCGCAAAATGAAAACCATGCTAACTTAAGTGCATTTACAGTAGCAGCTACTGTCACCCAACTCCCCCCCTCCCCTACAGGACTTGGTACAGTCCCTGACCTCATTTCTCCTCTCCAGCCTGACCTCAGTGACCCCTTCTCTCCCTGTCACCAGAGACCTGTGACGTTAAAAGCTTTCTGATTGGCCAGCGGATCACTCAGAACCCACTGATCCTTGTTGTCACCTGGTCCATCACTATTAGCTAAATGGGATAACATGCAATATAGGAAAGTTTATTGCAAATTCCTGCCCGTAGGCTAATTGCAAGTACATGTACATGTACACATAACACAGAGTGGAGGAACAGATAATGATTATGATGAACAATATAACATATGACTACTCTAGTCTAACTACTGACACTAAGTTCTAGCTTATTGGGTTCGGCTTCTTTTTGCGAGACAGTGGAAGACGAATGATCCCACTTTTTCTGATAACAGTCACAGAGGGTCCCTTCCACAAAAGAGATTCATCTAGAAAATGAATAAATAAATACAGACAGATAAATTCATGTATCTTTAAAACTATGACACAAATTTATTTCAAGTTAAAATGGAACCAAGAACCTTGGGCACAGCTAAGATGATCCTCAAGAAAAAGCAGAACCAAGAGACTTAGAGCACAGTTCTTTTCTATAACAGAATGGTCACCAGGTGGAACAACGTGCCAGAGAAAGTGGTGGTAGCACCAAACTGGAGCACATTTGAAGATTGGACAGACATATAGAAAGAAGTCCAGTACTGTAAAATAAAATCACAAATCACTGTATAACTACAGGGCTCTGGACAACCCACACAGACCAGAAAAGACAGTAAATGGAGGAGCAGCCCAAACTGAAATCCTGAATTCCTACATGGCCGAAGAATCTACTCTAAACTTGCGGCAACAGCGAGAAGGGAAAGACAGATTCGATGTCTATCAATGAACCACTTTTGTCTGATTCTGAAACCCAAGAGCTGTCCACACGTCAACATTGCAGTCACGTCCCGACTTGAAGCATGACTCCTGTCCTGTCTTACACAGATGACATTTTCCGGTGTGGTTGGATCAGGGCTCACAAGTCCTGGCTGATAAGAACTATCGGGACTTGTGAGTTCTGATTCAACCAAACAGGTACTTGACTGTGCCTCAGTCCAGCATTCGGTCAAGAATTCAACAATGAAGAGTGGTCTAAACTGGAACAGTCCTACCTGACCGAAAATTCTACTCTACTCTACTCTAAGACCAAATCGACATACCAGTAAAGCAAATCCTGTCCAAAAAGGCGTCATAACTTGCACAGCTCAAGCCAAAACCCTACATAAAAGTGTCAGGAGATACCCAGGAGCCAGTTGAAAATTACAATACTCCAAAAGAGCACTTAATGTCGCTAAAAACAGCCGTAAAAAGATTGAGCCCCTTACATCTGCTTGGAGACGAGCCATAGGACCTTGACCGCCTGGCTATGCCAGGAGTTTCTCTCTTTTCAGACGTTGGAGTCTGGTGGGAGGTTATGCTATGTGGAATATAAACACAGCTTTGCTGCAACCCCGCTACCCTCGGTATGGGTCAATACTCAGGCAAATACAAGGGCACAACACGCACCAAACCAAGCAATGTTGTTCCACAGTCGTGCACTCGAGGGTGATATATAAAATTGCTTGTTTTCAAACCAATTGGAGATTTGCGACGAAGAAAGACCTTCTCAAATCTGACAGGGAATGCGACAGAGTAGAACACACATGGAAAATGGAAGGGGACTTTTCTAATCATTCCAGGTTGGGCAGTTGTAGCCCTGTCACCTCTGCAATCTCCCCATCTCTAGAGTCTCCTTCCTTCCTCTGTAGTGTTGGAAATTCTCCCGTAGCTAACCAACAACTCCAGCTCCTTCCCAAACACTGTCCGATTGATTGGGCCACACCAATTATATTTGTTGGTTCTCGGATTTTAAGAAATACAGCTACATTGAAGGTAAGAAAAAGCTGCCATCCTCGTCTGAGGTGAAGCATGATGCTTTTTCAAGTAGCTAGTAGTGCAATGCGGCTTTGCTACGGATCACATTTTCAACCAAGCACATCATATCACCCTACTCTTCTCGATAAGTGCGGTGGGTTCTTTAACTTTTTACTAAAGAAACAGAGTCTGCCTCTAAGGGCTGTACCTTAATACATACAGTTTCAATGAGACAATATTATATACAGACGGTACATACAAGCCAAGCCGAGAGATGTAAGATGCAAGTTTTCCTCCCTGCTTCTGTTTTCATCATGACCGGTTGCCAAACTTTTATCAATCTAAAATGTCCCAGGACGGAAGAAATTAATTGTTGTGGCCTCAGCACTGAGTTATGGACGACCAGACCACTCTGGCAGTGCACTAAATTTTACTTACATATATAAAAATGTTCCAGAACCGAGGAAATGCATTGCTGTGGCCTCAGCATTGAGTTATGGACGGCCAGACCACTCTGGCAGTGCGCTGGTCTCCGAGCTGACCTTTGTGGAATCAGTGTGGTGAAAGGAGAACACCGAGCGCATATTGGATCCACATGTGGACTGTGCTTGGAGAAATGCCATTTCGGCTGGACACAGCAACTGATACCTCTCACAAGGCTCATGGAGGGTGCCAAGACAAGGGGGATACTTTGATAGTAGAGAGGTTTGGAAAAGAAGATGCCTTGAAACAATGATTACATGTTTTGTAAGGCCTACTAAGGGCTCATTTGAAATCAGTCACTCAGTTAACTGAAGGGACCACCCTGAAGATTCATAGATACATAAATAAATTATTGAATAGATAAAATAAAAAGACTGTCACCTTTATCAGGGCAATTCTGACTGGCTCACTTTGCAGCTCAGATAGGTCACACTGCTTACAGATTCAGTCCCAAAAGTGATGAAACTATTTAGGGATTACATGAAGAGTTTATGATAAAGGTAAAGCAGACATCCTCAACCTCACTTTCAGCAAGCACAGCGGGTCCCCCGAATACATACTCTTCTCGATAAGTGTGTTGGGTTCTTTAACGTGCAAGGCTAGTGCCTAAAGCTCACACATACACAGGGTGGAAAGCTTAACATCACCATCCCAAATGAAGAATTATATACAGAGAGCAAAGGGACCATAAAATGTTATACCACTTTGGGTGATTTTGCTGAAGTGAGGAATGGTTGATGTCTCGGAGCTCTGTTTGCTGTAGGATATGTGGAGGAACAACTAAAAACCCACTAAAAAATATGATTTGTACCTTTCTCCCTTTTTTCCTTCAAATTTCTACCCAACATACTTCTTTGGAAAAGGAACATTGACCCTTTGCTAGACAGTATCTCTTATATAGTCGTATTACCACACTGCTGCTAGCACTGGTTAGCGGTGATCAAATATATCGCATGTCAGCAAATATCAGTGAAATTGTATCATGATGGGTAAAGCTAATACATGTAACTCCCTCCCTCCCTATCTCCCTACATGTGACAACCTTGACTTCATAATCATAACGTTAAATGCTGTTTCTTTGATACCTTCAGTTGGGACAAGTCATCAGGTTTCTTCTCTACTTAATAAATAGGGAAGAAAATATTGTAAACTGTAATGTACAACTTTGAATTTTACCCCTGCACTTACCTTGCACTTCCAACAGTTCTGTCCATGCAGCATGTGCGCTTGCTTGCCACCGCTGTTATTCCTCCAGCCTTCTACATGCAGACCGAACTATCTTGAAAATGTTTCACCTTTATATATATATAAACTCACCCCCTATATATACTACACCCCAGTGTTCTCGCCAGCCTGAAATTTTTACCCGTCATTTCAATTTTGCTTCGGGGAAGAACATATCGAGCGCCGAAGGCGCTAGGCGTCGCGCCGGAGGCGTGACCATTCTAGGGGGGTCCGGGGGTATTCCCCCCCGGGAAATTTTGAGATCTAGACCCTCTGAAACGCTATTTCCTGCATTTTAAGGGGCAAATTTCCTGGTAGAATAAGCTTAGTTTACTGACATCTCTTTCGGTGAAAAATTACACAAGGGTTTCAGGCTCAATTTTTGGGGGGAGGCGTGCCGTCATCGCGGAAATATCGAATGTTCACAACTTCACACACAAGCTACACTTCTATGTTGTATACGATCGGCAAAGAAAAGAAAATTTAGCACAACAAAACTTTATTACGTATCAGCTACGTCCTACAAAAAATGCACACAGAATAAGTCGGCAAAAATAAAACACAACTTTTCAACACTTGCTCCTAATGCGCCCTGTAATTATTGAACATAATGAGGAATTTGACACCCTACTTTGAGAAAGAACGCAATAAAGACGTCCATTTTTTTGTCCCATGTTTTCCGCGGTTAATTTCTCCGGTAACTGCACTGAATGTGTTCAAAAGTTGTCGATTCAAGCCTTCCAACAGCCACTTCGTCGTGCGATCCTTGCGATTCCCGCCATTCCCCTAACATCTCGCAAATTCACGCTTAGCTGAAATCTCGCGAGTAGCGAGAGTCGCATGTCATTGGTCGTTTTTTCTTGACGCGACGGAGACGAGCGCTGTGATTGGTCACGATTGGTGGTTTACAATATCTGATGCCTGTTTACCATTTCTTACGCATGCGGGAAGAAATCGCATGTAAATCAGCCGCCGCGGCTTCAAATTACACAGATTACAGAAAGCCTGATAGCTATAGGAGTATTTCTGAATTTTAAGGCTTCTTTGATGACAATAACTGACGGTGAACCGAGAGGGACAAAACAGAAATAAACGTCAGCCTGATGCGACCGACTGTAGTGGGGAGGGCGGCGCATGACGCCGAGTTTTCGGCGGCCACCAAATATTACTATGGGCAACCACCACGGCGCTCTCTGTGTGTTGCTGGGGTTGTCGCCAGCCGAGGCATTAGAAATGATCTAGATTGCCCTCGTCACGAACTTCCGCTGATCCTCTGGAGTTTTTTAAAATTCTAAGCTCTGTCTAAACTTGGTCTAAATATCTTTACACACCGATTTTTGTCCATTAAAAATGACGGGTTGGGCAAAAATTTTGTCCGTCATGAGCGACAAAAACCCGTCAAATGACGGGAGGACGGGCGCTGGCGAGAACACTGCTACACCCTTCACCCTTTGTCATGGCCATACTGTCCATATTGAGATGGCCGTGTGGATGATATGCATGACAACACTTAATTGTGGAACTTGTAAATGTGGATCTGTGGCCTGACGAATGCCAAGTCATTCATATTTCTAGCCTGGTAACCGCTTTGAACTTGGCTTAGGTTTTTTTTAATACTGGCCCAAGTTTGAGTTATAAGCATTGGTCTTTTTTTGTCAGCCTATGGTTCTAGCCAACCTTTCTAAAAACTGCAGCCCCCAATAATTCTAGTATTTCTACATCGGCCACCGATGATCTTGGCGGGCGTGCAACACTCCCAGCGCCGTAGAGATACCGGGTCGCTCCCAACTGTTCGGTTACCAGGCTATCTAGATCCAGTATCCACGATACGTCTGATATGCGTGCAATGTTGGCTATGCTGGCAGTGCTAGCGTAAGGAGCTTGCACGACAGCATATTTACAGCCCCCTGCATTTGGTATCCTACAGGACATCTCCTCGGATAACATGTTTTGATTAGGATTTTATTACCGAACAGTTGAGTCTGATAGCCGGCGTAGATATCTGAACAATGCGCAGAATGGCAACCATCTGTTCATATAATAAGCGACACTGTTTTCCTGCGTGCTTACAATACTTGTGTAATATGACCGTGTCTGTGTACACCACATAATGATATGACATGGCAGACGTTGAGCTCAACAACTGCTGTGCAAGTGATATAGGGGGCCTGCATGGGGGTTGGGTCATCAACACTCTGCACTGAATTCAGAAAATCAGCGACTACGTCAAATTCAGAAGGCTAGCTTCGCTTATGGCTTAAGTCAGGCGCAAATTACACTTTTTGTTGAATGCACTGAGTATCCAGAACATTACATCTGATGAATTTTATGTGGAATTGAAATGGCTGATTAAGCTCAACAGAAAAGGGCATGCATCCTCACACACACACACCCTACCCCGAAATAGCATAAAGAAACGGGGTGGAAATGGCAGGGAAAATGAATTTGTTTCAGACTTGGATGCGCTTTCCACACTTAAACTTGTGAGGCAAAACATCCGCGGTCACACATGGGGAAAGTGTCAACCCGTTTTCCACAGGGGTTCATGCATGTCCTATGTCAGCAGCTTCTCAAGCTTTTGCTTACAAATGCTTACAGTTGTTACCTCCAAGAAATATGGAGGTATTGTTCTGAATGTATGTGTGTGTGTGTGTGTGTGTGTGTGTGTGTGTGTCTGTATTTGTGTGTGTTTCTAAATATCTGTGGTCAGCATAACTCTTGTTGGTCTTGTCTTCTTATGTCTGCTGGGATATCCAGTATTATAATCTTCTTTGCATAAAGAAATCTCTGGTCTCCTTGTCTTTCTCCTTGTCTTTCTCCTTGTCTTTCTGCTATTTCCACATCTTACACAAACTAGCATGTAGCATGCAAGAAAATATCGTTCAGAATCTGAAAAGTCTTACTCCTACTTCTCTTGTGTTGTGTTGTGTAGTGTAGCATGGTACCATTGCACATCCTTACTTCAAGCTCAACATACAACTTACAACATAACTGTGTAGTGACTTCTGCAAACACCCTCAAAACAAATTCAGTAGAGATCTCTATGTTTGTATCTGGTGTTGGAGAGGGTGTAATCTTGAAAGTGTTTCTGAGATACATAGATGAAATGTCTGTTTGTTTCTCCACATATTTAGTGCAGTACAGATCTCTCCGTGTGCCTGGCAAGCCTCCAGCCTGCTCTAGGTCCGCGACGTACACCAGACTAACGATCAAGATCTCCTCCCAATTATTTAGGATAAATAGCTCACATTGGTCGCATCCTCAAACATGCACCAATATAAAAAGGATTAACCCTTCGCAAATGGTGGGCATGCATTTTGTCCAGGGCTGTCTCAAGCTTTAAATGTTATTTTCCATCCCACTCATTTTTTGGGAGCAATGTTGTTAACTTTGGTAGTTAAATCTGTCATTTTGAGCTCGAGTTCAGATTTTTTGGACAGACAGGGTGAATTTTCCCGTCCCATCCCAAATTTCGGTCCCGGGACGGAGGGACAGATCCTTGAGACAGCCTTGATTTTGTCCAATACAAACAGCTCTGTACAAGGATATCACATTAAGCCAGACAACAAATACACCAGGGTGTGTGGATAGCTTGAACTTCAGTGTTGTGACATTCTAACTCCTGTGACACATGCGATGGTGAAACGTACTCCCTACCGAAGGGAATCTGTGTCACGACCGGCACGCCAGACTTTCCCTCCCTGCTCCATTTGGATGCATGTTTCTCTGAAACCCCGCTCGATATAGAGGGGATGTGTCCCAATTTAGGACTGCCGTCCCAACTTTGACACGGAGTATGTTGGACGTGGCTCAATGTGGGCTATGTTCAGCACTTGCTGGCACGTCAGTCAAACATCTTTGTCTCATACTAGCAAATCATAGCTGTTATAGGACGGCTCTATCCAAGTGTCAACTATAGTAAATCATTTTGTGGGAAGGGCCTTAAAATCTTTCACAACAACAGTTGATTTGATGCATTTTATATTGAGAGAGTTTATCTTTGAAGTTCAATGTGTTCAACCATGTTTATTTAGTGTTACATAGAGAAGAAAAATCCCATACTAGTAAATCATAGCTGTTATAGGATGGCTCAATCCAACTGTCAACTATAGTAAATCGTTTTGTGGGAAGGGCCTTAAAATCTTTCACAACAGCAGTTGATCTGACGCAGTTTATATTGAGAGAGTTTATCTTTGAAGTTCAATGTCTTCACCCATGTTTATTTAGTGCTGCATAGAGAAGAAAAATCCCATACTAGCAAATCATAGCTGTTATTGGACAGCTCTATCCAAGTGTCAACTGTACAGCAAATCGTTTTGTGGGAAGGGCGTCGTCAAATCTTTCACAACAGCAGTTGATCTGACGCAGTTTATATTGAGAGAGTTTATCTTTGAAGTTCAATGTCTTCACCCATGTTTATTTAGTGCTACATAGAGAAGAAAAATCCCATACTAGCAAATCATAGCTGTTATAGGATGGCTCTATCCAACTGTCAACTACAGTAAATTGTTTTGTGGGCAGGGCGTCGTCAAATCTTTCACAACAACAGTTAATCTGACGCAGTTTATATTGAGAGAGTTTATCTTTGAAGTTCAAGATGTTCTACCATGTTTACTTAGTGCTGCATAGAGAAGAAAAATCCCATACTAGCAAATCATAGCTGTTATAGGATGACTCAAGTCAACTGTCAACTATAGCAAATCGTTTTGTGGGAAGGGCCTTAAAACCTTTCACAACAACAGTTCATCTGACGCAGTTTATATTGAGAGAGTTTGTCTTTGAAGTTCAAGATGTTCAACCATGTTTACTTAGTGCTACATAGAGATGAAAAATCCTGCCATGATCGCGCTTTGTTTCGATGGTGGGTAGAATTGTCGCATATTGCTTTGTACATAAAACTGGACAGTTTCAGGCTCTTTCTCGCAGACATGTAATAGATTACTCACTGGACAAGCAAGTTGGGGTTCGATGACTGTACATGTTTAAACTTTTGCAGGTTTTATTTTCGTTGTAACCTCTCTACTAGGAATTCATGACACTGCAAATATGCATTTCCAATGTATGACCATACTTATCATTGGAAATACAATCTTTTAGTACAGAATCTTACGCAAATTAAAATCTCATCTATTTCACTTTGACAGTGATCAAACCCCAAGTCAAACCATTGTGCTCTTTATTGGCATAGTTTAATAACTTGAGGGTGCAGATGAAAAATACAATCAATTGGTCAATATTTACAATCAATTAATTGGTCAATATTTGAACAAAGATGACGTAGGTCTTTATTGAATACAGTTCTACATGTGTAACTAACACGACTAGGATGTGCCAACAGGAGATTTGGAGCTTGTCTTCGAACTTGACTTTGTAATAGCTTGTTAATGGTTTGCAGTCAAGTCATAAAAACACAAACCTTTCTTTAGATTCTCTTATTTCCTTCTTTTTCTTTCTTTCTGTGCCGCTTTCTTCCTTCCTTACCTTTTTTTCTGAATATTTTTTCCAATCAGAGCAATTCTCGTACAAATATCGGAGATTACTTTTAAGCCCAGCACATTTCCTTTCCTAAAGGGGCATCGAATTGATTTTTAAGGGCTAAAAAGGCCAAATTAAACAAAAACATCATGCTCAAATTCAGACCAACCACATTGACTCATGATTGAGCGTTATAAAAAGCCACATCTTTAAAATAAAACATGATTGTTGAATCAGTGGCATGAGATGGAATAACCATACCATCGGCCCAGTAAATAATTCAAGCCTTTTTGGTATATCTGGCAGTTCTTTGTAAATGCCTCAAATTATCGTAACCACTTGTAATTGTACATTGTTCAGTCACCAGGGCTAGCCCTTTGTAGTACTAGTAGCCTTCTGCTTGTTGGGTCAACTTGCCCTGGCAGTATGCAAATCAAATCAAATCTCAGAGTGGCACATCCTAGTCTTCAAAGAATATAACCATTTTTACCAAAGGAAAGCCAGGAAGAATCATGGAAGAGGAGGAATGTAGGAATAAATCTAACCGTTATGGCCTGGTCACATTCTCCTTACGATGATAGTCGTACAATTGCCAACTCACAGCATTCTTGGGACAATCGTACATGTGCTATCGTAAAAAATTAACTTGTCTTGTTTACCAAAAAGACTGTCTTATATCTTTATTGGCCGTTGATTCTGTCACAGCCTGTTTGGGAATCCCATGACATTAAAATCATACCACGACCTTGAACAAATGTGACTGTGCCTTAAGATGACAAAAAACAGCTCTTGTACATGAGCAAAGAAGCTATACCGACACTTCTAGCTCCTCCATGACGCTTTCTGATCGGCCTCTAGTAAAAAAAAAAAAACTAACAAACAAAAAACTACAAAGAAAAAACTTCCACCTACCCCTCGCTTTATGCAAGGAAGCACAGACAGGGTTGAGGTCGTCCCTCCCAAGTGTCAATCATCCACCTCTGGCACAATCTCGGCACCTGTAAGGAGGAAGATAAAATGATCAACTTAATGATAGACTTTAAGGAAGAATCGGCGCCTGTTTGTTCCACATAGCCAGTACATTGCCTTCAGGCATACACTGTATGTAGCACACTTGTTTGGATGGAAAAGACTTGGCCGAAATGATGTATAACAGACAATGTATGCTCCAAGAAGAGTATGTATATACAGTCTATATGTATGTACATTTGTATGTATAGCACACTAGTTTTGTAGAGTAAGTACAAGCTGCACAAGACTAGGCTGTAAGGTTTGATCCACTCACACCGGGAATGACCCCTACTCTTTTCTGTAAGTGTGGTGGGATCTTAAACATGCTCAAGATATGGCTCTCCTAAAACACAGGACATACAGGCTTTACATCCCATCCAAGAGCAGGGGTTCATCTAAATCAGGAAAAAGGGGCGCTGCGCCCTCTTGTTTCAGCCCAGCACCTCCTTGTCGAATTCAGATTTTAGCCTAATATCCAGCATACAGCCTTCACTCAGCAATTGATTCTTTCATAAATACATAGAATTTGCTCCATCCCGTGTGTGCTCCCTCTTATTCAATTTTTCTAGAAAAACCCCTGCAAGAAGACGTCAATAACCAATATAAGGTACTCATTTTCCTGAGTTGAGTGAGGAAAGAGGCTTCAGTGCCTTTCCCATTGCATTGCACTACATTCAAACCCAGAACCTTTAGATTCTTAGTCAACAACTCTAACCACCTTATCAAAGTTCAGAACCATTACTACAATGTCCAGGGCTCGAAATACTGGGTGCATGTGCACCCAAAATTTGAGCTGTGCACCTAATTCTTGACTGTGGGTGCACCATTGCACCTAGATATTTTTGTAGGCTATAGGTAGGGATACCATTGTACACTAGTATACAAACCATTCTTGAAATTCAAGTATCTGAAAAAGTAATATAACCTTTTGTTGTCCTTTGTTTGATGCATCACTTGTTTAAAGTTTTAAAATTTCCAAAAAGGAATTTCAAGCTCTGATGTCATTACAAATCATATGAATACTGACTAATTTTTGCAGAGATGTCTTATCAATTTCTACTTGCAGTGCTGTGCCTGTTGTCTAACATATAACTGTTTAGCCAGTCATTGCTTAGCCATGAGTGAACTCGTCTGTAAGCAGCGGCATAGCAACAGCGAGAGCCCTAACATACACACAGGCCCGTTTGAAGGATGTGGATTATCAGAGTACAAATGGGGACACTTCAGTGTTTACATTAAACCTGCCATTGACATTGCTGCGTTCCGTCTGACCAGGATTTCTACTCCGGCTTAACGTCCGTGTATGGAACTGATGTATACATTCCGCGGGGTGGTCTCCAAATCTAGCCGCGTTCCTATCTCCGTACCAGACAACACTCTCAGTACCAAACAGTGAAACACCATTCTCACCAAGCAGTTTCTACAGGAGGGTCTGTATGTAGATTTTTCCTGAGGCGTAGGCAGCCTATTCTTATTTTCCATAATTCGTAGGGAAAGCCGTCTTAGTCACATAGTTCATAGCGAAGTGACAAAATTTCACGCAATTGCCTTCCTTGATTTTAGCTTATACTAAAAGCATGAAGGGGGTTCTTTTGAAGTGAGCATAAAGCGATATCTGGACCTCCCATGCAGACCCTCCTACAAACAATTGGATACACAGGGCTTGAAATTCATTTTGGGGACATGGATAACATCAAAATATCTAACCTACAAATATAGTTGCAAAGACAATATTTTGGACGCAAAAAATACAAAAAATGGAATGGCAGCAAAAATCTATACAAACCTTACTGCCTCTCTTTAGAACTTGAACATGAAATTCTATGGCAAACTTCAAAATTCTACACAAGTCAGTAATATAACAAAGCCAAATGTTTTATCATATCAAGGATAAGCTGAAAACTAGGGCAACCTTTACATAATATGCTAACCCTACACAAATACCTGTATCTAGGTGCACTGGTGCACCCACAGTCCAAAAGTTTAGGTGCACAGCTCTAACTTTGGGTGCACAGAAGTGCATAAGCCCCCAGTATTTCCATCCCTGCTAGCTACAGACCCAGGTCTGGAGCGCAGATTTATGCCCATCCCTGTGCTTTACTGGAGCACATGGAGGTGTCGCTGACACGTCCCACGGGCTACTCTCACTCTGATCATCCCTAATGTTTCCTCCTTGGGTAGGACAAGGTTAATTACTGCATGTTTCTGGATGGGTGCTTCCACAGTGCCTACTGTGATGACAGCGGGTCTGGTCAGTATACCTCTAATCGCCTCCAACTCTGCCAACGTGCATGGCCTAACCCAGGACAACAACGGCAGCGGTACTGTACATGCAGAAAGGTTCGCGGTGGTTTTATGTAGCCTCTACCAGGCTCCAGAGGCGGCTGGAAAGAGTAGAAATTGGCCAAATAGATAGAAAAATATGCAAGAGGAGTTAGTCTGCTATAGGGGTACAGTTTGCCGCTCTATTGGACCCTCTCTCCGTAGCCGACTCCCTTAGCAGACTATTCACCCTATTTGGCCAATTTCTACTATTTTCCCAGCCATCCGTGGGGCCTGGTAGAGGCTAGGTTTTCTGTTCGCGGTTTTCACGGCGACCGTTTCACTGCAAACTTAAAGCCACCGCAAACATTTGTGTCCAATACTGTAGCAGTATGCGACTATATCGCCTTAGCGTGAAATAAAAACCATGCGAACTTAATTCCTTTACAGTAACCAACCATACTGGGCTGCTGCTTGAGTAACTCCAGGACTGACATGCTGAAAAGCCGGCCCAATTTGGTTCTGTCAGTAGCTTCTCTATCAACGGGCTCCCCTTCCGTCTTTACAAGTTCAAGGGTACGACGTGAGATTCCCTTGTTTTATCTCAGAGGCTTGTCTGATTATAAGACACCGGGTTGGGTGAACACAGGGTATTCCCTACAGCACACGGTTGGACTGAGAGAGCATAGATTACTGCTCGCAAGTAACACATTTGCATTGGCAGATTCGAGCCTTAACCAACGAGAAAGCCGAACACAAGGCGAAACTAGTCTCGATGTGGGCTTGAATAAAGTTCTAAACGGAAACTATGCGGCTACAGCGTCTTTTCTGAAGATACCGCGTAAGTGTGTACGGTTCGCTTGAGGTTGTCCACTATTATTTGCACATTTGCAATGTATTGTTACATACTGGTATATAGACTGAAAGGAGTTAAATGTTGGCACTGAAGTTTTAAGGGGACTCCAGTGGTATTAAACTGGACTCGAAATTATTGGGAATAGGTGTACAGGCTCAACTGTCAGGTAGACCTGGCCTAAAAATGTAGGAGAAGAAAGAATGCTCAAGAATACACTCTAAAATGGTATAAAATACATATGTTACCCTACACAAATATCTAGGTGCACCAGTGCACCCATGGTGAAAAACAAGGTGCACAGCTCCAATTTGGGGTGCACAAAAGTGTGCATGCAACCAGTCTTTCCGGCCCTGTTCATCACATGGCAACATTATGGACACTTTGAAATGCAGGCCTCTACAACAGTGTTAACACTAAATGGTTATAATCTGCAATTCAAAAAAAAGCTGCCTGGGAGGGTTGTCCTATTTTCCAATTGGTACTAACACCAAGGATCATAAAAATCCACAGTACCTTTTTCACCCACCCTGTGGAGAAACCTAGCACACTTGGAGAAACACCAGCTCACCTCCTCGGCACAGGTAATTAACTAACGTTTGCATTCTGTACCAATTGCCTGGCTCTGAATGATTGCTCTCTCTGTTTGACTAACCCTGCCGCCAACTTTGCAAAACAGTTCCTCATTTTGAGTTCTGTCAGCCATAAAGTTTGCTTGTGTCACTGCCTGACGCATGCTGAAGACCTTGAATGTATGACTGATGCACTCGAGAGGGAAACAAACACCCCTGCCGCGAGCTGGCAGCCGCTTTTGTTTGCCTCACTCCACCCTTCGAAGTTCAGTCAAAACTTAAATGTTTTCAACATACAAAATGTACAATTGATACTCAACGTTACACCAGTTTGGTTGACAGCTTAAAACGGTCACCTTTTCCAATGTTGGAGCAGCATAAAACGGTTACCTTTTCTGATGTCTCTTTCGGAAATAAATTCAAAATGTTGTTCAAACACAAAAGCATTGAAAACAAAGAGTTACAAACCTGTTTCTTTTATGGTAGAAAAGAAGTACAAATCTTTTTTTTGCAATTGGCAAAAAGGGATACATTTCTAACAATGGAATTGATACCTAAATATTAGAAACATGTACATAAATTGTTTTCTTTGTAGTAAAAAATCTTTTATAGTTGAGATATACAATTTTTGTTCTGACATACTTTGAAAAGAGTCAGTGAAGCAAGGCTATTATTATTCACACAATCGCTTCCTTTTCCCAGGGTCCCACAAAAAAATCATGTTTCAGCCCTTTTGTCACTTTCTTTTCATTTCGTGCGATCTTTATTCACACAATCACTTCCTTTTTCCACGGTCCAACAAAAAAATTATGTTTCAGCCCTTTTGTCAATTTTTTTATTCCGTGCCATTGATACATTTGGTGGATTAAATGTACTCTGCTCTTACCGATACCTCTAACACCGACATTAATTATTCATCCATTTTTGCACCTGCTGGAGGGTTGGAACTTCCACAGCTCTTAGTAACCTTAGAAATGAAGGTCAACGTCAAAATGACGAGATGATGATATAAATCATCAAGAAAAGTATTGACAGAAGCTTTAAAGTTCTCTGGAACTCAGTGGCACTGAAAATGGATTTTTTCGCAAATCTACACTTCTCCCTGACGTCAAAAGCTATCTGAAGGTACAGTAAGACCATGGAGTGTCCAGGACAGAAGAAAAAAGGACCAGAAGTTCTCCTGCAGTACTAAGGAAAACCACCAGGCAGGCCATAATCAGGTAGGTTGGGAAGGTAGATACCTTCAAGGCAGATAGATATCATTATAATCCAATGATAGCTTTATTAGTTATTTCTAGCCAAACTATACAAGACACACAGACACACAGACAAGCTGAAAACAAAACAGAACTTCCATTTTCATAGAGGCATAAACAAAAAGTCCAACAAACGCATATAAACGACACATAAGAGCAAAACAACCAACGAGGCAATTGGGTACCCGCCCATTCCTCTACTCCCCTATTCAGCTCTACCCGAGCGTGAAATTGTAATATATGGAGCCATTCTTATCACACATTTATCTGCCTCACCTCTCTAAACTTACCTGGCCGGCTGACAGAGGGGAGACTATTATATACAGGCGGAGGTGGCAGGGGTCAGGGTTGGAGCCAGGATACCCAGTTGTAACAATCGCAGTTAAAGTGGCGAACATAATGGCCTGACTGGCTTACCATACCTCAACACAGCGACAGGAATTGTCAGAGTCAGTCACATTGTTTTGGCTTCTTGATTTTAAATCAAAACTAAAGGCGGACTCAGCGGCAGAGAAAGGTTTTCTGGTTCTACAGGTAATATTTTGCTAAATCCAAGAACAATTTAATTGCTACATAGATATCAGCCTTGTCAAAACAAGCCGGCAGGCGGCTATTTTCACTGCCTACTTTCAATTTTGTGCCGGCTACTTTTGTGTAGAATTTTAAAACAAATTCGTCCCTCGCATTCGGCCACTACGTGGCCCGCCTGTTACTTTTGGATATTAGCCTCCTACTCTAAAATTTTGTGACAAGGCTGGATATTATTAACTTGACATTGAATTTGGACTACACAGCAAAAATATTCCAACACTTTGGTTGATCTTAAAAATCACTTTTGCAATGTGTTTCTGGATACTTGTTTGTCAACTTACTCTCATCTCCCAAATAAACATACCCCCCGGAATAAACATACCCCCTGGACAAATTTTCAAAATCTAATAAACATACCCCCCCGGAATAAACATACCCCCCGGGAAACTACCGAATTGTGTCCATGCTACTTCTGTCTAGAGAAGCAGGTACATGTAGGTTCTTTTTATTTACATATTCTATATAAGTATGTAAATAATGAACCGAATAACTGTAGATATCTTGTTCAAATTATAATCATTTTCTCCACTTTTGGAAAAATTGGGCATAGGTTCCCCTCGGGGGCCAACGGTGCTTCAAATTCAACAAGTGAAAATGTACATGATACATGTACTTTCTACTTGGAACTTGAACCAAGTGATCAAGGAAAATTGTTGTATAAACTGGCATATCATTAAAACAGAAGTAGTTGCCAAACTTCTCAGTTCACTTGCATGGGCAACACCTTGTACAAATGTATCAACATTTAGAACTTGAACAGAAAATTACCATATCCTGAATATCTGATGAAAATACAAGTATTACGTATTTGTAAAAGCCATGTAGAAAAGGTTGAACTATGACATGTATGATGTTGCTGGTACTTTTTTCTTGCTCAACTTTCCATTTATCATGTATGCACTGCATATAGAAACATGGATTAATTTTGTAAACATTACTAGAAGTATATGTTTTCCACAAAATCACATTATTATAAAGAACATTATCATATATTCTCCTTGATTGTGTTGTTGCAATCCAAATAATTTCAAATCCAAAAATTACCCTTGATGTATGCAGAAAAATCTTTCATTTTGAGAAACTTAGTTGTCAACAAATTCATTGTTTAGATGTGAGAAATCTCAGGCTTGTTCTATTTTGTGCTCTCTCTTTCTGATTAAAAGTTCCTTGGTTACATCTAAAACATTGCCACAAACCACAGGGTTCTCATGTTACACATCAAAGCGTGAGTCAGACGGAGCGGCACCGAACACAGGAACACAGACAGTAAGGGGCGGGGCTAACAGAGAGCTACATGAAGTTCTGAGAATACTCAGCCAATTTGTTTGTAGGGGAGTGATTTTTGTCAAAACATCGTAGGTGATAATTACTGAAAATGGATTGCAACTTAGTGTTGTTTATCAACTATTAAGTGGGAATTCACTTTGTTGAAATACCACAAATTTCTGACAACGACAAAAGAGTTTTATTGGAAGATCAAAAGCAAGCAAAAAGAGCTGTTTCCCCTTGGTAGAAGTGAGCTCTTCCGTCCGTGGGAAAGCTCTAGTGGCGTGCGTTACTGTACTGTGGCGATTTTCCAAGGGCTAAATTTTCATGTTTGTGGTAGGAGCCGTAGGATTTAGATGTTTTTGTAGATTTTTTTAAAGTATTACTGTATTCAGTTTTTAATGCTGAGACACTGTTATAATGTGGTGTTATTTTCATGTTCTAAAAGTTTTGAGGAAAGCTGTATTTCATGTTGAGTAGAATTTACATGCGACTCAATCGTAACTTGAGCATTCACGGTGTTGATTACGTTGTTCTTTTGGCAATGTTTTCGTCTTTTTCAAGTGCAAATTTTGCGATCTCAGTAAGAATTAAGACGGTCTAGAAGTAGTAGAACGAAAAAAGACTATCAATGTTGTTTATATGAAAAATAGATTTCAAAACTTAAGTGTGGCGTCTTATTTTGTCTGAGATAACAACATTTACTTTGTAGCGAGATCGACTGACATGTTAGTACCGCCAGGATTTCACAAATGCCGGGTCATAGCTATGACATAGCGGCAGGGAAATCAACGCCGCTAGGCCGAAAAATGGCAAATTAAGAGCAAAAATGTCGTGGAAATATGGGCAGGAAAACCCTAACTTTCGATTTTGATGGGATCCCTGGTTAGCAAAACTCTGATTTTCAAAAAATTAATAAACGTACTGTCCAAAATAAGAACGTACTGGGTGGATTTTGAGGCTGAAAAAAATAAACGTACCGGTACGTTTATTTGGGAGATGAGAGTACAGTCTTAGCAACTGGTTTTTATAATTCGTGGCGTTTGGCCCAGAACCCAGAGGTCCTGTGTTCGAATCCCCTGACATGCCACCGATGTTGTGCCCTTGGGAAAGGCACTTACACAACTTGCCTCACTCCACCCAGGTGTTAAAATGCATACCCATCTTTACCATTTTAAACCCCCCTCCCCAGAACCATTATAGGACCATCCCTTACCTGTAGGTTAAGGGAGGCAGATGATGTGCTCTATTGTCTGGAGTTGCCGGTTGGGCGCACCTGGACGGACCAGTCTGGGCTCAGGTACTCCAGCTGCAGTCAGCAGACCCAGGTCTCACTGGCACAGCTCTACTGGATACACCGCACTACAACACCTGTAAGGTAGCGGAAAACACACCAGTAAATATAAGCCATGAACATATGATGACTTCTTAATTTGCCCATAGGCTAATAACATAAAAAGGTAACAAATGTTAGCTCTATAGGTGTATCTGGCGTTTCTACGTTTTCTTGGAGTTTGACGTCTTCTTTGGAAAGTTTGGAGGCAGAGGCTAATGAAAAGTCCCATGTTGTTGTTTTTATGATTGCCATGATAATTATAAGTATAGCAACGCTGTACATGTACGGTGTCTATTTGGAATTGCAAAAACACACACACACATAGGTGCACAAGTCAAAAACAGCTCAAGTGGACTTGAAAATGGAAATGTCAATGTCTTAAAGTTATATTTGATACATGTACGTATAGAAATATCTATACCCCAAGAAAGATCATAAAAATCACATGTATCATAACATGGATTTTTCTTTGAAACATCTTCAATCCCAAGGAAAGATTCATGTAAAACCTTTCAGTTTCCTAAGAAGTCTGTTTGGACTCTTTATTACAATCCCCCAGCCTGTCACCTCTGATTACATGCCAGCTGTCCCCAGTGGGTTAGTTCCCCTTGACCCGACTACCTAGATGGTTTCAGCACCAAGGTCAGGGCATAGCATAAGGGCGCAGTGATAAAGGCTTTCCCACTGGGGCGTCCCTGTAGCTCAACTGGTAGCAGCCTCACAGTTGAGCTCTTGGTTCTAAATAGTTACTAACTGGGAGACCCCAGGTTCAAATCCTGGGACAGGGCATCTTGGTTGGGGCTGCAACCGTCTTTTGGAAGGGACGTAAAATGGAAGTCCTGTGTTCTAGGAGGTGCCAAGCACGTCAAAGGGGAAGGGCTAGCGACCCCTCCCTGTAATAATATACCCTGCTACTGAAACAGCAAGGAAAGTTGCTTCCCTATGTGCCACTAGGCACTACAAGGGCATGAACAAACCAACAAATTTATTTCTGTACAGCTAACTTTTTGGCTTAGGCTCACCCAGTTCCCAAACATGGATTTCTAGCCCTGTTGATTTGGTAGGCTTTGCTGACATTCTACATTATCTTATGTTGCACACCGTTATTTATAGGTTAGATACACCAGTGCAACTATCCCAAACATGAATTTCGAGCCTGTGTATTGAGCTGACCAGGTCCTTCCAAGGCCAAGTCTCCCTACTCAGCACCAGCCACCCAATTACCACTGCAAATGCGGATAATTTTCGGCTCATAATTCCGTTAGGACAGCCCCGGCTCTTGAAAAGCCATCAGCGTCATACAAAGGCGATCAAATCAGGGCAGTCATCGCACACAATCGGTTCTGAAGGATCGCAACACCGTTTGTGGCACCGGCTATGGACGTTATCAAGTATAATCACCGATCGGCGTGACTTTGACAGACGTAGGCTAGTACACTTGAACTCACATATAAACACTATGCTATATAGATAGATATACAGTCGAAACCACCCAAGACCACAAAGAGGGCCGATAAAATCTGGTCTATGTGGACATCTGGTCACTATAGACAGCAGGGTTGAACAAGTATGGTTGCCCGATTGCCCGGGGCAAGTGAAAGTGCTGTTCGGGCAAGTGGATATCCTCCCCCACTTGCCCGATCGGGCAAGTAAGATTTTTTCATGCAGTCTGTTTCAAAACAAACTTTATTCCAGTGAAAGGATCACAAAAACACCACACCACAATGTATCCTATCATTAGAAACTACATTTCTCTCAAAATATTCCAAAAGATTATGAATTCAACCCAAAACAGGACAATTTGGCTCACATAGTACATGTAAACAAACACCCATGGCTCTCTCAGTTCGTAGACCTGCTGGCATGAAACTTTGCAACATCAAATCCTTTGAAACATGATATCCCTGTGAGCACTCTCTCAATGTAGCATTTTCCTTCTTTCATTGAACAGCAACATTGTGGATATGACACACTCTGAGGGTTCCCACAACATTTTAACTGATTGAGTGTATATTCAGGATATTCTAAATTTCTGTTCAACTTCTAAATGTTAGTACTGCAAAAAATCATTTGAAGGTGTTGTTTGATGTACATGTGTGGATTGATATTGACTAATGTTATCTAATAAAAATTTCACGACAATGATTAAAAACTGGCCATATCATAAGAACCATGTTTAGTTATATTAGATCCACAACACAAATGTAACTTTTCCATCATATGACAAATACCTGATTTTTTCTTTTGTTTACTAAAGAAATGGGAGAATAGTAACAGCCCTCAGTGAACACAGGAATATTGTAGTACTGGATCTAAGGAATGATCGATACACAACATTTGCTGAAAACTTGAATGTTGTTCTTTATGTTAAATAAGCCTGTGTCTTTACCTTAGACTTTTTGCCAAAATTTTTTTCCGTATCGCTCTGATTTTATTCTGAAAAATCTGAGAAGCAACAAATGAAATTGGCGTGGTTTAAGTGAAAGAAGATACGTTGTAATATCATGCTCCTTGTTCAAGTTTTTGTCATTTCCCGTAAATACGGTCATGACATCCACACAGCTTGGTCTTGTAGTTAAGACTTTTTTGCTATAATTACATGCTTAACAAGACGTTTTTACTGAAAAATAACAGAATTCATTACCGCAAGCAAAGATGCAAAGAAAAAATGTCATTTAGATTTCGGGCAAGTCAAAAGTTGGTTCGGGCAAGTAGATTTTTTTTCTACTTGCCCGATAGGGCAAGTGAATTTTTGAAAACTTGTTCAACCCTGGACAGGTTTGTCACATTGAACTCACATGTTAAGTCTATGACATATAGATAGATATACAGTCAAAACTGCCCAAGAAGACCATTCAGGGGACCGATAAAATCTGGTCTATGTGGACAGGTTGTCACTATTGACAGGATTCTTATGCTTGAGGTATCGACAGGAAAAATTAGCTAACCTATTCTAAGGCTGTACCATCAAGACAGCATTCAAAAATTTGCAACAGTAACATTCTCTTATGTCACAAAGTTTTCTCCTTCATATTTTTGGAGACAGCCCTGACAGTATCATACCTTAGGTGACGCACTAGCCAGGGATGTGCTAGGCCCTCTACTAACACTCTGTAGTCTGTACAAATTCAAAACACTACAAAAACCTCCTTTTCCCCTCTACTGTTAAAGTACATGTACAAACAAAATGGACAGTACAGTAGTAGATAAATCTATCTAGCAAGGTAGTCCATGTTTACCCATCCAAGGTAACTTACAAACTTGAAATACTAGTACGAACACTCCCTTTTCCCTCCTACTGTGAAAGTACATGAACAAACAAAATGCACAGTACAGTAGTAGATTAATCTATCTAGCAATGTAGTCCATGGTAACTTACATACCTTTGGTAGAGTGCTAAGTGAGGATGTACATGTACCACTGCTAGTCCCTCTATTCCGTACCAAACAGGCTTCCCTAACTCCCCACTACTGCAGACAGGCACTTTTATACCTTCCCACCCGTCATGAATTGGTAATGACATTCCTATTAGCAAGCTGCCTCCACTACGGCTGACAGTCAAAGTCATTTATCAACTCCGTCTGCGCAAACAGAAAATGGCACTCACATTAATCATATTTCTGCACAAAGCACGGACGCAGAGGCATGAACATTAATTATTACTCGTGGATTAGCGACCCTCCTTCCTTTTATAACTCATACTGATATGAAACGTTGCCACATATCCAAGTAACACGCCATAAAGGCAAGTATGTCATTATCAAGGGTAGGAAAATATGATATATACTATTAATATACAATGTACATATAGCGGACTGAGGACAAAGCATGACGCTTTTTTGTTAGCTAGTAGTGCAATCCGGCTTTGCTATGTCTTGCGTATGTAGCCAAGCACACCGGGTCACCCCTACTCTTCTCGATGTGTTGTGTGTTGGGTTCTTTTACATGCAGAGGTTTGACACTTGCCTGAAGCTCTCTCATACACAGGTACTGCACACTGATAAACTGCCTCATGGTGTAACACACCGGGTTTTTGCTGAACAGTACAAGCTGCATAGCTAGGCAGATTCACTTGATCCACTCACACTGATAAGGACCCCTACTAGTTTCTGTGTGTTCTTTAACATACTTAAGTTAAGGTGTACCTCTCCTCAAACATGTGACATGTCATATCCAAGGGATGTTCCTAACCAAAGATAGGTACTATTTTACACCTGAGTCGAGTGAGGACTTCACAATTCAGAAGTGGAGTTGCTAAAAACTACACCACTGCAGGCTCTTTTCTTCTCTTCTAGTCTTCCTGACATTATTCAAAACATTCATCACACATTCACGGAACAATGCTCTGACATTTCCCTCAAACGTGTCGCTCACAATGTGCTTCCTCACACACCAAAACCTACCGTAAAACCTTAAATGTTAGCGGTGGTTTTATTTTGCAGTTTTCGGAGTGCCCTCTCCACTGCAAATTCATGACGCCATGAAGTTGCTTTTCCAATCTATTACTACCATACTAAAGAACTGTTTCAAACGCAAACTTAAAACTCCGAGAAAAACTCCTTTCCCTTCTACTAAAAATTAAGTCCCAGCGACAATTAAGTCCCTGCGACAATAGACAAATATACAATACCAGGAACCTTTTGTACTCATCCCAACATATTGGAAGTGGCTAACAGGCGATCAGTCATCTCGTTATAACAATACCCTGACCGGTGGTCTCCAACACTTGTCAAACTTCTCCATTCACCAGGTGTCACTCCGGTTACAATGGAAGATGGAGCTCTCAATAAAGGGTATCTGTTTAACAATCCACCGTGACATTTTGTTATAACCTTTTTGACAATCTAGTACCAAAGCATGAGCATTAATTATTGTCTACCGATGTGCAAACATGATACTAAATGATACAATCGCATGTGTTCCCATACACATCTTTCACAACACATTTTCTGTGACATTTTGTTATAACCTTTTTGACAATCTAGTACCAAAGCATGAGCTTTAATTATTGTCTACCGATGTGCAAACATGATACTAAATGATACAATCGCATGTGTTCCCATACACATCTTTCACAACACATTTTCTGTGACATTTTGTTATAACCTTTTTGACAATCTAGTACCAAAGCATGAGCATTAATTATTGTCTACCGATGTGCAAATGTGATATCTAATGATACACTTGCATGTGTGCAAGTACACATCTTTTATAACACATTTACCGTGACATTTTGTTATAACCTTTTTGACAATCGTGTCCTAAAGCAAGATCATTGATTACTGTCTATCGATGTGCAAATGTAATACTAATGATACACTCGCATGTGTGCAAGTACACATCTTTTATAACACATTTACCGTGACATTTTGTTATAACCTTTTTGACAATCATGAACTAAAGCAAGATCATTGATTACTGCCTACCGATGTGCAAATGCGATGCTTAATGATGTACTTGCATGTGTTCAAGCACACATCTTTCACAACACATTTACTAGGCAATTTGAATATATTCTGGACGCACAGATCAATCTTATGCTTCCTAGGTTGTCATGTTTCCTTTTACTATATTGGGTAGGCAGACTACTCTCTCTTCGCAGCCAGGGGCTAAATTGCGAGGAGCACACAATTGGCGGGGCTAGATCGCAAGAGTCTGGAATGGCTGCCATTCCGATGATTCGATATATGAACTCAGGTGACCTCAATACGACAATTGCTCAATGTGCGGCCATAGGACTGTAGGGTTTCAACCATTCACACCGGGAAGGACCCGTACTATTTCCAACAAGTGCGGTGGGTTCTTTATCATGCTGAGGTGTGGCTCTCCTCAAACATGGGACCTCCATTTAACATCCTATCTGAGGTACTACATTATAACAAAGGGTACAGATTGAAAAATTAAAAGCTTTGTTTCAGCATCAGTGCAATACTATGAAACACTGACTAAGTCACAAGTCCACGAACTTCAGCTATTCAAGTCCACCTGTGTTTTAGACAAACAAAAGAGGAAGATTGATTAAAGATTGACCCAATAAGAGAATTAAACACAATCCCAAACATCCTGGAATGCGATCCTGAATCAGACAACTAAGATATCTAAGCAATGGGTATCAACAGCCAATTATGCCGGTAGAGTCCATTCCAAGTCACCACACTGACCTAAAGAATGTGCAAGTGTCTAAACATTGGCTATAAGTTTTGTATTATTGAAAACCAAACATAAAAACTTATCCCAAATTATTGAAATCCAAACTTAAAATATAAACTATGATAAGAAAACCCTATGTTGCAAGTCTAGCAGAGTATTCTATTAGTGATGCTATAGAGTTCATAATCTTTTGTTTTGTGGTGTTATCGGAGTGCGTAACAATTTCAATCTCAATTGCTGCAACAGCAACACCATGCAAGTTGTAGAATGAAGTAAAAACACTTAATGCTCCACAATCGGAAAACTTACTTTGACATTTATAACAACCTTATCAAGCAGTTGACGTTTTAGATTTGAGCACTGATTATTGGCAGGACATTTATATTCCATGCAGATAATTTATATCTTTATCAAGCTGACTTTAGGGAACAGACAAAGTATTGTTTTCAAGCAATCGTTTAATCAATCTTGGAGACCTTTTAATCAACAATTTATTTTCTGTCACCTTGTTGTAACTGAAGATATAAGGCCAGTATACAAGTATGGAGGTCTGTGAAATGCACTCGTAGAAATAAACTTTTAACTTCTAGGTGTCATAGTGCTTTAATGACAAATGCAGTTTTGTAATAGTGGTGAGAATAAGTGTGAAAATCAATCTATTTGAAAAGAGTAAAATTTGTGAAATCATATTTAGGTTAATCACTCCATTTTCCATTACTAAATTATAAGTTTTCTGAAACTTCTTTCCCAAAGGCAAATTGCAAGTAAAAGCAGTGAATGATGAACAATATGATAAGATACTATTCAAATGCAAACTCTAAAACTTAACTTGTTAAGATAGACATCCTTTTTGGGGCCAGTTGAAGTAATGGGTGGGTTCTGTGATAGAAACCTGTACAATACAGCCCATTTCAGTGATTATCCTTCCTGATCATTTATCTACATACAGTAAACTAGACACCCGTGTCCAGAGCTTGCCTAACAAATGAGAACATATGGGGATCCCTTCCCATCTGTAAACAACCATTAATGAAATCAAATAGCAGAGAATGTTGCCCACATGGTGCTCAGTGCCTGGTTCCCTGATAAAGGCACTCAGGAGGATACACCAGCATCCTGGGGCTCAGCTGATTGGACAAAATGCAGTACAAGGCTTTAGCAGGATTACTACATGCTCTAATCACTCAAATATTTTCATGAGGGTTGGAAAGTGGTAGATCGGAAGGCTACAGCGAATTGATGTGATGTTTGTTGAGATGGTGTGACATGATAATTGATATGATGAATTTCTGTGTGTCAGGACGGTCAGCTAGTGCTATAGAAAAATTTGCTGTTCCTAAACTTTTTCAATGTTAGATTTATTCACTTTGTATCTCTACAATCAAATTACCTGTACAATGACAATGCCATGAAGGGGAAGTGAAAACAGTTTAACTGTAATCTTTAACACAAAAATTAGACTTGCTGAAAGTTTTGACTGTCCAATTCCAGTCTTCGTCAAGGGCAGCTGAAAATTTGGGCAAGCCTAATTTTTGGCGACGCCTCAGGGGCGAGCCAAATGATATAGTATTGTGTGCAGATTGCAACTATTCTAGGAATTGTACAGGCATGTGTCCATAGGCATATTAAGACAATAAGAATGTTAGGAATGTTAGTCAGACAGAAAGCCTCCCTCGGGACATTACTCCTAGATAACCTAGACAGGAGGCTACATCTGTCTACCAGATGTGCCAGGCTTATGTATACATGACCCATTTAAGACCTCAGCTCTACAGTAATACATTGTATTGCTCTTTTCTAAAACAATGTGTGTCTGTTACAATGTTTTTAGATGCCCTAATGCTGGTCCTTATAACTGTAAGATTTAATGTTTTTCTTCGGGGAACAGGTCATAACTGCATCAACTCAGATAACGATTGTGCACACGCTGCTTCAGTTACCTATACAAGCAGATTAATTAAAGGGCATTAACCTCATTCATGACATTGGGAACATGTCCAAGCCAGATCGATCGATGAAAAATTTCACTGTCGCAAGGAAATTTAGCAAGCTGATAAGATGCCACTTTCTTGCTGATATAATCCTGTACACTTCCAAGAACACATGGGACACATTTTTACACAACAACATTTCTGTGGATTAAGATTCCCAGGCTGGCATTTCATTAGGGCTCCAGGAATTACTGGCAAATTCCTTTACGACTGGTGTTCCTGGTATTCCAGTGGGACTCGAATTCCATCCTGGCATTCCATCCTGGGATTCCATCCTGGCATTCCATCCTGGCATTCCAACCTGGCATTCCATCCTGGGATTCCATTCTGGCATTCCATCCTTAGCTAACATCCCTGGCCATTCACGCTCTAGAGGACTTGGTTCTATAGTTCAGGGAACATAAGTGTACAAGCTGTTGCATGATGTATGCTGTGTCGTTGGTAAGTGGACTTTGATGTTGAAATTTGTGAAGATTTGGCCTAACATGTTGTTCATGTAAACAGCAGTCCTATCAGAGTAGAATAGTCATTTTGTATGGTGGGAACCCGGTCCATAGGCTGTTTTCAGTTGTCATGATCAGGCTGTGATGAAATCGATGTTCGTTCTGGCAGTGGGGTGTGCCTGGTAGAATCTAGTGGAACTGTCGCTGTCTGTGTGTGTGTGCGTGTCTGTGTGTGTGTGCGTGTCTGTATTTGTCCAGTAGAACAGGTCCCCGTCAGCCCTTTTCATTAGAAATCCTGTATGAACAGCACCACCTATCACTGTGCCCTAAGCAGGGTACAGTAAAAATTAAAACAACAACCACCGTCGCCATGGCAATGTCTTTTTATCATTGCCAGTCTTGTTCTGTTTGAAATTACAGGTCAACTTTGCTTTAGAGTGATTTCTACCAATAGTGCAATACAGATGAACTTTCAAACTAACATTTCTTTTAGCAGTACATCCTAACGCCCGTCAAAAGTATAACCTGACAGCAAACTTGAATTCTGTAAATGTAAAAGTAAACTCCCAACTTTAGACATGAGCAGTTTAACCACTGTCACAACATACAAACAGGCTTCAATGTCTACCTGCTGACACAACATTCAACGACGCAAAGACCAGGTATACCATCCCCTTAGTCATAACACGCTCTGTTGTTCATAATATTTTCCTGCCTGTCCCTAAAGTAACATCTGTACAGAACTGAACAAAGCCCCAGCCTCAAAGGAAGCTCTTCACAATTACATGACCTTTACTGGATATACAAAATGTACACGTGCTGCCAAATTTCATTAACGGAAACATGAGAAAATCAGTTACCATTTACGAAATTGGGTAAGCGTCCCATTGTACGAGGCAGGGTTGTTATAATTGAAGAGAAATACCATAAATTATAGCCTAACTTCAAAGGGAATAATTTAGTGGCAGCAGGTATGTCTGTAAATCAAAGTTTCAGGTGCAACTAGAATTTTCTGCATATATTACGCAGTATTATAGAATTCAGGGAAATCTTCTGATTTTTGGATTTTGGATATCGCAGTTGAACTTACGATAATGACACCACCATGGGAGGTTTTGAAGCTGGGGTTTTCTTTACACCTGCAACAAATTGCCTCCGCATTTAGCTGAGAACAAAGGCCACATCATTTCAATTTGTTTAAATTTCAAAAACTGTATAGCTGGTATAACAGTCCTTCGGCGTAACACACCAGCTACGCAGACACGCAGCGCAGCAGCCGGTTATATCACACTGAACGGCCTGTAACATCTAACTTTTGCACATTTAACTGCAAGCATTGTGTAAGGCTATCTGGTAAAGATGCCCCTACAGTACTTGATGGCTACGAGTTCAACTCTACAGATAATGACTAATGTAATGAAAATAAAGTCTAAGGACCAGCTTTCAGCCTTGGTACATTTTTAATGAAGGGAATCAGTCCTACATGTATTCAAGTTTTCCTTCCTTCCCTCTGATTTCATGATGTCCACTAGCTATATTTTCACATTAGAATGTCCAATAACAGAGGAAATACATTGTTACAGCCTTATTTTCACCTTAGAATGTCTAGATACTACATCATCAGTCCTCCTCATTACGAGGTGTAGCAAGCAATGTTTACTCTCCAGAACTGCTTGTCGTTCATTGCAGAATCCATGAACCAGAGAAATAAATTGGTCCGGCCTTATTTGGAGAAGGCTGCAAGCATTTCCTTCTCCACACGCCACCTGTTCGTGAGGAGTCTCACATCAACACCAAAATCTGGCTTCGCACTTTCTTGGGATTTGCTCTTCTTTCAAGACGGCGGAGTAGCGACGTCTTGAGCACATATTAGCGAGGTGCGATGATGTGTCTGGGGTCCCCTCCGTGCCCTTGGACGGGACCTTAGAGCTGGCGGGGAGTCTATCCAAACACCGGGCTGAGAGTTTCGCCAGCCCGGTGTCAGCCAAGGCCGCTACAGGCTCATCAATTCTCCCCGACCTTCGACATCTCGCAAATCTTCACACACATTTCCACAGCAAACCTCCGCCAACTTTTCTTCTTTGAGATGGGGGGAAAACTTTGAAGAAGGATTCTGTTTCAATGCCAGAAAGAGACACTTAAATGCCAAATGACTTATACTTGTGTAGAGGGCAAATACTTTGTTGAACATCAATAAAATGTCCACTGAATTAGTCAGATTCTGGAAAGATTTTCAGTACAACAAGTCTAGTTTATCAACTTGAAAGAAGGATTCTGTTTCGATGCCAACAAGAGACATTTTAATCCAAATAATTTATTCTTGTGTAGAGGGCAAATACTTTGTTGAACATCAATAAAATGTCCACTGAACTAGTCAGATTCTAGAGAGTTTTCAGCGCCACAAAAAAGTCTAGTAAAAAAACTTTGAGGTGTTTCAGCGAGTGCCAAGAGGAGACACTTTAATGCCAAATGATTTATACTTGAAGAGAGCTCAAACAGGTCTAGAATGACTACTGACTTTTCTAGCAAGGATTTCTGTACCATAAGTAGTATTTGTCTTCTTCATCCACACTTTCAACATTTACGACAATGTACCCCAAGCAAAGTGCAGTTGTGAAGCTTATTCAGTAAGTAAGGGCATTGCCAGATCGTGGAAAGAGGATTTGGAACACAATTTATCGGAATTTCAAACTTTCCTGCCCATCTTTCTTGTGCACTTAATCTTTTTTTTTTGCTAAAGCTCCATGTACTTCCCCCAACTTAGGTTTGGCATATCCACATTGAAATATCTAGTTAAAGGCAGGATGTGGAACCTGTTTGGCAGGTAACTTGTTGAGCACTTGTTAATCTTTTATATTTGTTAAAGCTATCTACGCATTTCTCCCAAGGTTTGGCATAACCACATTGAAATGTCTATATTTAGGTCGGATGTGGAACCTGTTTGGCAGGTAAATTGTACCCGTATGTTGTCAGTGTGCCCAGGTGCGCGCAGGTGTGCTCAGCTCAGGTATGGCAGGTACATTCATCACCTTTAGGCCACACCAATTTATTTTCTTGGTTAACAGATTTTTTTTAATTTTAGCAACAAAAAAATCATACAAACAGAAAGCTGGGGTGAAAACTTGCAGCTGACCCTGTTCAGTCCCTGAAACTGTGTGCACCAAAGTACAAACTTTCCTCTGAGATTCTGTTTTCATGTTGATTTTGGAATTTGACAGTTTTTAAAAAAATCTGTTAACCGGGAAATTAAATTGGTGTGGCCTTAGCCCTCTAGGGCTACCACTGCCTATTAGGCACTACCAGGACTGTTTCCAGGAACCATCCTTTCGTCCCGGGACGGAAATTTTCTTGTTGGGACGGAAAAAAATTAAACCCTGTCCGTCCAAAAAATATCAATTTCATGACCTAAAACTGATGAAAATGTCTTTTTGTAAGCTTAGAATGACAGATTCAACATTGAAAATCAACAACATGGGCTCCCAAACAATGAGTGGGGGGGAAATAAATTTAAAGCTAGAGACAGCCCTGGGTACTATACAGAGCAATTGAAATTCTAACAGTTTTGTATTTTGCATTTTTGTGAAACTTAGTCTCTTATACTACTTTTGATGCATATGTACACTGTTTAGAGCTTAGTTGGTTAGCAGAGAGAATGGGGGAATAACTAGGATTGCACCGAGGCCAGGCTACTAAGTACTAGGTGACAGAACTAAAAAAGCATAATGACATAATGATACACATTAACCCGCCACAACTTCCACAATCCGTGTCTTTTATTACCTATACTTTGAAGGAAGCGGTGATAACTCTGTCACTAAAAGAACGGTGTACATATGCTAAAATTGAATTTTTTCAGTTTCAATTGATCTACAACTTTCCACCTTTGGAATTATTGAAAAGGCTATTTTTAATTGTCAAACCTATCTTATATCTATTATTTCAAATATTCACTGTCATTATTTGTAACTAGTTTAATATCTATGGTTTTATAACTTTCTTTATAGAGTGTGTAACGTTAATGTGATTGTTCTTTCTGTATAGTGTTTTATTTGTTCATTATGTGTTAAGTTTTTAACACTAAGTATGCAATTTAGCATCTTTAAATGGCTGCCATGTACAGTACTTAGACTTAGAGATTGCCGACCAATCAATAAAAAATTATCAAAATCTGTATTTTTGTGGGGGGAAGTTTCAATAACATTCTTCTACCATCCAAATAACATCCAAGACGAGTACAAGTTGAACCGCATCACTGTTTACATGCTGTAGCATCTCATCTGGCGGCACACAAAGAGATTACACAAAAACCCTTTGACACTGAAAAATGAGCCGGCTCTGCGAAATCATATTCTGCTAAAACAGATACTCGGATGGAACGATTGATATGACAGCAGTGGAGAAAATATTCTCCTTAAAACCACACGCTCGTTTGTCCTTGTCATCGGTTTATTTCATCAAATCTATATATATATATATATATATATATCCTTCAGAATCCTATCCTTAAGAATTCAGATTATAAAAACACTGAAATCTAAAAAAAACTGGGGAAATGATAGTGACGAAATTGTATGATATGCTGGAATCAATTTTTGAGAATGAAGATTTTATGGATTTTCGTTTGGGGAGTATTTATTTCATCAACTCCATACATCCTTCTGAAGAATTCAGATTATAAAAGTACCAAAATTGCAACTAAACTGGGAGAATAAAATAGAAGTAATCATGTGATGTGATAAGAGCTGTTTCCAGCTTTAAATTTTTGTCAGTCCCACTCATTGTTTGGGAGCCCATGCTGTTGATTTTCATTGTTAAATGGGTCATTTTAAGCTCAAGAAAATAAATCAATTTCATGTCACAAAGTTCAGATTTTTGGACGGACATTGAGAAATTTTTGTCCGTCCTAACAAACCAATTTCCGTCCCAGGACGGAGGGATAGGTCCTGGAGACAGGCCTGGATGTGACGGAATAAATTCTTGAAAATGACGATTTTATGGATTTTCATTTGGCAAGTAGTAAAATAGATGAGAGTGCAGACAATTTCTTAGGTACACAACCTTAATTTTCTTCTTTATGGATGTTTTGATAATCTGCCGTCTTCTTCAGTGTAACATACATTTTTCCTATCTATAGAGAACAAAAATGAGCCTGTGTACCTAAGAAAATCATGTTGAATTGATTTACCAATCTGATGAAACTGTTCACGGCAGATTTTATGGAATTTTCAAACAGCAAAATAGATGAAATGATACTGTGATGTGATGGAATTAATTTTTGAAAATGAGGATTTTATGGATTTTCATTTGGCAAGTACAAGCAGTAAAATAGATGGGAGTGCAGACAAGAAGCAGCAGCCGGGTGTGCCGCCGTCCCCACAGCTCTTCCCCAAACCGAATCACTGTCAATTAGGTGTGTCGCACCATCTATAACATTTCATCAATATCCTCGCAGGAACAGCGCTGATATTCGGTTAGCCTCTCCCAGGTGCAGATGGGAAGGCTGGGAGATCCGATTACAGGCACACCGGCCGTAAATCTTCACACCTCGGGTTACGCACCTCGCACCTGAGTCATCTCAGGTTACACACATCACACCTGAGTCATTTGATACATGCATTATTCATAGAACTGTGCCACAAAGCTCTCTAACTTAAAATTACAACCGGACATGAACTTAGAGTAAGGCTCACTTTACACAGGCTTTTCCCTTGATATCACAAAATTCGCCCACTACAGCTCCAAAGTACCCGTATGATACCTCAGCTGGAGTCTCCTATAGCTTCAGTGCTTGTGTAAAGCCAGGGAGGTTTTATATAGAAAAGAAAAGCCAACTGATATCTGTCTCTTCACCTTTCCAAACAGACAAAGTCGAAACCTCTGAAACACAGAGTCCCAGCGGTCATTTTCCAATGACACAAAAGTTGATGTCAGAAAGGGAAGAGCCGACCACACCCCTGCCACATAAGGTCATTACCAGTGTGAAAAATGGCCCCCGAGAGACGCCAGAACAAAGGTGCTGAGAGGAGAAGTGCACATCTACTGTTCCCTCGTCAGGTGAGCTCTCCCCACCTCACCCCCAGGGGAGGGTCATAAATGATGCAGGGAGGGTCCAGAGTCCCATAGGAAGGACGGAATATCAGAGGAATGTATGAGGGAATGGGGGAAACAGGTATGGCAACCTCCACATTAAAATTTCATGCTTTAAACGTAGATCCAGGTGAAAATGAGTAGCTAGCTTCCGCCAGGGACACCTTTTCGGGATGGGATATAAAGCCGGAGGTCCCGAGTTTGAGGAGAGCCACACCTCGAGCATGTTAAGGATCCCACCACACTTATCGAAATCGATTCATATAAGCAACTTTTATAATGTTTTATATTTTTGATCATCTAATACTCAAATTTTCAAAACAATTATTCTAAAGAAAAAGGTTGAAAGGCAACAGCGTTTGACGACAACTTTTTAACATGATTACATGTAGTTCTAGCAGTATGCAAAAGTGACCAAACAAAACTGCAAATCTGTATTCAGGAGAGCTAAAGCTTACTTCCTAGATTCAGTGTTCTAAGCATGGCATGTCTGGTAACAGTGCCCCCTATCACTGCAGGATGGGTACTGCAGGCCAGGGCAAATGTACAACAACATGGTCTGTAAAAAAGCTAACCATTTCAGCCTCAACAAGTGACCACCCCTACAAAAGGACCATCTGCCCAATATGACAATCCCTTAGACAATCTTACACAAGCATTAAGAATCCTGTCGATAGTGACCACCTATCCAGATTTTATTGGTCTCCTGCGTGGTCTTGTTGAGCAGGTTCGACTGAATTGAAACATCCTGATAGACTGCTCTCAGTGGTCTTGTTGGGCAGGTTGTACTGTATAAAAACTTCCTGGCAGACAGCCCTGAGTGGTCTTCCTGACCAGGTTCTACTGTATTGAAGCACCCTAACAGACAGCCCTGAGTGGTCTTCTTGCGCAGGTTTGACCGTACTGAAACACCCTGACTGACAGCCCTGTTGAGTTCATCCATGGTGAGGACATGGAAGCAGCAGTGATGGCTGCACTGATAAAACCCTAACCTCTATTGTTCTCCCACCAGGTAACAGGCATCGGGTAATCTGATCAGGGGACAAGCGCCACCTTTTCAAGGAGAGGATCTCTCTACGACCTACATGTAGTGGGGAAAAGCCCAGAGAGAGAAAAGTACACACAAGACCCATCACCTTTTCACTGCACTGAACAAAGAATCTGTCAATTTTGTGCCTCAAATATGAAAATGAAGTGTGCACTTTCTCGTACGTTGTAGTACAAATGATAACGATAAAAATATCCTACTTAGCTATACAGAAAGATCAGATAAAGAGCAACACCTTTTCAAGGATGGTATCTCTCTGACCTAGTGTGAAAGGGTTGGAAATACAGGGTACATTTGCACTTTTATGCACCCAAAATTGGAGCTGTGCACCAAATTTTTGACTGTGGATGCACCAGTGCGCCTAGATATTTGTGTAGCGTTATATACGAAAGGTACTAGTATTGTACACTATTTTTCACTAGTGTTAAGCAAATTGAAAGATAATAAAACCTTTGCTGAAATACTTGTATGACTTGTTCAAAACTATCTATAGAATTCTAAATTCAAGTTCTGAAAAGAGACAGTATGGTTTGTAATCAGGTTTTGCAGATATTCTACTTCATTTTATGTTGTGCACCTAAAATTCTAGGTTTAGGTGTACTCGTGTATACATTCCCCGAAATAAATTTTTTGAGTCGAGACATAAGTCCTTCCATCCATCTCCCTACCAGGTAGGACCGACATGTCCAGACAAACTACACGCCTGTTTACAAGGAAACACACTTCGCTGGGAGGCGATGCCACTTTTCTACATGTTAACCGCTTTACCTTCTAATGAAAAATAGTACCTTTACTGTACGTAACCCTACGCAAATATCTAGGTGCACGGGTGCACCCACAGTCAATAATTCAATGCAAAAAAAAGGGCCTATGCACCCAGTATTTCCAGCCATACCAAGGCACATTTTCTCATGTTTGCAAGGATCCACGCTTCGCTGGGAGGCGATGCCACTTTTCTGCATGTCCCGTCCACACCTAGACAGGACATCATGGTCCCCGCAAACAGATAAACACGGCATGAAAATCTCCTGTCAACAAACCTGGAATGTTTTGTCCGGAGCGGACCCACATTCCCCTAAGCCGTCCGCTATGGAGAAGAAAAGGCTTCACCCTACATATTCTCCCCACAGGGCTCAAAATTCATTTTTGGAAATTGGTGCACTGGTGCACCCAACCAAAAAACATTAGGTGCACAGAAAGAATTTCGGGTGCACCAGATGAAATAAAGTTGAATGTCAGCAGATCATAATTCAACAAAGTTTAACGGTACTGCCTCTCTTAAAAACTTCAATCTGCAATTCTAAAGCTAACTTCAAAATTTCAAACAGATAATACATCAAGTGCAGTACAACAAAAGGTTAAATCACTTTTTCTGATAGCATTTCTGATTTGCTTAGTGTACAATAGTACCTTTACCCTATAGCCTACAAAAATATCCAGGTGCACCACCCGTGCACCCACAGTTAAACATGAGGTGCACAGCTCTAGATTTGGGTGCACAAAGGTGCACATGCAGCCAGTCTTTCGAGCCCTGCCCCACATATTCTCCCAGGAAGGTGAAAGAATGTAGACGCGAGGAATGTCTGTGTACGACACACTGGACTCGTCCACACCTTGTTCCCCATCGCTCGCCACGCTGCAGTTACTGCTGTTCATTCATGACTCGTTTGCGTCAACGAATAGCGAAACTGTGGGCCACGGAAATCGCGGTATGCTTTCCTTCAATGGGCTGAATTTTCGTCTACTTGTACACCCTGAAGTTATCAAAACTATACTGTGTGGAACAAGTTAACATTAAGGTGTCACAGAGTTTACTGAAGTATAACCAGCAGTATACACAAGTAGAATATATTTAACAAATGTCAGTGAAAACCGACTACTAACCAAGAAACACTGCAAAAGCCTAGCTGGGGAATGATAGAGTTCTTCAGGGGATGTTTTCAATACTTGCATAGCAAACAAAAGTACTACAGTATAAGTGAAAATTAAGGAGTCACATACCTTACTGTAGCATAATCAGTAGTATAACCAGTATGTAACTTGTATGCAACAAATGTCTGGGAGACAGTGTACTAACCTAGAAACTCTGCAAAAGGTTGGCCTGAGAATGATAGTTCTATGGTGGATGTTTTCTATACTTGTGCTGCAAACAAAAGCAGGCAGTGAAGTGTAGCTTCAGGCGAGACTAGGGGGATTTCAGCCGGGGACAAAGGAGCAAATCCTGCAAAATTAGGTTTGGAGATCTCCACTGACCCAGGAAGGGGGAGGGGGGCAGGGACACGGCTTGGCTTGGACAAATACTGAAATAGAAGAAGTTTATTGCCTTGCCACAGCAAAAAGGACAATATGGTCAACTACATGTTCATTTTGCACTGTACAAACCTAAAGGCTAAAGCAGGAGACTTTCTGCAAGTCACAAAACTTAGGGAACTCATAGAAACAGACACTAATTAAGAAGGACATGAACTTCTCTTAGCAATGAATAGCAAGCAGTTCTGGAGAACAAACTTCACTTGCTGCATCTCGTGATAAGGAGGACCGATGATGATGATGATGATGAAACCTCAAAATATACACCAAAATCAAATCTACTTACTAAACAGTACTAGGGTTGCAAAGGTAGCTCGTGAATATCTTATTACATTCAGGTGGGGCTAATCATGGGTTTTCATATCTTTTCTAGTAACAATGTTACCCATTTAAGTCACAGCCAGGCAACATTTGATTTTGAACATTTCTAAAGCAAGTTTTCTACTGTTAGAGCGCCATATGACAACAGACATGGGACCAGCAAAACCTCAATGTACACGTCTGCAAAAGTGTCACTTTGTACATTTGCTATTGCAACAGATTCTGCTTTTGTCATGTACACATAAAAGAACACGTTATGTGTGCCAGGATAAACTCTTTGAAGACACATTTGACCAAGTCTTGTCACGTAATTCGTAGCTGGACTGCTTAAATACTGTAATTCTTGTTTCTCTCACTGTAACTTTTATGTTCACTGTTTTCACAGTCACCTCTGTGCGGGGAACTTATCATCGATGTGAAAAACCTGTTATGATTCTTTCACACATCCCCCGAGAAGTTCATTGAAAATGTCCATTTTCCTTACACCGTGAAATTTTGCTATATTGTCAATCAAAGGACAATGTAGAGCGTAATCGCTGCATTCTACGTATAGCGCAATAGGTGCCTGAATTTAGCGCAAAGTGAAGCTACACTGCTGAATTTAACATAAGACCTACCCGCTGAACTCTTGAATTTAGCAAAGCGTTTATGGCAACCCCCATGCAGACCCTCTTGAAAGTTATTGGTGATCATGAATGTATGAATGTACCACTCAGACTCATCACACTATTAGGACTGTTTCCCTTTTCTATCACACTGATACCACCACCTGTGCTCCAGTCCCAAATGGCCAGTAGGATCATACTAGATAACATCACTGTTGTCATTACTGGGAGGATCACCATACTCGTAAAAATATAATCTGCTTACCATTCTTATGAAGCACATAAAAAAAAACACAATATGGTGCATCATGATTCAATTTTTCACATCATTTCTTCAAAATTGGAGCTGTGTAGCTAAGTTTTGATTGTGGATGCACCAGTACACCTAGATATTTTGGTAGGGCTACAAAAGTAAAGGTATATTCAAATTCCCCCAACTCGTAAAAATATAATCTGCTTATGATTCTTATGGAGCACATCAACTAAAACAATATGGTGCCTCATGATCAATTTTTCACATCATTTCTTTTTGTGAACACAAGAAATGATGGTACAATGTCGGGGCTCTAAATACTGGGTGCATATATGCACTTTTGTGTGTCTAATATTGGGGCTGTGCAACTATGTTTGTGTATGGTTACATAATTTGTTAGGTAACATTGTACACCAATATACAGCATATTCATAAATAATATAAATATCTTACCTGCTGAATTTGCATGAGGCAATATATAATCTAATATTGAGGTAGTCCAACTACGTTTGTGTATGGTTACATAATTGGTTAGGTAATACTGAACACTAGTATACAACATATTCATAAATAATACAAATACCTAACATGTTGGATTTGCATGAGCTAATATCAGCGTGTTGTTCTAGGGAACAGGTGAACAGACTTAACGTGTAAGGCCCTTACTTCCAGGTGACTGCAGGTCCACTTTTCATTAAAATGGTACAAAGGACAACAACCGACGGGGCAGTATAACTTACATAATAGCACCTAACTTACATAATAGCACCTATCACGAACAATAGACATGTTTCCTAGTTATCACTCCTCTATGGCCACTTTCTAGGGAGGTAATGATATATGAACGGTGATGGTATGAACAGGGGAAAAAACTGTGCATTGACTTGGAATAGACTCTACAGTCAAATTGTAAAAGGACAGAAATTAAGTCGGGTGAGATTGTTTGAAAATATCTGAATGGGGAGAGGTAAAAGTGGTGATTGTTTCGCCTTGTGTCACAGTAAAAATGATTTTTTTTAAATTTGTTTTCGAGTTTAGTTCTTCAACTAAACATGAACCGTTTTCCAGGGCTAGTAACAGCTCTTTCCCGTTCTGATCCACAGATAGACCGAGGATTTGATTTTGACGAATCGCACAGAACGGTTTAGCGAGAAGAGCCCCAATAAGGAAACGCGATGACTCTCAGCCGTAAAGCGGCCCTCCGAGATTACCAGATAACGCTCCTATTTGATTGCAGACTTAGCTGTTTGGACACAGAAATCGAGTTTAAATCCAATAGTAGGATGGAGCCAACATATTGCCCTGCACAATGGTACACACACAAAAATGGATTACCCCAGTGAAGATCCGGTGCTGTAGCCGAGATCCAATTTCCTGAGTTCTAAACCCTGGGATAAATTTCTGCTGCAATTTGCAGCTGGGTGTTGACCCAAAGACTGTGCCTACATTTTGGGCAGGTCAAGTTATTGGAAGCGATTCTGTATACAAAAGAGTGAAACTTAATTTCGACAAAATACAAAATGTACTTCCATGCAGTTTGTAATCTAAGTTTAACCGTCTGCTAAAGTAGCTGTTTGGCACCAAATTTGCATTGGTTACGCATTTGGGCAGCAGGGAGGAGATAGAGTAGAAAATCACCACATTTGATCTTTACAAGTATTAAGTTCAGCTATGTTTTTTAATCTTTTCATTCATTTCTACATTTATTTAATCACCGTTCTACTTCATTGCCAGTTGGACCATAAGATCATCAAAGATTTTATGTTCCACTGCATTAAAAAAAAACTAGGACAATAAATCATGTGTAGAAAGAGCAGAGAAGACAACAATAGATTCCCTTTTGATTAAACTCTGTTAAGTTCTAATATAAAGTTTGTACAAAAAATCTACAGGACAGTTTTTCAAGGAGTAAGCAAAAGAAAAAGAAGACAATTCCAGTCACTTGTTAAAGGAAACTCTTGTAACTGTTGACCATTAATCACATAACTAAGCTTTATATCAAAGCATGGCAAACGGTATATGACATACAAAAACCAGCCCATAGCTTAACTTTCAAGGTTTAACAATTACAGTTACTAAAACTACTTATTTGTTGAACTTGTGTTTTCAATAACCCAATAACAATGCATTGGAAATGCAAAGAAGTGGCTTCCAGGCCTTTGTACAAGTCAGCATGTCACACAATACACCCAACAAACCACCACAGATCTGATAAACAGCCAGCAATGATGGGGACAAAGTCACGACATACCTCTTTGGCAAACTTCCCAGATATGACACAAGCCTATCTGCTCATCACATCCCCACAACTATTCCCGTACATAATGGGGAGCAGCACAACAGATAGCTGCATGCCTACAGGGATCAGGCATGACGCATGGAGAAACAGGCCTTGACACTTCGTATTACGGGATCTTCTGAACAATCAGCCGTCGTTACAGCACTGATGACAATCTGGGTAATTCCCCTGCACAAAGGGCTTGAAATTGGTCTGTAAGGTACATGGAGTGCAACAGGTAGGACCAGGCATACGGTAAGATCGTGAATTGTTCGCTGCGGTTTTACTTTCCTAGTTTCTGCCGTAGCGTCTCCACCTACTAATTCATGACAACACATGGCGTACAACAGGTAGGACTAGGCGTACTGTAACATCCTGAATTGTTCACTGCGGTTTTACTTTCGTAGTTTCTGCTGTAACGCCTCCACACACGAATTCATGACAACACATGGCGTACAACAGGTAGGACCAGGCGTACTGTAAACTCTTGAAATGTTCGCAGTAGTTTTACTTTCGTAGTCCAGCCGTAAGAACTCTTGCTACAAAACATACTTGCACTTGATGAGGAGTCTTGGGGCTTTCCCATCCATGTGCAAGCATGTCCAACCCCCTTATGATGGGGAATAAAAGACGTTAAAATGGATAGAGAGAAAGACAGTATCTGCTAAGAGACATTTCCACCCTGAAGTCAACTGCATAAACTTCCTTTCCCCTTAAATTAAGTCCGTGCGAAAAGAAATGAATTTACATTATCATTCACTGAGAATGTCATGAGTATACATTTACCCTTGTACAGCTTCAGAACACTCTTTTGTAGCTAAGGCTATACAAATGAGCGATAACTTGGTTTACACGACTGGTTCACCTCCGGTTTTTGTCAAACATGTAACAAGGGTCACATCAGGTTGCTGTCAAGACATCGTCATGAAAATTCCTTTCCTGCCTTTTTGTTGTTCCGTAGTTGTTTTTTTTTAAAGCTGCCGAAGTTCAACTCTATTTTCTTTACTTTCTCCCTGCTGCCTAAGTCTGTAACCAATACTAGGTAATTGGGTGCCAAATGGCTACTTCAGAGTGCTAAAGGTTTATACATTCATACATTGTGTCACTAGTAAAAGCAAGACATTACATTATGGCATTAGTACCTAACATAAAATGGGGAACGGTTAACAAAGATTTGCTTATCTGATCTACATCATTGAACAACCCAATAAGAATGATAACACAGAACAGGAATTTAAATCTGACATGATCATCACAAGCTTTGGTAAATCCATGCTATCTGAAAACCCCTTACTACAGGCTGTGACCAATAAGCAACCAAATTATCTGACAGGTCGCTCAACAAATTTCATAGAAAAAAAACACATTTTCATACGTTTTATCTTTCAAATCTTATATTTACATCATTTATTATATTCCAATTCTGAAATCAAGTGCCATGTCGTCTGTTAAAAAGAGAGCAAAAGTTAAACAACAATTTTGTGTCTTTTATTGTCTTTTACATCTTTTACACCGTGCATCATATTCCAATCATAAAACCAAGCCCACACACATCCAATTTTGGTCCCACAACGGTTGCCGTCAAGTAAAAAAGGGCTCCAAAATGAACAGCTCTCCCCAGTCATTGGCCTTATGGCCACTCTGTAGTTACAAGGTCTTCCTATAGATCTCCCAAATCAAACGGCACAAATCTAATCAAGAGGAAAGAATCCCCCTTAATACAATCCATCCACCTGCGTATTGGCAGTGGAATTGAAAGCGAACATGATCATTTCATTCCAGCTCCGTCCGATCGCATTATCATTCCCTCGAGAAGCAAGCCTACTCCGAGGAAATCACATGTACGGTGAAAAGATATGATATCCAAACAAGTCGTAAAACGTAAATTGAGAACTCATAACCCGGTAGAGTCAGTAGTTATTCCCCGGATGCCCCAATTTCTATTCTGGCACATTTTCTGTAAACCGTTGGACAGACAATCTGTTATGACACAGATGGCATAAAAGACAACGCTACACCGCATGTAAACATGCCAAATAATAGGTGCACATTTTCACTGGTACATTAAAAACCGGATAATATGACAATATAAAACAATTAGCGTATATTATAGATATTGCTAAGACTCCATATGGATACTAAATATGTATTCATAAAGACATTAGGGCCATGGTTCAGAATTAACCATGAATATTTCAAGTGCTGGAGGGAGTAATGCAAAACTTATCTTTTTGTTTTCGAAGAAATCACACTTGTGGGTTGACACCCTTTTTACTATCCTACAGAAGTCAAGCAAGGACTCAACAATTTATTAGGTGTTAAAATGCATAATTCTGTGGGTACATGCATTAATAGAACCATAGCTTGTTCAGGACAAAAAAATGGACGTTCTGCTTCAGTACCAAGGTCAGCCGCCAGAGGGCTCGAAATCGACTTTGACCTTTGTGTCAACAACACCTACCCACATACCAAATGTCATCACAATCCATCCAGAGGTTCTCTAGTTATTGCTGCTGAAACAGATATACACAGACAAACCAAAAACTATACCTCTATTTTTCACTGAGGTAGAAAGCTACAGTACGCCAAAAAATTACTCAAGCAACTGGAAAGCTACAGTACTCAGACATAAAAGTAGCATGACCTTTTACCACTATATGTATGCTCCATATATTCTCTATCAGTTCAAGCCACAAAGTTGGTTAGATAATCTGAGAAGGCCACCAAATAAACTTTCAAATTTCGAATAACCAACAGATGCTTAGGAATAAGACAGGGTTTTTCGTAAAAAATAAAAGGTGTGATAAAAAGTGCCTCTGGATGTCAATGACATGAAGATTTCGCATTCAATAGCATTTTCCAAGTTTACCATCAAATCCTATATTCAATACCATCACCGTTTGTCCACAGCCCAGAAGAAACAATCCTTGACTCCAATTTCAAAATCCATATGTCAAAATTCAACAAAGTTCCAATGTTAAGGTCAACTTTTCCATTCTGGGATGGGATTGAGACTTGATGCAATGTTCAAAACGCGGCAAATTCTCCCACAAACTACATATTGGGTAAGGATAATGAAAATCTGCTGTACCTTTGCAGATGACCTACAGTACAGATATCTGTGGGCCATGTAATATCCAAGTGGTCCAGACAGAATTTCTTCCAGTCCTAGCTAGGAACATATGCAAACCAATAGTCTCACCTGTGGACCTGTGTTACCTGCGTTCCCACCAACAATCTCACAAACAACATTTTTGGCTGCAACTCTTGTACACAAGGGACAACGTTCTCCATATCCCAAGCCATATACACGTGTACATGTACCTACTCCTTGCATTACAACTTACAAGCTTCCTGATTTTTTATATAGAAATACTGAAAGTTGTTATTCCGTTACCTTCTGTCCGGCAGTTACTGTGACAATGGTGGAATCCTGGTGGTGGTGAAAATTCGGTTGGCCCAGTCACAACCCTCGGCAGACAATACAGCCCAAACTTCTCCCCCTGCCTATACTTTCATGTCCTAATCCCCTCAAACACTCCATCATACCGGGGAGCTCTACGACGTTAATGTTTAACTGCAATCACAATTATTGCCTGCCTTTGATAACCGCGAGGGGGTCAACACTTCAGCTCACGGGACGTGTCAGACGCAACACTGGGGAATGACAGGTCATAAAGAAAACACTTACAAATATCAATTATGAGGTCCGACACTTGTATCACAAGGTGGAAATCTTGCTAACACTACTCAGCATGTTACTGTAAGGAAAAAAGGCTGTTGTAACAGCGTAGGTGTGTTTTATTAGAGGTGTGAACACCAGGTAAGGTTGTCAATCATTCTACAGGTGAGTTTGCCTTGGCAAAGGTGAGACGGAAAGGTCACTTCAAGGAGACACAGGTGGGAAGTGTTAGACACGTACGACCTTCAGACTCAGAGGTGGCACTTCTTCTTACAGTCAAAACTCCCAAAGAAGACCACTCAGGGGACTGACTAAATCTGGTCTATGTGGACAGGTGGTCACTATAGACAGGATTCTTATTTATAGAAGGAAACATTATCTATTAAAGGGACCGCCGAAATTGTGGTCATATTGGCCAGGTGGTCACTTGTGCACGTTTGACCATACCCTCCACAAGGCCAAGTCAGAGTAGAGGTTGCCATGGAAATGTGAAGTTGCTATGGTAACCCAGTGACACAGGTATCTCTCATTTAGCGCAGGAACTGGACCAGTCTGAAGGGGATTAACTTTCTTTGATAACACCGTGGCTACGGAGCGATTTCTAAAACCCCAATTACGAGAGTTCTTTACCGCAGGCCAAAGTACACGTAATACTGGCACTTTATTTCAACCCAACAATCCTACTACATGTGTTCACCTGGTCAACTAGTGGTAGATATATTTTCTAAAGGAAATTAACTGCCTGCCTTGTTTATGTCGAACGTTACTGATCTAACAAAGTACATGCAATACTGGTACTCTATTTCTACCCTACAATCCCAATACATATTTTCACATAGTCAATGTGGTAGATGTATTTTCTAAAGGAATTTTAACTGCCTGCCTTGTTTATGTCGAACGTCACAGATTTTTCAAAGTACATGCAATACTATTTCCACCCAACAATCCTAATGTCTCTTTTCTCAAGGTCAATTTGCGATAGACTTGTATATTTTCTACCGGAATTTCAACTGCCAGTTTTGTTTATGTCAAATGCTACTGAACTTCCCACCATGCCTATCAAGACCTTTTTATAATCTGACAATGTACAGCGAAAATGTCTCTACCAATAAAAACTTACTTGGGCCATACCAATCTATTTTCCTGGTTGTCAGACATTTCTTAGCAAAATTTACCAAGCAGGCAAGATTAAAAGAGGGAGCTAAGAAGAAAACTTGCATCTGACTGTATGCAATCCCTAAAACTTTGTGTACCAAGGCGCAGACTTTCCCTCAGACTCTGTTTTCATGTTGATCTTCCTCTAAACCAACAAATCAAATTGGTGTGGCCTTAGGCTGGATTCATCCATCCACTCAACTTGAACAGTACAAAATGTACTATAAAAAGTAGTAATTAGTACTAATTTGTGCATCCTTACCTTCCACATACAAACGAACACAGTTGAAACTTCATCCTATCCCCCACAAAATCCACCGCAGACACAAACAGCACCCCAACTGATGAAGGCCTTTAATTAACTGGTAAGCGCCACCGTGACCCCGGGTTCGGTAGCCATTCCAACTGCAGTTGACACATGGGAGACCTTGCAGTGATGGCATGTAACCTCTGCCAAGGGGCCTCGGCCAAGGCGTCTACTGCAGAATTATCCTGTGCCAGCTTGAAACTCCCAACTGCAACTTCGTACACTTTGCAAGAATCATTTTCCAAACTCCGTCCCATTCAAACTGCTTTTCACACACAGAGCAGAAAAGTTAGGAAAGAAAACTGTACGATTACAAACGAACACAACATTCAATACTTCTTCGACTCCCTTTTCCTTGGAATGTGGGTTTTAATCCCCTTTCAGCAGAGTGCGTGCCCAATAAAAGTTATCGCCCCCTTCTGAAATCCACTTGTCATTTATGAAGCCCTCCGTCTTTCTGAAACACCTGAAACAATATTCCCAAGGGCCGCTTGATCAAATATTGAACCCCAGGTCCTGATAAGGCCCTTATTTACACACCGCTATTGACAGTTGACGGCAACCACCTGTGCGGAGCCACTATGCCGGGGACCAACCAATGGATACATGAAGTCTTGTAACGTAGAAACTGTCCAAAAAGACCACTCAGAAGCCAGATTAAAGCTGGTGGACGGGTGGTCACTATAGGCAGGGTTCTTCACGCTTGTGTCCATGTGAAAAATTATAAAAGGGACCGCCAAAAAGTGGACGGGTTGGCTTGTACAGGTTTGGCAGTATAGCAATGGCCAGGTGGTCCTTATGTAGAATTGAATTGAATTGAAGTGAAGTGGTCACTTGTACAGGTTTGACTGTCAAACTTACTGTATCACCATTATATGGATAATCCCAAAAAGCTAGACGTTCCCTTTTTATTGTTCTTTTAGCAAAAGGACATCATGTAAACTGGGGGCTGGGAGGGAAACTTGCATCTGTTCACCTCTTGAAATTGTGTAGCAAGACTTCCTTCCACACTTCATTTTTACGTTCATATTCCAATCTAGCTTTGTTTTATCTAACGTTAGAACTAAGAATCAAAGAGTCAAAGTAGAACTCTAACAAACGTAAATTGTACTATTTCATGCTCTTTCCAGACTTATGAATGCCTACCTCACCTCATAAAAAAGACCCTTCAACAGTTTATCAGTGTTATGGGTCAATAATAACAAAACACCTCTTTGAAAGTTGTCACATTTAAACCAAATTCATCAGCTTGTAACAGGTAGCCGGGCCAGTATATCTGTCAGCCTTCAATGGGGACAAAGTCCAATGAACTGATGTACTAACAGAACGCACAAGAAAATTTGGCAGCATGCCTTGAAGCAGTGGTCTTCCTTACTCTCCAACTTTCAAGCAGAGGTTGGTGGAGAGGATTGAGACCTTTTTATCGTATGCCCCGTTTTCTGTCGGCTCTCTCTACCAACATACGGGGCAGATGATAAAAAGGTCACAATCTTCTCCACCAACCTCTGCTTGGAGAGTAGTCTTTCTCTCTTGCAAGCAAAGTTCTCTCCTGGACCCAGGGACTGAAACTTGCTTGTCTGGACGGACAAAAATGTCACCCTGCCCCTTCCAAACATCTGAACTTCATGACTTCATATAAAACTGATGATCATGAATAGATATTTTCATAAGCTTTAGATAACAAGTTTAACAACAAAAATCAACAACTTGGGCTCTCAAACAATGAGTGGAACAGGGAAAAAAACACTAAGCTGAGACAGCCCTGCTTGCAAGTCTTAAAAAATCGGGAGCAAGAAAGGTTAGTTCAGTCCATTTGTTAGACTTTCTGGTTGGGTGTAGGGCCTGGAGCTTCTTTGCATGGATATGCACGACTAGCGCATTAAACCCTGTCTCTCCACAACATCACCTCTCGCATACCACACTTACCCCACATCCTTGAACTACTTTAGGGCTCGAAATTCATTTTGGGGAATAGGTTAGCCTGGATGCCAGACGCCCAATCTCTATACACAGGGGTTCATCTAAATCGGGAAAGAGGGGCGCTGCACCCTCTTGTTTCAGCCCAGCACCCCCTTGTTGAATTCAGATTTTAGGTTAATATCCAGCATACAGCCTTCACTCAGCAATCGATTCTTCCATATATATACAAAATTTGCTCCCTCGCCTGTGTGTGCTCCCTCTTGTTCAATTTTTTCTAGAAAAACCCCTGATACAGTATATATATATATATATACAGTATTTCAGAGATTGGTCTGGCATCCAGGCTAGGAATAGGTGTACTGGTGCACATAACCTAAACATTTGAAAACTTTGTGTGCATGCTATTAAGTAAACTAGAATGTCAACAAAACCTGCCAGCATTTCCGAGCTTTGAAAAATTGCGATGAGCCGAAATTCTAAATTCTAGAGTACTAATACAACAAAGGTTTTGATATTCATTTAACTGACGTCAAGAAGTGTAAATTATACATAAATATCTAGGTGCACTAGACACTAGTGTACCCACAGTCAACAATCAGGAGCACAGCTCGAATCTTGTTAGTGTTACAAGCAGGTAAATCGCACAACAAACAACCCATCACAACTGCTACACAACTTCGCATTTCACTACCTTGGCATGTACCCGTACAAACTCACACCCATAAAAAATTTGTCAGCTGAAACAAAATGAAAGAAACTGCGGAATACAAGTCATACAAAGACAAACTTAGCCTGCATAGCCTCTTGACCCTTCTCAACTCTTCATAATGAAAAACTGAAAGTTCTCACATCTCTTCCAGTGTCAACAGAACGCTTATTCTTCCCAAACCAGCCGAGCCCAGTCATAACAGCGTCCCAGTAGGAAGTCAGACAGCCTTTCTGCCCAGAATCACTGAACCTTACCCAGCCAACGCCACACAACCCCTGTCTTGATTTACAAACAGAGGAGAGACCCAAGTCCCAAAACTCTCCCCGACGTCAACACAGGACCACACGTAACCTTTAAAAAAAGCTTCTGTCATCCCGAATCATAATAATAAAGTGATACGTAAGGAGCAAAAGTCGGGCAGGGCCCACCTACGTTTTCTGTTTTGGCCCTGCTTTAGTTTTGCTAAGGAAAGAAAAATAAAGGATGGGAAATATGATATGCCCAATCTGCCAGCCTCCTGTCTGTCGGGCCGTCTTTATAATAATAATAATAATAATAATAATAACTGCTGTTTAAAGTGACAGGTTCGAAAATGAACCTTCACACGCTGCTCAGAACCAAACCAAAACACGAGAAACTCGAATCCTCCTCTACAAAACATTTCTACTCCGAACCGGGAGGTTATGGAAGTGTGGAAGTGGATTATAGCGGGCGACGGCAGCCTGGCAGGACAAAAATGAATTTCCCAGCCGGCTTACGACAGCCCTGACACCCTGATCCCCTGATGTGCACAAGCTGCGATCAAGGCTACCTGGAAAGCAGCTCCGCTTTGCGAACTGTTCAATGGTGGGTATTGTACGGGAGCACTCGCAATAATTGGTCGTAATTATCACCGTTTTGTCAGCCCGTTTGTCATTTAAGGGTAGGCAAATAAATGTTGGGAAGATCACTCCGTACCTACTCGACTGCCCTTACCGATGTGGGGAGCTACTCTACCATTATCTCCTTCCAGTAGTAGCCGTACACACTCACAGAGGCCGGTGGCATTTAGGCAACAAAGGAGGGCAGGACCCACATTACGTTTATAGTGCAGATGCGTACGGACGGACTAACCGCATTTTTGTCCACCCAAAGTAAGTGTTTCAGGCCTGGAGGCTACGGGCGAACACCTGGTGAATGCACGAGAGAACAAAGACCCCGTTCGGCACAAACGGAGCCGAGCTAGGCAGGCTCCTAACAATGGAGGACGTTCAAGTTTACGGAAGCGCGATCGGCCAGCCACGTTTGAAGTCGGCATGGCCCTAATCCCCTCCTACAAATTATCACCAGGGAAAAACTACCGAGGAGCCTGAACGCCCGCGACTTCAAAGGCTGGCTGGGAAGAGTTGGAATACCTTGGCAAGCTCCCCGTGCTCGGCATGCCAAATTAGGTTAGGACTAGGGAAATGGAAATCCCCAACACTGGACCTCCAGTCCTGAAAGACTTCATTCCGGGGTGGGAAACGCAGCAAAGTGGTTTCAATTAATGAACTTGTGCCTGTTGATGGCATCAGGTGGGGCTACTTATTGCGATGGGGAGATATGGGGAGGGCTGCTGGAGTCTGCACTACTAGGGTTACTGGGGAAAATAACTAGCCTCTACCAGGCCCCGCGGATGGCTGGAAAAATAGTAGAAATTGGCCAAATAGAGTGAATAACATGCTAAGGGAGTCAGCTATGGAGAGAGAGGGACCATTTGCCATCCACAGAGTGGCAAACTGTACCCCTATAGCAGACTAACTCCTCTTTCATGTTTTTCTGTCTATTTGGCCAATTTCTACTCTTTCCAGCCGCCTCTGGAGCCTGGTAGAGGCTAGAAAATAACCAATGAGAGAGACAAGCGAGCCAGCAAAACTTTAGACTTTGGCAAGGGTTCACAGACCGTTTTCATCTACAGAGGTGTACCTTACTGCCAGAATGTGAACACTACCATTCGGGGCTGTGCTCAAACTGCACCCTCTGTTGAGACTCTGTATCTTTTTTTTTCAAGAGGGCCTTTTCTTTCTTCCAGGGCTAATATCAGTAGAATAGTCTCAATGGAAACAACCAAAAGTTATGGGATACCTAACTAGAAAGTAAAAATGCACTGTGTGCATTGGACGTTCTCTCACTTCCTCAAAGGCATTCAATCTAATAAGATATAACGTTGAATCTTTATTAAGCAAAATTATAAGAAAAAGAGTTGAACTGTATATCATATGTTGATGAAAGTTAGACATCCAGGTAGTAAGATACGCCAAAAATAATTACTCAAGCAACTGGATAAAGTTTTGAAACAGTCAGACATTTCAGACAGCATCCACTGTCTTTCGTCAGTGACTGACAGTGGATGCTGTCTGAAACGTCTGACTGACTGTTTCAAAACTTTATCCAGTTGCTTGAGTAATCATTTTTGGTGTATATCATATGTTTTCAAATTACAGAACAACTTTTACTTTGACTAAAGTTTGAGTTTGAGCAAGTTTTTTAACTGAACAATGTTATTTTCTCCATTCGCTGGTATTGCCCTAGCAATAACATGGGCGTACAAAAATGTTGACCAGGTTCAATATATTGGGCATGACCTGGAAAACTTGTGGGTGTTTACCCAATACTGAAGAGTCCAGGTACAGTTGTGTACAATCCTGCGCCTCTATTTGAACAATATCGGCAACTTTTCATTCGCGTTGCCATGCCTATCGTACATGTCCAACACCTACAAGTACGTGTGTCTCAGACGGTTGCAAACGTCCACACCTTGGCGGAAGTTCCTAGTCGTGATTACGCCCAGTTGAAGACAATACACCCTGTTATAAAGACAGTTCGTTAGTTAGTCACCTGTGACGGAGAGTTTTTAATTAAGACTGGTGATGAATTGGTCCAAATCCTTTCAACCCAGACGGTGATTAATGTCCTAAACCTCACCTGGACGATACCTGGTGCACCCAAGGACAACCGGCGACAAAATCAACCATCGTAAACAACAGAAAGACATTTCATTTTCACTTCATCCCTCCTCTGGAGGGTATAAATTAAGGAAAATCCTACAGAGAGTTACAACTGCAGTTGCACGATTAGAAAACGTCACTCAAAGTCAGACTTTTATAGCAAATGATTTCTGAATGACAGCGTTTGACGCGGTTCACACGCACGCTACCATATACACATCTTCAACAGACCAGAAAACAACAGAAATGCTACGAGTAGTCTGTTCAAAATAAAAACATTGGTGAAACTTAGACACCCTTCAAACATCTGAAAAAAAAGTTTTCCTACAAAACATTTACACAATACATTAACACCTTCCTCTATGAAAAATAAGACAGCGATAGACACAGAAATAGCTCCTTACATTGCAATGATCGTACAAGACGTATATGTAGGCCTTTCTATAAAATATAACAAGGACATGTCCTGTTTTCTAACTTCATTGGGCCTGCAAAGCAATCCACAAAAGTAATTCCAAGGTACATGTACCTGTGTAGTAGCCATTCAATCAATGACTTTTCTAGTCCATGTTATCAAGATCTTTATCACAAAGATTTCTATGAAGATCTGGAGGCCTCTTACGATGGCATACTGACCCACTGTTGAGAAGACAGCCCTCACCATATTGTAAACAGAAGAGTTATTTTCAGATCATTGTGTCGAATCATTATTCTCCACCTCTTACATGTTGTTGCCGCCAAGTTGCCAATTACAGGCAAACCCGCCACACAATAGAAAATATTACCCCCACTCCAGTAGTCGCACCTCGGTGGTTAGAAAACACACTCGGTAAAACAAATCTCTCATAGGGGATTAGCACAAGTGGTGGGTACAGGTGTCGACCCTACTTCAGCAGAGCGGGGAAACACTGATGCAAACAGATAGACCTGTGCTGTATCACTCTGTCACATCAAAACTGAGCCACCCTCACACTTCACCACACAAGGCAAGGAGCTGGAAGAAGAAGAAAAAACATCTGAAGTCGCTTACCAGGTTTTGAGGCTTCGCTGCGAGAGGACACACCACGGTAGGTTTTCCCCCTGGCACCCTCAGATGGCCACCATTACTAAGGACAAATTTCCCAGACTGTTGGAAGGCTCCACCGCAAACAACAGCGCATTCCACATACCACCGAACTCCCTCCGCCAGAGAGCAACTACCCGCTCCTGCTGGGCGCCCATTGGCACCTTCCACCCTGCACAAGTCTTTCCATCTGTGCCCTTCGACCCCAATACTGTAACAAATACCCGCGACCTCTGACCCGCGGGTGCCAGCCAGGCAGGAAAGTCTACTCGGTAGGCGAGAGGGGAAGCCATGCGTGGCAAATTCATTTCAGCTCACTGGCCTCTGGTGGTTGGAATAAAGAATAGACAAAAGACAAAATGGGCCTGCACACGGAGCGTTTTAATATGCCAGGGGCTACAAAACACAAATGTTGCCATCGTCCACGATTCACACGTTTCTAGTTCCACCCAAGCCGCAAACGGAAGTGCAAAGACTCTCCGGTGTTCACAACAATGCCGGGATTGACCCAACAGAAGTTTATATTTGAGGCTTAAAACTCCTGATAGAATGATAAGAGTCAAAGGGACAAATGGGGCAATGCACACGGGGTATGCACCGTGCCCCCGGGCTACACACTCTGAGAGTTGTTTGGGAAGATAAACATTGTTGGCAAAACATCTATACCTCCGCAACAGTCGCCTCGTGTGTGGAATCAGGACAAACCTTTCCTGATCCTGTCAACTGTAGAATGTGGGGAGTCGTCTGGTAAATGTGTCCAAGTGTGTTATAAAAGTCTGGGGACATACACATCTCACAAAAAAATTTTAAAAATGCTGACAAATCATGCAAATGTTATAAAAAAAACTATTGAACTGGGTCAAGAGACACTTGAGGATCACCATTTGAGGATTTTCATGCTTTCTCTCTTTCTCGAAGATTGACAAACAATGAAAGTCTTCTAACATTTACATAATCTAAGATATTTAAAAAAACATTTCTTCAAAACCAGAACTTTTTCCCTTCTGTGTACACCAACAAGCATTGAAACAAAGGCAGAATACCTACTTGAGTCAGCTGACATGTAAACAATCAATCAAAAACCTTTATATTGCAGATTCTATCATAATTTTACATGATCAAACTTTTTTCAAACATCTAGTCCTGCTTTCAAAACTACAACCTCTTTTTTCTACTGTATACACCACCAAGCATTGGAAAAAAAACAGCATACCTACTTGAATCAGGCGACATCAGTAAATCGACTACCTTTGATTTGACCATATCTTATACACATAAACACAGTTTTATAGAGCTGAGGTTGTGGGAGATTTGCACAGATCCAGGGACAGGGAACAGACAATAGTGCTACTGTGGCCTGCACACCGCCCTCCCCGCAGACCGTACCTAATACCTTACAGGTGTGAGGGTCCCACACAACATAATGAATTAGGGACGCATTCCTCAAGCTTCAACCCACGTTATCATCAAGACTGAACCAAGAAGACGGCAGGAGTAACAAATCTTACATTTACATTCCTGTACTTTACATGGGAACTGTACAGTAAGTAGATATAAGGAGCGGTCTAAACTGGAAGAACATCCTATCTGACTTCTCTACTCTACTCTACTTTAGAGCCAAGAGCAGGAATACAGCTAACATAATTTAGCGACCTAAATTGGAAGATGACCTTCCTACCTGGCCGAAAGAATCTACTCTACTCTACTCATACAGAGAGCAATGAGCTTCATGGTTCATGACTTACAATACTATGTTTGAAAAAAAATAAAAAAATTTATCACTTGGTATTTATTGGCACTTGCACAAGAACTCGGGGTGACTATCAACTTAATTTTGAACTATCACAGTATTAGACCAAAAAGTTGTACTGTTGTTAGTATTAGTTGTGTCCACTACGCTGAGGCCATGAATATGCTATCAATAAATTTACTAACATTCGATATTATTGTTACAAATTTACTCTTCAAAACATGGTTCGAATTGTTGCCTTTCTCTAGAGGCAAACAAAGTAGAAAACATCAGTTCTTGGGAGGGTAAAAAGATTTTTCCACCCCACATAGTAGTCTTCTTATGGGGAACAGTTAAGTTTTTCTTTTGCACACCTGTTGATTTTCCTGTAGCAAAGGCAATATGGTACACTATTTTGGCATAGGATAAAGGAACTCTGTCATCATATCTATACTTTCAAGCATGAGTCAGCTTCAAGACTACCAGAGTGATTTACACCAGTACAAGTGAATCACCATGTAAAACTTCATCCCTGCGTTCTCCAGCCTGTTTAGTTTTCATGTTGGGCCGTCTCTGTCAGAGTTGATCAGCCAATCACATTTGTTTCAGAGGAAAGCATGCTGGTAATCCTTGTTAGAGATGGGATTTAAATCATCGTGACACGCACATAAATACCACTTGTCTTACTGTCACAAAGTAACAACAATGCGGTAAATTACACATGTCCTGCACTGGGCATTAACCTTGACAGGATTTAACATTTCATTAGTTACAGAAACAAGTTAGTAAGTTACAAAATGATGTCATATTTCAAGCAGAACTTGATTCTAGAGTAAATGTATTGTTTTTACTACATTATCACTTTTCCAAGCACAAGACAGTTGACTAGAAATATCCTCTTTCAACTAGTTTCCTCAACAAGCGTAGACAAGTTTTTATCAGAGACACCCAACCCCACGAAAACAACAGTCCAGGGTCTAACATTCCTTCTCACCAACATTGAGGTTGTAAGCCAGCTTTATCATTCAACTCCACATTGTCACAACAGACACTAGCAGCTACGGGGGCCCAAACCTACACAACTTCTTTCTGACATCAAAAACTATCTACCACCAAAAAATCAAGACCATAAACAGTCTATGACAATAGATACAAAACACTGACGCTTTGCTGCAGTACCATAGCTACCAGGATGCCCATAATCAACCTCCCCAACACCTACCAACGTACCAAATATCATCACAATCCATCCAGGGGTACATAAGCTATGCTGACCAAAAATATACAGAGACTCAAACAATACCTTCATTTTGTTTCAAAACAAGAAAGCAACAAAGAAAACCCTAAAGACCTCCTCTACAGCTACAAAAGTGTATACTCCATACCCTGCTACAGGCCTTGATCTAAATCCTATCAAAATACAACACATCTGACCATCATGACAGTCTACCTGGCCTAAGAATGTACTCTTCTCTTGTCTACTCTGACGTGAGCTCTACCAACTTGACAACAGAGACAAAGAAAACCCCAAGAGCTCCTCCACAGCTCCACAACTGTATCCCCCCAACCCTGCTACAGGCCTTGCCCCTAACTCCTATCATATCTACCTGGCCTAAGACTCTACTCTTCTCTTGTCTACTCTGAGTAGATATAAAAACAATGTAACAAACAAATGCATGGTAGCAAAGAAAACCCCAAGAAAACCCCAAGAGCCCCTCCACAGCTCCACAACTGTATCCTCCCAACCCTGCTCCAGCCTTGCCCCTAACTCCTATCAAAATACCATTAATCTCCCCACCCTACAGCACAGATTGTTTTCCTTTCTCCCCGTAGCATCTCTCCCAGACATCTCCCCTGTTATTGTAACATTTCCCTGCCTGTGGAAGTGATTATTGTGGAGCCATGGAGACTGGCGAGGCCGTAAACTAGCCTGCTCCTAACGTGGACTTGATAAGGTGCACAGATCTGGGGCAGCGATACGAACTTGAACTTCCAGCGGGGTCAGCCCCGCAGCAGGGCATTGTGGGAAGGGGAGGTTACATGACCCAGCTGGCTGCTGGGGTGATCATGTGACAGGGATGGGTTTTGTCAAGTGGGCTGACAGACAAACATACCACAGTAACCAGTACTCTGTACTGTACAGAAACACTGAAGGGGACCTCAGGAATCCACACTGACACAGTAGCACAACAATTCAGTAGGTAGTTCACTGTACCACAAAACGTTAAAGAGCGAAACATACCAGTCACCAGTACACTGTACTGTACAGAAACACTGAACAGGACCTCAGGAATCCACACTGGGTCTTACTTATAAGTAGCACAACAATTTAGCTGGTAGTTCACTGTACCACAAAAGTAGATTTTGAGGTGAACATTCAAGGTGAGCATTCAAAAATTAAAAATACTTGACAAAGATTTTGTGCTCAAAAGGTAGCTGTATTGTATGTATATAACAAAAAAGGATGTATACAAGACCAACTGTAAGTCTTGTTCATGATGTGGCAAGTCTACTAAAATATTGGGGGTTTTTTTCAAACATTCAACTTGCAAAGTTTAACAATTCTTTAAAAACATACTTGACAATATCAGTATTTTAATTGGCATTTGTAGCATTCTGATTATATATCATTTTTATAACAGAAAACCGTTTTTGGTGTACATTGTGCGACCCCTCCGGCTGACTAGCTAACAGGACTGATCAAAATAAATTACAACAAAAATACTGAAAAGTTTATACCTCACTGCCTTTTCTGCAATGGCAAGCACAACTTAATACAGTACATTGCAGGAAAGTACCCACTTCTTACCTAATATATAGAGTTTTGGAGTACATAAAAAGTTAACTACCTGTTGCATCTCCTCAATCAAAAGTTCAACACAAGTCAGTGATCATAAATGTGACAGATACACAGATACAGGGCCTGTGAAGTACATAAAACATTAACTACTAATCCAAACTTCACTTTCATGACAACAAACTCCACCGTATCAGACACAGATGCAATCATCTCTGTCTGCCAAGTCAATCAGAACCCACGACCTTCCCTTCCACAGTTAATCATGCATGTAAAGTGTTCAATTCAACCCCAACTCTCCACTCAGCACCCAAGATGATCATAATAAATAATGACAACAAATTATGCCCTCTAACATAAGTCACCGAACCCTCATTATGTGACAAGACTGGTTTTCAAATCAGAGGGACACATAAAAAGACCAATAGTAAATCTTCATGGCACCAGGCACTTTGGTTTTGAATAATTAGAACAAGTTTGCAGCCCAGGCACTGAGGATTCCAAGACAACTCGGCCCCTGGGACAACTCGGCCCCTAGTCAATCAGGACAACTCGGCCCCTAGGCCGGGACAACTCGGCCCCTAGGTCGGGACAACTCGGCACCTTACTTACTGAGCACATGATATGTGTATGTTTGAAGAAGATTGGTAATGTTGTCGATGTTTATATATAGCTAGAACCCTCACTACTATAATTTTAACTTCTTATTTTTTGTGCTCGGCGGGAATTCTATTGCGGCGGCGTACTTTGGGGGTGCGCCAGCGGGGCCAATCGCCTTGTCGCCCGCCGAGTCCGCCCGAGTCGCCCCGCTAGTCTAAAGCGATACTAAAGACTACTGGCTTGAATCACATAGATTATGAAACTAAATGACATTATGAAGCTGAAGCATATAATTAACTGTTTGGTCTTCGGAACATGTTTTGTCGATCATATGCAACGTTTTCGCTCACTTTCGCTTCGGCCGCGGGTAGGAACAATGGCGGATTTCCCAAACAAGCTATACCATAATGCACCGCAAGTCAGGAAATACGTAATACCTAAAGCTAATCTCCAAGCAGATCACACGGCGGCAAAATAAAAATAAATTATAAGGGATGATATTGGCAAAGGGATAATATTTGCCAAGGAAGTTTGGTCGCCAGAGGGTTTTATTTGCGGGCAAATTATTAACTTCACCGTGGACTTACTCTACTGGCCAATTATTTTTTTTTTCCAAATTCTACGACCCATACGCCCTTAGAGGTCCTTAGAGGTAGACCCATACGCTGGTAGAGGTTTTCTGTAATGTGTGGGATTTGTTATGTTTTCCTTTCGTCTGAATAAATCATAGGCTATTATCTCCCTATAATCTCCCTTGTTATCATCAATTTCGCCACTTCCTAGCTTTGCCACTTTCTTACATTTCTACACGTTTGTTTTTTCAGGTAATTTTACCGTGAGACTGGAAGAAAGGACCATTAGGCCTACTTGATATAATCTTTGTTCCAGATGCGTTGACGTTGAAAAATGAAATATGTGTTGTTGGGTTACCAAGTGTTTCTGTTTTTTTGTCATTAAACTTATTGTCAACTTTCGTTTTGTTTGAAGTTTTGAACGAAGACATTTGTTTCGCCTACTTGATATAATCTTTGTTCCAGATACGTTGACGTTGAAATATGTGTTTTTGTTGGGTTACCAAGTGTTTCTGTTAATTTCTGGTTATTAAACTTATTGTCAACTTTCGTTCTTTTCTAACACCTCGGGTTCTGACGCGTTTTGTTTCGTTTGAAGTTTTGAACGAAGACATTTGTTTCGCCTACTTAATACCGTACTAACCGTTACTAACAGAAATCCAGTCACAGCAAACGTACATTAGCAAACATAAACAAATTTATTCACAATGCAAAATGTTAAGAAAGATATTTAGACCAAGAGCATAAGCATAAGCAAATGGCAACAACTATTTACAAATCGGGTCTTTACATTTCTTGTTGAAGGTAAAGAAACCTAGTCAAAGTTATTTCAGAAATAGCACAATCCATTAAAAAATTATATTACGAAAAATGGCAACAACTATTTACAAATCGGGTCTTTACATTTCTTGTTGAAGGTAAAGAAACCTAGTCAAAGTTATTTCAGAAATAGCACAATCCATTAAAAAATTATATTACGAAAAATGGCAACAACTATTTACAAATCGGGTCTTCACATTTCTTGTTGAAGGTAAAGAAACCTAGTCAAAGTTATTTCAGAAATAGCACAATCCATTAAAAAATTATATTACGAAAAATGGCAACAACTATTTACAAATCGGGTCTTCACATTTCTTGTTGAAGGTAAAGAAACCTAGTCAAAGTTATTTCAGAAATGGCACAATCCATGAAAAAAATATATCACGAAAAATGGCAACAATTATTTACAAATTGGTCTTTACATGGTAAAAAAGGGTGACAACATGCGATAAAATGATAAATTGATTTCTTGCTAAAATACAAAAATCTAGTTACAAAGTTATCTTAGAAATGACACAATTCGTTAAAAAAAGCAACTAAAGTTACAAAGTTACTGTTCAGAAAAATATGCCGCTTATTTACAATAAAAGAGTTGGAAAAAGGTGCCAAAACAATTGACATGAAAAGTCCGAACGTCTTAGTCGCACTTACACTGTCTTACTCTTCACTAACATATCTAACAACTGGCCCGTATATCTTGGCACAGGTGACGAGAAGGTCCTTTGCCGACTTCTCCCCGTTGGCGAACTTCTGCCACGCTCTGAAGAGGCTCCCTTGAAGGTTCCTGTACGTTGTCCGCTGGTAGCGACGGAGCTCCCCCTCGCAGACCTGACGCGCTTGGACCCGTACCAGTCGGGCCTCGCGGTGTAGCAGGTCCACGAGGAGATACAGAGGTAAGGCAGACTTCTTGGCCTTCAAGTTCAGCCTGGTGTGCCAACCCTCCACGTCATTGTTAGTCCGAACAGACTGTTTGTAGACAGACCAACGACGTGGAGACCAGACTGAACTCTCAATCCAAGTGCTCTGCACATACCTCGCGAGCTCCGTCAGCGCTCCTCTGGACGTCTCGTACAGGGCTTCAAAGGCTGGGACGATGGCCTCTGCTGGCAGGAACGGCAGGGCCAGCAGACGCCGCAGCCATCGATGAACCTGTTCGTCCTCGGAGTAGGACACCTGGAGACCAAGTTTCTGTGCCTTCTTCCACACCGTTTGGCACCAGTGGAAGACACAGCCCTTAATCTGGACGTCCGGGAACGCCAGCGGCAGGGCCTGCCACATTCCCATCTCGAAGTCGAGGACGCACTCTACCATCTCAGCACGGGTCGGCAGGCTGGCCTTGATGTGGGCCAGCACGGCTTGGTAGTCCGCCTTCTTTCTCCTCGACATCAAGGCAAAGGCGAGGGGAACCTACAGCGGGCAGAAGAGCAGAAGGAACAGAATAGTCAATCAAAAGTACCATTCAAAAGATAGTCACACTGTTGATCAAACGAAAGGAACAATTTATCTAACTAATCAAGAAACTTATTTACAATTCGGGTCTTAATGGCAAATAATTCGAAATTGGAAGAAAATTACGAAACATCAAAAAGGTGACAACATGCAAAAAAAAAGGAAAGTCTAAATTGAAATACAGGAATTTTCATTCTTACCTGCTTGATATCGTCGCCACTCCGCAGGAAGGCATGGATGGAGAACAGCTGGTAGAACGGCTCCCTCACGACCTTAAAGGTCCCGTCCAAATACAGGCGCCGCGCTTCCGACAGTAATTTCAGCTGGTACGGGGTAGCGAAGATCAGGTGCCTTGCCTTCTCCTGATTCCTCCCCCACAGCACCTCAATGTCCCCAATTAGAAAGTCGTCTGGGGTGTACTCGTCGGCCAGCTCGAAATCCAGATCCTGCGGCTCCGCAGGACGCATCTTCGCCTTTGCCCGGTTGACCCGCCGAAGGAGGGCTGCCTGGCTGGGCATTCCCGGCCGATCTCCTGCCTCCAACAGGACGTCGTCCACTAAGTTGGACGCCACGTCGAAAATCTGTTGGGGTGCCTTACTCCTGATTTCGACGCCAACTTGGGCCTTGAGTGTGGTGCCCAGCTCCGGGGTGTGGTTATGGTCATGTCGCCCAGGTTCAAATGTCTCTCCAGACTGGATCATGGTGGCCCGACAGTCTACGTTTTTCTTGTACCGCTTACTGCACCGCCAGTAGACTTTCCCTCCTTCCCTCTTCTTTTCTGTGTAGCTGTACCCAATGCTACTGAAAAGCATGTCTCCCCCTCTCTGTGACGACTCCGCCACAATGGTGTAGGTCATCCGGTGGGTCTGGGTTGTGTCCGGGTCGGTTTCCATCATTTCATCCGCCGGATGCTGGCAGGACCGCTCCTGTATCTCGACCACCGGGGCGATGCTGTCGTGGCTGAAGTCAGGTAGGCTATCCTCATCCTCCTGCAGCTCATCCTCACGGTCAGGGGGCGGACCGTACGGGGCGCTCAAGTCCTCGGTACGGTAGCTTCCATCCTCCTCCTGCAGCTCATCCTCACGGTCAGGGGGCGGACCGTACGGAGCGCTCAAGTCCTCGGTACGGTAGCTTCCGTCCAGCTGGTCGGACACGCGGGTGCTCTCGCCAGAAGGTGGGCTGAGTAGGATACTGGGCTCGTCCACCTGCATTGGTTCTGATGGGGTGGTGCAGTCCTTACAATGCCAGGACTCCAGCACTACCTTCTCGTGCACCACCTGCCAGTAGACCTTTTGGGTGATTTCTGAAACAGAACATAAAGTTTGATGTTAGATGATGACCCTTTCCTTGAAAGTCTGTCAGAAACAAAAAAAACACTACATGTCAATCCAATTCAATCAAAAGTTCAATTGAAAACCCCAGCAACGTTAACCTTCCGATGTCGGGGGCTTTGTGGAAATTATGGCATAATATAATAATATTATGGAAGACCTTACCTTTTTGACAAGTCCGGTGCTGCCACCTGTTGCAGTTGTCACACTGCAGGGCCTCCTGTTTTGGTCTCACGTTGGTCTTGCACACAACACATGGATAGACGGTCGCCATGGCTGTTACTAGTACTATGAACTGAACGGACATTGCACTGACTTTCTTATATACCCCCTTTCGAAGTTGTCTGTTTCAGATGACAAAGAAATGCGGTCTCTATTGAAAATCATGTTGATTGCTGACGCGCTGGTACCACGCGAGCGGCGGTAACACCTCTTTCACAAGCAACCGCGACCAAGCCGTGATTTATTGAAAAGGTGTTAGACGGCTAAAAAGCACCAAAAAGACCGTCTCTTTCGAAAATCAAGTTGATTGCTGACGCGCCAGTAGTTCGCGAGCGGCGGTAACACCTCTTTCAACAACGACCGTGACCAAGCCGTGATGTATTGAAAATCAACTTGATTGCAGACGCGCTATGGAAAGGTGTCAAGGTGTTAATCGGCTTGAAAATCACGTTGCATTTGTATGGCTTGTACACTTTCATACGTCAAAGAGTCGTATTGTAGAATCTTGTGGGCAAAAACTTCAAATAAATGTTAGTAATAATTTGAAAAATCTACATTCATATTAACATTTGTAACTTATTTGTTACTTATTTTCAACACATTTCCGTAATTTTGTTACATTTCCATCATTAGTATACAACGATAAACACAAAACGTGCAAAATCTAGTTCATTTACATATTAACCTGCTTTTCCGCTGTATTGCATAGTATTCGAATAGTATGATAAAAGTGTAGTTCGCTGTCAACGATATAGCTGGAGATCACTGGTTTAATAGGAGATGTGACGCACCAAATTTCATACGTAGGGCATTCGAATAGTATGATAAAAGTGTAGTTCGCTGTCAACGATATAGCTGGAGATCACTGGTTTAATAGGAGATGTGACGCACCAAATTTCATACGTATGGCATTCGAATAGTATGATAAAAGTGTAGTTCGCTGTCAACGATTTAATAGGAGGTGTGACGCACCAAATTTCATACGTAGGGCATTCGAATAGTATGATAAAAGTGTAGTTCGCTGTCAACGATATAGCTGGAGATCACTGGTTTGATAGGAGATGTGACGCACCAAATTTCATACGTAGGGCATTCGAATAGTATGATAAAAGTGTAGTTCGCTGTCAACGATATAGCTGGAGATCACTGGTTTAATAGGAGATGTGACGCACCAAATTTCATACGTATGGCATTCGAATAGTATGATAAAAGTGTAGTTCGCTGTCAACGATTTAATAGGAGGTGTGACGCACCAAATTTCATACGTAGGGCATTCGAATAGTATGATAAAAGTGTAGTTCGCTGTCAACGATATAGCTGGAGATCACTGATTTAATAGGAGATGCGATGCACCAAATGTCATACGTCTGACCAGATTTCATACATTTGGCATTCAAATAGTATGAAACTATGATAAAGTGTAGTTCGCTGTCGACAGTATATAGTTTTCACTTTTGGAACTTGATGGAACCGTAGCAAAAAACTGCCGCGCAAAGGATGACGGTATAGCTTGATCCGCCATTTTGTTCCTAGTGAACGCTACCCGCCGAAGAGAAAGTTAGCCAAATCGTTGCACATTATCGCTTCTACACTGGCATATGGGCAGTAGTTGGCAGGAAAGCACATAGAGGGAAAATGTCTGATGATTACATAGTCATTAACGCACGTTGGACACCGGTGTATTGGATTTTTTGTTTGCCTACGAACCGGACCGCACATGAGATTTGTGACCGAGCTTTATTTAGAGATCTTTAGAGACAAATCATGTTCACAAAGACCAAGTAGTTAACTAAATGCTTGTAGTTTAATGTCATGTAGTTTCAAATTGCAATGTAAGCCAGTAGTCTTTAGTATCGCTTTAGACTAGCGGGGCGACTCGGGCGGACTCGGCGGGCGACATGGCGATTGGCCCCGATTGGCCCCGCTGGCGCACCCCTAGAGTACGCCGGCGCTATACTGGAATTCCTGCCGAGCAAGAAAAAAAGTTAAATTTATAGTAGTGAGGGTTCTAGCTATATATATAGATCGATATCATTACCAATCTTCTTCAAACATACACATATTTTGTGCTCAGTAAGTAAGGTGCCGAGTTGTCCCGACCTAGGGGCCGAGTTGTCCCGGCCTAGGGGCCGAGTTGTCCTGATTGACTAGGGGCCGAGTTGTCCCAGGGGCCGAGTTGTCCTGATACCGGCACTGAGCCCTCATATGACTGGTTTTCCAAATAAAGTATAGGACTGTACACACAAAAAGAGTAACAGCAAATCTTCTAATCACATTTTCAGAAGGCATGAGGTACACTTGGATTTGGTTTTGAAGCAGTAGAACGAAGTTTGCAGCTCAGTAACCGAGCTCTCGTTATGTGACGAGACTGGTTTTGGTATAATTTTTGCGGGACCGCACACACAAAATGAGCAACAGCAAATCTTCCTGACACATTTCAGAAGGCATGAGGTACACTTGGTTTTGAAAGAGTTCTAACAAGTTTGCAGCCCGGTCTGCCATCCGACACCGGCAGAGCTGAACTCTGAGCCCGGGTTAACTACGGAGGTGAACAGATTTCTGCAGCCTTGTCTTCAAACTCGCGTTGCCGACACACACGCACTCTTTCACACGGACTCTCGCACCAGTTACCACCAGTAAACTTCTCCAACACCACTCCACGACATCATTCATAATTTATAGAGCCCTCTCGGGTAAAAATCGGGGATGCTTTTGACAGCTGCAGCCGAGAGAGATACAGATCTGCTAACCTATAAATATTCATGTAACATTAATTAGAACAATGCTGCGGAGTTTCCCTCGCGAGTCGAACTCTCGGCAACAAACAGCAAAACTTGGACTACATGAGGCTCGTTTTGACATAACAAGTCTCACATACAGCTGGTAAGGGACGTAGGAACCAGGACAGAGTCGTTCGGGCAGACTTTGAGGCCTGAAAGTGAGCGGTGGCGACCAAAGTTTACTACTTTCAAAACAATGAATCTTTGCAACTATTTGCAACATGATACCCTCCAGCTATGCGGCTTGAAACGGACGATTCTGAGCAAAAACAGCGAATATAACACACACAACAGGTAGAGTAGTATGTAATGCAGTACTTCGTGAGAGTTTTTGGCACTCTGTGAGAGAAATAAGGGAGAATTTTACCTGAAATTCGACGCTATCTCGCGATTCCTGTCCCCGTCAGCCATCTTGCCTGGAAATGACCCAGCTGTGGCCTCCCGTCATGCACCAGTGAAGGCATCCAACTATAAATCACAAATCTGTCCCAATCGATCAGAAATTTGCATAAAAGTAACATTTTACCATATTGATATACATAGAATAAAAACATTATATACAATTTATTCGTTTATTACATACATGTCTGTATTTAAGAATATAGATGACCTGAATGTGACTAAAGGTGTTTTTAAGTTTCGTTGCGATCATGACCACGCCCATCGGGTCAAGGGAGGTCACCCAGGAAGGAATGTCCCGAAAGAAAAACATCAACACCTCAGCTTGAAGACAGCCTCTGTTCGCGTTATAACGCAGCGGTTCTGCATCCATACCTCGCAGAGTGGCGCTTCATAGCATCGGGCGATGTCAATGATCGTCTCTGAAGTTGGCATTATTTTACAACTTTTATAATTACCGATTATCGCGGTGCGGTGGCATGATCCTGTCAACGACTCACCAGCGTCTCCTAGCGGAATAGTTATGAAGTGACAGCCTCACGCCCGTGCGCCGAAGCTTCTCGGACTGATGACCTGCGATTTTCCTTTTGATATCGTTTCAGATTTCTTGAAATAACGTTACTAGTACTGCCTTGCATATAAATGAATGTGCCATACCACCTTCGCAAAGACACATTCAACGTTAACGTTATATTTACTCTCATTTATTAATAACGTTAAGTTTATTGCAAATTCATGCCCAAGGGCTATTGCATGTTGACAACAGACAACATAGGGTACAATATCTTCGAATATGCTCTAACTTTGGATGGATTTGTAATCTCTTATCAATCATGCAGGAGCCAGGTATGGTTTCAACCAAAGAGCTGAATAAGAACATTAAGAATCCAACTTCATAGAGTTGTCATTAGATTTATGCCAAATGGTTTCTCACTCACCATTGCTAGTCTCTACCACACTAACCGCGCCGGCTATAGGGAGAACATTTGCCGGGGGACTTTGGCCATGGAGGGTAACATTCGCAGCAATATTTGACCCTCTCTCCGTAGCCGACTCCCTTCATACAGTTGACTCTATTTGGGCCGATTTCTACTATTTTCCCAGCGACCCGCGGAGGCTGGTAGAGCCTACACCTTTGCCATGTCTCACTTCTTTTGTTTCATTGATCCATGAACATACAAACTGTATCTAATGCAAAGGCAGGACAGCAATGAGTGATATATCTTATTTTATAAACAATACTGCGCAGAATTGGATCAAATAAATGACATATATGTGCAATTTGATTTTCTTTCACTTCTGTAAAATTTGGTGCCATTTGATTGCATTATTTCTTTAGCAAGTTACCTATCTGTAATGATTACCTTTTTTGTTGTTTGATCTTATTTACTTCTGTATACATTATTAAATAATCAGAAATTATCATAACAATATGCAATCAGTCGCAGTTAAGGTGAAACCCTCGAAAAACCCTTCCCTGCATATTTTTCTTTAATGTTTCCAGCAAAAATGTACACGTTTCTTTATGTGCAAATAAACAATGATAATAAACAAATATGTAGAGGTGATCCAAGCTTGCTAGACTGGCATCCGATGATGTACTGAGTTCAAATCCCTGGCAGGTACCCATGTCGTGCCCCTGGGAAAGGCACTTTGCACCAATTTTCTCACTAAAGTCAGCAGATCAGGTGTGAGTACCTAGCTTCAGCTAGGGATGTCCCACAGATAGGATGATAAATGGAGGTCCCATGTTTGAGGAGAGCCAAACCTCAAGCAGATTTAAGATCTCACCGCACTTACTGAAAATAGCAGGGGTCCTTCCTGGTGTGAGTGGATCAAATAAATCTGTCCAGATATGCAGCTTGTACTCTTCAGTACTAACCCGGTGTGTTACGCCATGAGGTGGTTTACCTTATTCTCCAAGCAGCGATTTCGGTCGAGTAGGGTAGGAGTGTTCGGGGAGCGACGTGAAAAATCCCGGACACTCCTACCCTACTCGACCGAAACCTCTGCTTGGAGAATAGGTTTACCGGTCCCGGGATGCAAACACAAAAATGAACTAGTCAACAAAGGTAAGGCTCACCACAATTTATTGTCATCATGTGAACACTTGGTAGTGTGAGTTGAACATGAAATGTTTCCGTTTCATAATCATGATTGTAATGTCCGAAAATCTCACATCACATTAACGATGGTCCCACCAATGGAAAAAGCTGCAGTCAGACTCAGACAAGCCTTTGGACTCACAAAATGGTCTTATTGTGTGGAGTGGCATAGAATTATTATTGAATTGAGAAGATATAACATGTAGTTGTTGGCTTGTTGCTTTAGCTACAAATGATATAACAAAACAAAAACATGAATCCTCACAACTGATACATCATTTTGTATGTTGATGAAGGTTAGCCATCCAGGTAGTAAAAAAACACAAGATAACAGCTACTCAAGCAACTGGGAAGATTTTGAAAATGGTCAGACATTTCAAATAGCCTCCACTACTACAGACACTGACGAAAGGTAGTGGTAGCTACAATGTACCTGAAACATCTGACAATTTTCAAAATCCATCCAGTTGTTTGAGTAACTTTTATCTTGTGCTTCATGTTCCCACCTTTACTCGGAATGTTTCAAGGCTTTTGTTTTAGTAGGAATGAAGACCTCAGACACACAATGTGTAACACAAAGTGAGATACAGTAAGTTATACCTGAAAACAGATTTCTCAGACTTACTCTCTTTTTGTACCTACTTTTCTTACAAAGTTGACATTCCATAGCTAGCTGCTTCTGAAAGTCTTACACACTACAAATCTTTAAGAAATTTAGGTGATCTTAGAGGGTGCTTTTTGCTTCTTGTGTTATACATGCTTGTGATTATGACTGCCCATCCCCTTTTTGTTTTATAAGAAAGATATCTACAGAGAAGATTTGAAGATCTAAGCATAATCAAATAATCTAGCCTAGTGCTAGGCTTTATAGAGATTGCAATACACAAAATGTCGCATTTTCAGCTAGCTACAAGTACATGTACACGTTGTAGCGGTGTAAGACTACAGATTGGGAGTCACGTGCGACATAAAACACAAAAATGTTACATACTGCTACAGCGGGGTGATGTTACGAAGACCACAATAGTTTTTCTTTTTCATGTCTCTGCATCTGCTGACATATACATAATAAAGCTATCTGCACTGTAATGACTACGTGGAGTTTGTTTTCTATTTTTTCTGCTGTTTGTGTCGACTCAAAGCTCGTCCTTCGCGTGTGTGGCTTTCCTCTTAAGGAAGGACATGAAGTCGTCAACTTCTCGCCCACCCTGCAGGAAAATAAAGGCAACAATCAGTAACAAAGTCTGGATACTGGAGTTTTCTTGTTTCCCAAACAGTAAATCCTCACCTGCTGACGTTTTGGTGTCTGTCAGACACCTTTTTCAGAGCTTCTGACGAGTACTGCTTCTCGCCGCTATAAGTAACGTCAGTAGGTGAGGATTTACTGGTTGTGAAAAAAGGAAACTCCAATATACTGAGTTATACCAACCTAACCTGATATTTTCGGAAGTAACACAGTCTGCATCAAGGTTTCATTCATAAGGCAATGTTAAAAGGGCTACCTTGGAAATCAGTTACCAAGTAAAGATAGTGAATAAATGTTCCTAGATCTAATGAAACTACAGCAAATGCATTCATATCATTCATTCTATGTTGAGCAGATTTACCCTACATCTTGTAAAAAAGCTTTCACTTTTTGGGTTGGTACTCTTTTAGGGTACCCACTTGAGTAATACATGAAAGAAGACCTTTAGTGACCAAGTCTGATATCAACAGGTGTATAGTAGTATGAGCAGTATGGTCACTGCTCCTGCAATGTTTGAGGCATCTGCTAGATGGCTCTTCACAGTGACGTGACTGTGTAAGACCAAGGAGGTTTAAATCATTGTCTAGATGTTTATCATCAAGATGTTTACGTGTGTTATTCTCTACCAGACATCTTGGAGGGAAGAAAAAATTGTCTGGTAGAGACAAACTGAGTCACAACTAATCATCAAAGTGAACTGAAAATAGCTGAGGTAAAATTACTCACATTGTATTTTTCTGGATTATCTTTGCCACCTGCTGGTGCCCAGAATATCGTTGGGAACCTGCGAAGAGAGTGGACAAAAGGAATAGTGAGACACAAGTGGCTGATAGAGATAAATATCGAGTTTAAATAAAGGCACAAACAAAACAAACAAAGCACTTTAATGTAATCATCTTATGATGGTGTCACAAAGAATAATGTACTGTATTCGGATACAAAACAGAACTACAGCACTTGTCAAGACACCTATCATTTAATGATTTACTCAAGGCCCTTTTCACCACACGATTATCGCTGAGTGCTTAAAATTAGATCTGTGTGACCCTTGATTTTATAACTGGAATATGATGCATAGTGGTAAAGTATGATTTGTAAAGAAATCAAAATATAAAGAATTTTTAAAATAATCGCTCTTTAAATATGAAATTTCTTTTGAGCAGTCTGTCAAATATCCGGTCCCTTAACAGCCTCCAGTGGAAATGGGGTGTAATGTAACTGAAAGATGGTGATGAATAAGTGAGGTACAAACAAACAGACTCACCCTGTCACTTTGAAGGCGCCCGGTGTGTCGTTGGCTGTAGCGTCCATCTTAGCGATGACGATGCTGTCTGTATCCTTCAACTGGAACAACAAATATAACACCAATAAGCTGAAGTACATGCAGAACAAACTATACTCAACTTCTGATATTAATCTTAGTCTGTACACTTGGAGACGCCGACACAGCAAAACCCGTCGTGACAGGCCGAATAAAAGTTCTAAACAGGAACTACGCGGCTCCTCATGTCTTACTAAGGGATGACTGCAGTGTGAAAGATGTCGGTTACCTTGAGGAATGAGTCCACTCTACTTTATACAACTTTGATAATCAACATTGAGAAGGCAAAATATCCAGTTAATCTAATTAGTACTTATCATGTATCTGCATTTGATAGTGTTGATTAGTTTTCTTAAAGTTATAGCAATTATTACAGTATGTTTATCTGACCAACTGTCCATTGTAACGGTGCCAGTCTCTGCTTTTATTTGTGAAATCATGAAATGGCCAAATTCTGGAAGGAGAGACTCTTCCTAAGCAAGATACAAGTTCTGAAATGGGCAAGGGACCAAATAATGTAATAAGTTTCATTTTTCCAGAGCTGAAAAGGTGGAAATTTATGCCCATTACATTATTTGGTCCCCTGTCTGTAACAATGCTGTTTGGTTCAAGGTGAAGTTCAGTGAAGCATCTCATGAATAAACAAACTCTACCGTACCTTTTCTCCGAGCTCGTCCCATTTGGGCGCCAGGTTCTTGCAGTGTCCGCACCACGGGGCGTAGAATTCGATCAGGACGTCTCTGTTCTCATCCATCACAATCTCATCGAAGTTCTCCGCCACGACAGTCTAGAAAAAACAAAAAACATTATGATGCTTCCCCAATCCCTGCTATGGAAGATGAAAAAGAAGGTAAAGCAGTCACCCTACACAGAGGTGAAGCATAATGCTTTTTCAAGTAGGTAGTACTAGTGCAATGCGGCTTCGCCATGGCTCGCGTTTTTAGCCAAGCACACCCTACTCTTCTTGATAACTGTGCTGGGTTCTTTTACAGGTTCTTTTAGAGGGGGATATAAACTCTGTCACGTTTGGGACTGCATTCTTTACACTGCAGCAGCGACACCTAGCTGAAGTGCAAAGTGGAACCAGTCAGTTTTACCCTGAGGCAGATGACAAATGGTCACCAAAACATCAGCAGGTGGTTATGTATTGGTTGTGTATAAAGAACTTAAAGGAGTATTCCACTCTGTAAGCGGGAATTGTCATTCCTCTGAGAATGAATTGTTATCCTTGGATCTAGTTTGTCTTGTAAAATTTACCATGAGTGGGAGCCTGAACGCAAGGCGCTACATGATAGTGATCAAGGCATGAAACCCCCGAAGGATCCATCCAACAATCCCAGAATTCAATGCGCGGTGCGGTACCGAGGGGAGGGCTTGCCAGCATGGAGGGAGGGCATGCCAGCATGGACCCCGATGAGAAAACAGGTTGGTACTGGTATAGATGACGATGCTATGAAGTTCAGGAATACATTTTTGAGTAGACCAAATGTGTGTGTACAATCGTTATCAGAACTGCCTGGCCAGCGCTTTTTGATTTTATGTTGTTGTTGTTGTTGTTGTCCTTCTGTAGTATTTTCTACACGCATACAAGTAGCCATTTTAGATAGCAAAAAGGTATTTTTAAGAATGCCAAAAACTCTGTATTCCAAGAGCCGATACACTTCAAACTTGTTGTGTACATTCCTGAATATATGATAGTCACTCGGCTATTTTTGTTAGCGTATCAAATGAACTGTTAGCTAGAAATTCGGGCCAGAAGATGGCTCAGTTATCATCGCCGCCATTTTACCTGGGTATGGAACCTACAAAAGGCTCCTCACTATAGTGCCAAAATCTCTGTCCTCCATAACACCAGCGACTTCAGAATTTGTGTGTACATTCCTGAATATATGATAGTCACTCGGCTATTTTCGTTAGCGTATGAGATTAACCGTTAGCGAGAAATTCGGGCCAGAAGATGGCTCAGTTATCATCGCCGCCATTTTGCCTGGGTATGGGACCTACAAAAAGCTCCTCACTATAGTGCCCAGATCTCTGTCCTCCCAAACACCAGCGACTTCAGACTTTGTGTGTACATTCCTGAATATGTGATAGTCACTCGGCTATTTTTGGTTAGCTTATCGGCACAACCGGTAGCGAGAAATTCGGCAAGAAGATGGTTCAGTTATCATCGACGCCATTTCGCCTGCCATAATGGTGACCTACATTCAACTCCACTCTAAAGTGTCAAAATATCTGTATTCCAAGATGTGAGCGACTTCAAACTTTTTGCGTACATTCCTGAATATATGATAGTCATTCGACTGCTTTCGTTAGCTTATAGAGTCAACCGATGGCGAGAAATTCGGGCCAGAAGATGGCTCATTTCTAATCGACGCCATATGCATTTTGCCTGGATGTTTACATAATGGTGACCTACAACTCCACAATAAAGTGCCAAGATCTCTGGATTCCAAGACCTTTGCGACTTCAAACTTTTTCTGTACATTCCTGGATATATGATAGTCACCCGACTGCTTCTGTTAGCTAGGCACATCAACCGTTAGCGAGAAATTAGGGCCAGAAATGGGCTATGCAAGCAGACGTGCTGATTTGTCATGGACTCCATTGTTTTTGTTATTGACATTTGGTCTGGTCTAAATTCAACTCCTTACTTAACTTCTCAAGTACTCGAATCTCTGTATTAGACTTCAAAATTTTTGTGTACATTCCAGGATATATGATAGTCAAGCTTTATGATTGTTTTAACAATCATATAGCTTGACACAATTTCTCGCAAACTCTATAAGCTTTCAAGCTTATAGTTATAGAGTTTGTGAGAAATTGTGTCTGAGGTTGGCCACACTAACAGACACCGCCATGATTCATTTGATCTGGCTTATTTCAGGTCAACATATGACTTCCATTTGTACTCTGATTACATAAACTATGTATCTATCTATATCTATATGACGCAGAATGTCTGTCTTAATGATTTCATGATTGATGCGTATATTTTCAGTAAATACATTACTGTCATTTTGTTTTTTTGATAGAAATGGTAAGGACGCCAAGGAAAGAAAATCCAAGGAAAAGCCCAGGGAAACGCCCAAGACAAAAGGTAGTGTTTTTTTTAGTGTAATTTATATAATGTAGAAAATGATGTAACATCTCTAGCTTGTTATCATCTATGGACACTTACTTCTTGCAATGACAACATTGAATTTTATCTAGGGCTCGGCTGTCATATTGTGTGTCATTGATAAGATTACTTCTTATGGTAAAAAAGAGGGAAAAAAAGTGTATGATACTAGCAGGGCCTGACATTCATTGTTTGGATAATTACTGCACTGGTACCGGTGCACCTAACCAGTAACCTAAAGATGTAAGTGTACAGAAATATTTTTGTATGCATAGCATAGAATAGTAAACAATGAATTATAAACCTTTTCTTAGAGTGACTTTGAAATTCTATGGCTAACTAAACAAGTAATATAATAATGTTCTTTGTTTTTGGACAAAATGTCAAGCTGTATAATACAAGTAGTGTACAATCGTACATCTTCATGATTTTTCTTTTTAATGTGAAGGAAAATTGCCGGCTTAGCATTATTTTGGCACCTCTGTATCAATGAATTAACTCTACGAATCACAAAGATGTAGTTGACTTCAGAATACATTCTCTCTGCAGGTGATCTAAAGTGGCTTCTGGGCTACAGCAAAAGGCAAAGGGATGATGTGGTGAAGAACATCTACGAGAAGGACTACACTTTCAGAAGAATGCTGTTGGAGGCTGTCGTGCACAGGCGCCGGGAGTCCAATGAGTACTGGGGGGACCAGGTGCTCCCAAAGCCAGACTTACCCCCCTAACATTGCCCACATTCCCAGGCCAGACAAACAGGCAGCTATTGCGCAGTACCAAACAAGTTTTGAAGACCATAAGCCAGCCCCTTTATATGCTCAATCATTCTGTAGTCAATTTAATTTTTTCCTCATTTTTGTACTGTTTTTTTTTTTTCAGCATACATGCCTTACATGACTAAACTACATGTATATGTAGTTTATGTTTTGAAATGTTTTGAAAATTCTGGTGCTGTCTCTGCTATAGACACATAAAATGTGCAAATACTAGACTATACATATTGATGCTTGAACATGTAACATGAACATGTCAACAGTAGTTTACATGATATAGGTCCTGGTAGATACTTAGTATTGTTTATTAGATTGATGAGGACAAGTTGCCAATTGTATATCCATTGGAGCATTTTATTAATAAATGTCCTGCCTACATATCTCAGAAGTAAATATTCCATTTTACAACCACCACAAGTTTATGTGTGTCCAACAATACTGTCTCAAATGTAAACACAAGCCATTTTTAGAAATTATTCAGAAATATAATTGTATATCCTTGTAATATACATGTATATGTCTTCCTTGCTGTACAACTAGTTCAAAGGAATGTAGAAATAATGATACTTGGACAATAGCTAAGGTTTCCATTCGGCCTGCCATATAAATTTAACTATAAACCATGAATATATAAAAATGAATACATACAGGTACTAGACAGTTTTTTATATTTGGTTGAAACACACCTGTTATGCAGTGTTAGAAGTTTGGAAACCCCTGTGTACATGTAAGACTGTTATCAAGTTTGTTCTTTGACTTACCAGCTAAACCCTCACCCTAATTCTAATACTTACAGTATTGAGTTAGAAGAATACAAACTGATTTATAGACCAACTGGACAGGTGATGGCGAAACATCTTAGCAGCAAAATGTCCTAATTCTGTAAATACAATTTTGGCCATGATATCTAAACCTACATGCTCTTCTCACCTAGTGACCTACTTATCTGCCTCAAGAAAACCTATGTATGTCCCATCTTCAGATGGATAGGCCTGCCTTATCCTGCTGACCACACAGAATAGAACCACACGGCACACTGTTCTTCCTAGGCGTCGTTTGTGAACCCAGCATGTGAATTGTCAGTATCGTAAGATCCTGGGAGAAACAAAAAATGCATGTAAATTGTAATGTTACATGTTTTTTCTTGTATCAAGATTAATACAAGTACTCTGCAGAAGGACGAGAATGTTGTCTTTTTTTATGATTTATTTATCCAAATAATATTTCCCTTATCCTTACTACACATCTATTTGAATATGTGCACAATATTTTCCTTATCCTTACTACACATCTATGTGAATATGTAGACAATATCTGGCCATTTTTGTTTAGTCTGATAATTTTCAGATCTTGGTATTGCACTGACAGCCCCCCTCCCACACTGTGTAACATTTTCCGACTTTTCACCCTTAGTAATGCAAGTAATTACAAAATTACTGTCCATTTCTTCACACAAGATGCATCAAGAAAGCTTATTCAAAACTTCTCGGTACGTAATATATCGGGTTATACAGTGGTACGACTACTATGCAGCCAGCACCCCAGGTAAGAACGTCGCAAAGTCCGCCTCGCGTTTTCGTGAGCTTATCATGAGTCCTTGCCTGACACACAGGTCGATGTTGTAGATATGCAAAATAAAACGGACAGAAACAAAGTAACAACATTTACCTATTGTTTAATGGCACTCTGACATCTTGTATTCCAAGGTTATGTCACCGTATAAGTGCAGTCTGAGTGCAGACCTCATGAGACAGAGGGGATGGAATTCCTCGTGTAGCTCCCCAGGATCTAGCCGCGAACCCTCCGTCTGGTCACCGCGGCCGTCCTATGCCGCTTCTGCTTTTGTGGCGGTCCCAGCTCCAGCGGAGGCTCCGGCAGGGTCTTCTTTCCAATCGCCATTCTCTAATTGTCCTGAATCATGTTCAGGCTTAAAGGCAAATGGCCTGATATCATTAGGACCCAACTCATCCGAGTCTGTGGCGGCCATGACAGTTTTGTCGTCTGTTCCGTGTTTGGACTAGTGCGCATGCGTATACAACAGAGTAGAAAGAGCGGGTCTGTGGGGGATTACATGGATTTGAAAAGGATTACTGTCGAAAAGTCCTAAGAGGTAATTCAGTCAAAACTCGGGCGTATTTGTTTTTAGAAAAGCATAATTTATCAGAAAAAAATACCCGCTTACTGAGTGGAATTCTCCTTTAATTATCCATCAATGTTCCTTACCATAAGATAGTGAGAAAACACAGGTGAGATATCCACAGGTGAGAGAAGCACAAGTGAGAGAAGCACATGTGTTGTTTCTTACCTTGACTGGTCCATCGTTATCTTCTGGAACAGGTTCAGACTTCAGGTACCTCTTGACTTTCCCGTCCAGGAAGTCTCGAACAAACTTCTCAAGGTTGTCAACGCTGGAGAGAAAAAAGTAAGCGGCATTTCTTATCAAGGCCAAGAGTCCGGGATGAACATGCTTTTTTCTGTTACTATGTATCTGAAATATTCCACGTTGGCAGAAATTTCACAAGCAATTTGGAACGAAACTGTCTTCAAATACCCAAGCCATAGAAGCTTGGGTATGCTTTCATTCAAGTAAATTGCAAGTCTACAGTTTTGGAGCCCGCCATCTCCCAAATGCAATTTGACAAAGACTGGAGCTGATCAGTCGAAAATTTTGATGAGTTCAATTTTGGTGTTGGCAATTGCAATTCAACTTTGATTCAGAACATTTTTTTTTTCAAATCTTTATTCAACGGAATAAAAGAACATTAACACAACTGTATAATATGCTAACATAAGAGTACACACACACACACACACACATGCTAGTATTTGAATACATTTTGAAGTTCACCTCATTGTCTATAATGACTACTTAACTTGTTCCTATTTCGTGCGATGGTTTCTTCTTGACACTTGAAATTATTAACAAATGACATAAATCTATACAACGAAATAATACATGACTCACGATTTTTAAAAATATATACCTCACCCAGAAAAATAATAAGGGATTCAGAACATCTACATTCCAAGGACTTACCTGAATTCGTCCTTCATGATGAACTTGTCGTCACTCTTGTCCCTGGCGGCCACGACCGGCTTGTCTGAGCTGCTGGAGTCCAGGCCGAACTCGGACAGCTGACTGTAGAAGTCTGATCGGCTTGCGATGGCGAAGTACGCCTCCTTACCCTCCTCCTTCAGCTTTGTGGCCACCTTCAGTACCCTGAAGACATTCATAAAAGATTAGAGTCTAAAGGAATTCATGTGTACATACTGCGGTCGTGATTTTTGAGTGTTACATAGCTCTTGGGGCAAGGAGTAAGTGCCATAAGTTTTGTACAGCAGATACACCTCCTTCCCCTCCTCCTTTAGCTTTTTGGCTGTCTACAATGCCCTGAAGACGTGTTAAACAAAATTTAGTACAAAGGAATTCATGAGAATGTCAGGTTACAGATTGTGATCTGATTGAGATCGCAGTCAGAGTCTCGATGCTAAGGATGTGTTAGGGGGTGGTCTCCCATTTATAAGTCCCGAGTTTCAACTTGTCATAATAAGTTCATTCATTAATCTAGTGTCACATGAATTCACAATCACATGCACACAAAAAGTTAGGATCTCTACCGTTAGATTCTGCAATTCTACCAGATTGGGATCTCTACCCTGACACATACAAGGATCAAGATCTTGCTTGATTATGCAGAGTCCTGGATTTCTTTGTACAGTTAGCAACTTTCTTCAGTCAGAATTCAAATACCAGTAATTTCAGATGCACAAGTTTAACATGAAAGAGTGGTTTCAAGCAAACAATCTAAACAGAAAAAATCTTACCTGTTTCTCCAGTAGTTGCTTCCTGAAAAAGAAAGAACAGGATTATATGTATGGAAGAAAAGAAAATATGAATGTAGTGCAATTTGCAGAGGATAGGTAGGGCCTAGGAAAAAAACTTGTGTATCCAGTCACCCGACCGACCCTGGCAAAAAGCTGCCAACCCTATTTTTTTTTCTTGAGGGGTCGACTTGCAGGTAGGAGACATAAACTTTTCAATTTGACGCCTGAGTGATGAAAACATTGTAGAATCATTTCCCTTCATAGATTATAATGAAAGCTCATCTGTGTTGGTAGTAATTGGCACGTTTGACCAATTGCTGACGTCACGTATCCGCAGTGACACGTGTCTATAGAGTCACGTGTCCGTAACTCTCGCGAGTTTACGTTCGGCAGTGATTGGTCATTATTGATCCTGAAGAAGGCGACAGTGGTCGTCGAAAATTCGATCCGTGAATACCTTAGTGTTGGAAGAAAGTTTAGCATTGTATTACATTTCCTTTCATGTTGCAGTTTTGATCATTTTGAGTGAAAAACGAGAATCTTATCTTTTTCAGGCCAATAATCAGAAACACAAAAATCACTTTTCCTACATTTAACACTTCATTTTCCAACAACAATGAAGACAGCACCTAGCGACAAACAGAAGTGTTCCATCCTCACCTTTGGCGTTTTTGACGTAGTCCACATCGTAGTAAGCCACCACCAGGGGTTTCCCGAACTTGTCTGCGTTGTTGTCAGTCATGTGGCCACACAGTCCCAGACTGGGGAGAACAACAGAACATTCCAACTGTTAATTTTCAAATCTAAACTGTACCTTTTTTATATTTCATCTGACCCTTACCTCTTCCCCCATGACCTCAATGAAAACTACAAGCCTTGTTGCATACAGTACACTGCAATCTAGCCCTCGGGCTACAAAATACATAAGTGTATTTTATTGTGTATGTATGATGTGTAATAATAAACCAGTTTACATACAAAAGTGGCTATCAAGCCAATTGAGATTTTCATGAATAGACAAGGGCTAAAACTAGCAAGTGGTATACTGTATAGGATTGTAGAAACCATATTTCCATGTTCTATACACTTAAATTATGTAGAAAAATTAATAGTCTTAATGCAAGTAGACAAAACTCCCATTGAAATACATACTGTTTTTTTTTAAATTTCTATAATAACTAAAAAATGATGAGAAGTTGAATCTATTTAAGTTAGTTAGTTTCTTTTGTATCTATTAACTTTCAAGATGGTTTGCAAATTTTGTTATGACCTGTGTGTAGCCCGGTGTGGCAAAAATGTGCAATGAATGTCTTTATTCATTACGTTTGTGAAGGTTAGACAATAACTTTTCCTATGGTGTTATCTTACCATAGGAACCTTCCTAATTTTTTTACATTACAATGTGTTGTCTTACCAAAGGAACCTTCCTAACCTATTTTACATTACAATGTCGCTTACGCATGACTGTGTGATTTGCCATGTAAAAACCGTTTTTTCTAGTCATTGTATATAAGTACTGGTTAGTTCTGCTAGTTCACTTTAGTGACGCTGAAGAAGAGTGATGGATGTCACTCGAAACGTCCGGAAATAAATCTCCGAATATTTATCCAGTTGTAGAGTTTTTATTTATATGTCTTTATTCATTGTTAACAATCAACCAATCAATCAAACACATCCCTCATTGTTTATGCATACTGGCTGTAGACAGTGTCCTCCAGAGAGCTCTATTTTCGGCATATGCCTGCCAGTAAGTTCTTGTGATTCCCAGCTCTTAAAGCAAAAGCATAAAAAACTTTTGAAATTACCTGTTGTCCTTGAGCCATGTCTTGATCTTGTTTTCGGAGGCCTTTCCCTCGTACACCAGCTGCTTCTCCTCAAACTTGTTGTGCAGACGAGGAGGGTAGAACAGCACAACAGCGCTGGGGTGGGAAAGAAACATCGGTCATTTAAAATTTATTCGGAAAACTAACATTTCTTAGTGACAAAAAAAGTTGAGAACTTGATTGAGTTACCAGTCCAGAAAAGAAGGACAATTGCTGTGACAGCTATCATGACCAAAAGCTGCATTTCCGTCGAGTGACTACTGTACTACTCAACCCACCCTTGGCCTAATGATGGATGACAGAGCAGTCCTCGTCAGCTTGACAGACAAAGACTGTGCATCAGATTTCCCTCCTACTTTGAAATCACACCATTATTGATGTATAGGGCGGTGCCCATCTCCGTTTTATAGCCCTGGACCACACTGTGGTGCAATCACTGTAGCAGGGGGCTTGTCCACTGGCAGTGAAGTGTATGTGTTTAACTTCCATACTGTTTCAGAAGTATGTACCATTTTTATAAAGTCTTTGGTATAACTCAATGCGCCTCTTGTCCAGAGGTGTCCTACCTGGGGCTTGAACCCCAGTCCTTCTGGTCCAAGTAATCTGAACCAGATGTGGTGAGAGGCAGAAGGCGCAGACCACTACACCACAGGGACACCCCCATCACGAATGTAAGAAATATAGAAAACAGTACTTACTCGTCCTGGTAGCCGTACTTGTCGATGACGTCCCTGGCCTCGGTGTAGGCAAACCTGTAGTCGTCACGGTTACTGTCCGCCGCCTTCAGGAAAGCCTTCTTCAGGTCGCTGTCTTCAGCAAAGAAACCTGCAAAGCAAAAAATGGTGTAAGAACAGGGCTCAAAATACTGGGTGCATATGCACTTTTGTGCACCCAACATTGGAGCTGTGCACCTACTGTTTGACTGTGGGTGCACCTAGATATTTGTGTAGGGATCTGTACATAAAGGTGCTATCGTACACTAGCATACAGCATATTCTTGACGTTCCAGTGTCAGAAAAAACAACTGAAGCAGTCATCCTCAATTGAGGTGAAGCATGATTCTTTTTCAAGTACAGTAGCTAGTTTCAAGTTTTTCGCAAGTAAGCACTGTTTTATTCGTCAGAAAAAGTAAAAACGCCCTTGTTGTATTACTTGTCCTGAAGACTCAAATCTGACACAGCACAATGAACTTTTCAAGAAAGCAGCGTTCCCTGGAGGCGTTAGTGAGAACTTTTATGCGTCTTACCGACGACGCTGGCCTCGAAGTTTCCAATGAACTCCTTAAAAAATGAGTTTTAAGCCCTGAAGACTCAAGCCTGACACAGTACAATGAACTTTTCAAGAAAGCAGCGTTCCTTCAAGACATTAGTGAGAACACAGCGGAACTGTCATGCGTCCTACAGTAAGACTCTTACCGACGACGCTGGCCTCGAAGTTTCCGATGAACTTCTCCATGGTCTCCTTGTCCAGCACCGGTTTAGCGCTGGGGCCGACCTGCTTCCGCATGAAGCTCACGATGCCATCTGCAAGCCAAGAAAAAACATGAAACCTACAAAAACGCATTCTGAATCATTAGAGTTAGGCCTTAGATCCTCCCACAACTGATATTGTATCTGTCTGTAAACAGTGTTCCTATAGAACTTTTGGTTTCGTGCTGCTACTTCCATCTCCCCCATTGTTTGGAATCCCAGTTTTTCCCAACTTCAAGCACTCTGTTTCTAAGTGTAGTATTGGGTGCCTTAAGTCGTTTCCCTTTTGCCTTCCAGTTTGCAGTGACTATTGTTGTTCCCTCCTCCATACCTCACCTCAACTATTAGCACTTACAGCAGGTATCGAATCTTAGTAATAGAAATTAAGGGAGACAAGGAACAAGAAAGACAAATGGATTAAAAATTCTGCCTTAACACCCTCTAAAACAGATACCTACTCTGTTCCCTTGGTCCATTGTACTCCTGGGAGAATTCTCCTCCGCGGAAGATCTTCAGCGTGGGGTAGCCGCTCACCCCGTACTTACTGCAGGTGTCCTTACCACCAGACTCAGAGGTGCAGTCAACCTACAAATAGTCAATGAAATAGAAGGAAAAAAAGGAAAGTGATCTCAATCCAGAAGACAGACGCTATGTACAGTATTTACGGTTTCATTATTGTACCAGGGAAATTCCTGTAGCTCTTTTTGACAAGCACAATGGTCATTGGACTACGGCTTAAAGTCCAGTCCTATTAAAGGACTACGACCCTTTCCGGTAGCATGCATGTCACAGCCGGGATTGAACTCGCGGCTTCTAGTCCCAGAAGCAGGGCCGCTAACCACGCACACTAGGAAAAGAATTAACTTGGTTATGCCCCTTTTCACGAGACAGCAATCACAGAGCGGCCAAATTAGATTTGTGCGACCCTCAATCTTCTGATTGGAATATGATGCATGATGTAAATGTATGATTTAGACAACAAAACATACAAAATGTTAAGACAACAAAACACGAAAAACAAAAGAAACTGTTCTTTTCTGTAAACTTTTAAAACGTTAGGTGACTTTGGTGGCTCTGCTGTCGTGAAAAAGGGGTGAACATCAGAAAATCTTTAGGGCTCCGTCTGAGATTTCTGGTAACCAAAATCTAAGGTTGTATACTCTAGTTGCTGCAATATTTCTTATACAGATCAAGATGAAAACCTCACCTTGACCAAGGACACAGGGGGGTCGTTGTCCTTCAGAATCTTAGCAGCAGCCTCGTACTCAGGAGCAAGCCTCTTACAGTGGCCACACCTGGGGATGGGAACAAAGGTTGGGTATTTATTCTCATCCTTTTAGCGCAGCACTCCAGCCTCGCAGGCACGCGGCACAGGCTGCACAGCAGCAGCTGGTTATATCACACACTGGCCACCTGTCACATCTACAAGGGGATTGAAAACTATCTAATTAATGAGGATGCCCCTACTGTGGTAGCAACGAGTTCCACTCTATGATAGTTCTGAGAAAATATGAATTCTTGAGCACATCAACCACTGCATTGATTTTCAAATCAGAAGAGAGAGAGAAAATGGTTTATTGATTAAAAAAACTCTTGATAAAAGAATAAGAACACGTAACTGAAAACATTTCTTGTACTGTCCACTGGTGGTCCATTTGATACCAAAACAAAAGAATCTAAGCTTCATACTTTGAAAGGAATCTCAACGGGCTATCAAATAATAACAGTTTGTTTTAATTACTTTAATTACCAGAGATACATTAAGTTGTCATTGTCAAGCTGTACTCAGTACAAACTTTTATATACAGGATGCATGGAGGCTGCATTCAGAAGAAAGAATACCAACAAACCGGATCAGCAAAGTTTATAAAAGACCAAAAAGGCAAAAGGTAACAGATAGGGTTACTTCCTGTTCTACAGATTTTGCAGTTTTTGAGATAACATCGCCATGACGTCATGCTTGGTAAATTTTGGGTAAAGAAAAATTAAGGCAGCTAATAGACGATAGGGCTAGGCAGTGGTGATAACTGTATGAAGATATCGTTTTGTGTCAAATTGATCTATACTTTTTTTTCCTTTCACTTCACGCCCCCCTCCCCACACACACCTTGCTACTGTATTCATGTTTCATCCGTTGCATAGGCAAAACATTTCAATACTGACCAAGAGAAATCCTGAGGTATCTATGCACATTCTGCACGATTACACACAGAAATACAGGTGTCTCATTAACTAAAAAATCTCAATTAACCAAATTAGCCGGTGTCCAGGACCGTGCCGTGAGGCAGCCGTGCGTGCATGCGGGGCTAACCTAACTCACCAGGGCGCGAAGAACTCCACTAAAGCGACGTCGTGCTCGGCGATATCGTCTGCGAAGCTGGCTCCCGAGAAATCCAGGACGTCGTCGGCGTTCACTAGCGCCAAGGCGAAGACGGCCAGTAAAGACACCCACTGGAACATCTTGAGACCCGTGTGTTTCTTGTGTGGTGAGGATAAGGAAGTGAGGAGGGGCGCCACCTGCGCGTGACGTGTACAGCCCTGGCGTGTGGCGCGCGCTCATTGGTCAGGAGTCCGGTCACGTGGGCGTGAGGTGTCCGCCTCTCGTTCACTCTCGTCCCCACAACAGGATTTCCTCCATTTTGGAACATTGAAAACATTTTTAAAGCCTGGCACACAATTCTGGAAGTACTTTTTGCTTCATATAAGATATAGGCAGACACAAATATATATACAGGTACTTCGAAAGGTGTGTAGCTTGTAGAGTTGGAAAAAATACAATTAAACACCGTTGTAACTTAGTTTCCGTCATCTGATTCCGTGGTGTAGCGGTTATCACATCTGCCTAACACGCAGAAGGTCCCCGGTTCGATCCCGGGCGGAATCATGTTTTGCAATTCTTTTTTTATTCCATTTTACTCCTCTGTTAAGTTTGCGTTTGTGTTCGGCCTCCTCGAATCACTAGATATTTGTTGGTTCGACTTTTTCTCTTGATTTTTACCAATCAAATCAATTTGTTTCCATTTAGCTTCCTCGAATTGATTCAATTTTGTTAGTTCACCCAAGGAGTTTACCAATCACATGAAATTGGTACTTCTTCTTTAGCCTCCGTTGCAGGCTCTGACGCGGCTTTTTTGGGGGGCAAAATAATATGTTTTGCAGCCAGCCCGTAACCATCACCCAACCCTGTAACTAATAGCCGCCTAGGCTATTAGTTACAGGGTTGGGTGATGGTTACGGGCTGGCTGCAAAACATATTATTTTGCCCCCCAAAAAAGCCGCGTCAGAGCCTGCAACGGAGGCTACTTCTTCTTCTTCTATACTGCTTAGCCTCATATCTGAGATTATCAGCAGTTGCGCATGGGTTAGATACAACACAAGTGTCCGGAACAAGTAAAACGAAGGGAAAATAAAGGAGAGGCACTAAGGAACATAAACAACTGAATTTGTGTGTGCAAAGGACAGGACAAGTAAATTTAGTGAGTTAGTAATACATGTATTTGAACTGAGTTCGGTTTTGAACTGGGAGAGGGACCCCGCCTCCGCCACACCAGGCTCAAGTTCGTTACACTCTTTGATGGTCCGAGGGAAGAACGAGAGCCTATAGTAGTTGTTCCTGCCCGCGATGGCCTGCAATGTTTGGGAGTGATTGGTGCGGCGGGAGCATCGAACCACCGGGGCAATCATGGTCGTGTGTGGAACATAAACAGTACCATGGATGATCTTATACAGGGTGACTTGGCGGGCAATCTTTCGGCGCAGTTCTAGCGTTTGCCAGCCCAAGTTTCGCAGCATAGCAGTGACTGAACTGGTGCGTCTGTAATCATTACTCACGTATCGGGCTGCTCTGCGCTGAACCATCTCAACACTCCTCACCTGTTCCCTGGTGTGGGGATCCCAAACACAACAGCCATACTCAATGACAGGTCTTACAAGAGCCATGTAGGCTCTCTCCTTGGCCGCTGTGCTGGAGATTCTCAGGCAGCGTCTCAACATCCCTATGGTTCTGTTTGCCTTCGAAGTTGTTGCTTCGACGTGATTGCCCCAGGTCAATTTTGAGGAAATGTGAAGGCCAAGATATTTGGTACAACTTACCTTTGCCAGAGGATGATCATGGAGGGTATAGGGGAATATTATTGGATTTCTGGAAGCCGGGACTGACATCACCTCACATTTTGACGGGTTGAATGCCATCAACCACTTTTTCTCCCAGCTACAGATTTCGTTTATGTCACTCTGGAGTTTTTCACAGTCAGCCTTTTCTTTCACACTCATCTGCAAGATGCAGTCATCGGCGAAGAGCCGAACTTTTGCATGTGCAGCATGTTGTGGCAAGTCGTCGATGTATGCGAGAAACAGGATTGGCCCGAAGACCGAACCCTGGGGAACACCAGAGGTTACGGGTACAGAATCGGAGCACTCTCCATCCAACACTACGGTTTGCGAACGGCCCTGCAGGAAATTTTGAGTCCAGACTAGAGTTTTACCTGTAATGCCAAAAAACTGAAGTTTATGTATCAGTCTGAGATGTGGAACTTTATCGAAGGCTTTGGCGAAGTCCATGATTATGAGATCAGTCTGGATTCCTTTTTCTCTGTTATGAGCCAGATCGTCAGTGAGGGATAAGAGTTGAGATTCACATGACCTGCTATGTCTAAACCCATGCTGGAGGTCATGCAAGATGTTGTTTGAGTCGACAAAGTGAGTCATCATAGAACTAGCTATTATGTGCCAAAAATAATTACTCAAGCAACTGGATAAGATTTTGAAACAGTCAGACGTTTCAGACAGTATCCACTGTCTTTCGTCAGTGACTAACGATAGGACTGAGAACACCAGCTTTATACCAAAACTCTGAATGGATATGTTAATGAGGTAAAGACAATTTGGGATGTCTTGAAGTAGTCTTCAAAAAGAAGATTAATTCAAGACAAAGTTATGCCAATAGTTCAATTAGCTACTGTTGTTTCAGTACAGTAACTAAATGTTGCTTGTCCGGGGGTGGGGGGTGGTGGGCAGTGCATTATCCCAGGTGCCTGAAAGTTGAACGCGTAGACCGCCTTTCCTGTTGAGGGCGGGGTTGTACATCCTCTCATATAATATATTGCTTCTCTAATTCCCCGTTCGAACCAGCGTTCTTCACGATCTAGGATGTCCGTGGATTCGAAATTGAATGAGTGTCCCTGGTTGTGTTTTAGATGGTGGTAAATGGCAGAGGAGTAGCGGTTAGCGCTCTTTCTGCAATGTTCCTTGTACCTTTCTTTCTGCCCACCACCCCCCACCCCCGGACAAGCAACATTTAGTTACTGTACTAAAACAACAGTAGCTAATTGAACTATTGGCATAACTTTGTCTTGAATTAATCTTCTTTTTGAAGACTACTTCAAGACATCCCAAATTGTCTTTACCTCATTAACATATCCATTCAGAGTTTTGGTATAAAGCTGGTGTTCTCAGTCCTATCGTTAGTCACTGACGAAAGACAGTGGATACTGTCTGAAACGTCTGACTGTTTCAAAATCTTATCCAGTTGCTTGAGTAATTATTTTTGGCGTATCTTATTACCTGGATGTCTAACCTTCATCAACGTAGCTATTATGTGCTCCATGATTTTGGAGCATATGCATGTTAGTGAAATTGGCCGGTAGTTTGCTGGGTCAAGGCGGTTTCCTTTTTTGTAAACCCGCGCTATATATATTAGCCTCTGAGTTCTTTGAGTACACATGCATGGACATGACCTGGGCCACATGCCTTGTGGGGGTTTAAGTTGTCTAATAACTTATTTATTCCGGTTGCATCTATCTTAATGTCCATCATTGGGGTGTGTGGGCTAGGCCCCATGTCAGGAAGAGAGTCTTCTAAGGGCTCAGTTGTGAAGACGGATTGGAATTGTTGGTTCAGCAGGTCCGCTTTGGCCTTGTTGTCCGAAATGAGTGTGCCTTCATTTTTGAGGTTTGGGACACCGACTCTTTCTGATTTCATGCTTTTCAGGAGACTCCAAAATTTGTTGGTACCTTGTTTGGATGAAGTAGCAGAGTTACTTTGTTCGTGGTCAGCTATATCGATGTCAAGTACTACCTCCTCTATGTATTTCCAGTAGCACTCTTTCATCTTCTTGTTTATTTCTTTTTTGAACTGGTTAAGTTTGTCTTTTCTTGCAGTTGTGTTTTGTCCTATTGTTTTTCTGTAATACCGATCTCTTTTTCTCATCATTCGCTTGAGTTCGGGAGTTATGAATGGAAGGTACTTTTTGCTGCTTGACATTTTACTGGGTACATATTTATCAACACAGCTGGATAGTTTAAGTGTGAATTGGTTGTATAGTTCGTCTGCACTGGCATCACTTTCTACCAATTCTCGGAATTCAGTTTTGAAATCTTCCATTTCATCACGAAATTTGTCACAATTTGTTTATGAGGCCGCAAATCTGTCTCAATAAACACTAGGTCATGATCACCTATGGGAGGAAGGGTGCGTACACAGTTAACACAATTATCGTTTGACATAAGTACTAAATGTCAAATGTACTTCAGTTCTTCCTCCACAACTTTCTGCAGGGTTTTGCCTAACTCGCGAGCGATCTAGTCTGGCATCCAAACCCATTATAGCTCCCAAGTCTCTTCTGTCATCTCCTATTTTAAACCTCCTTGTCTCCATCCATTGCAAAGGGCACCTTGAGAATAGTAGCAACTCACTAGTATCGTTACCAAGTTGTCACAATAGTGGTTAGTCTGAATAACGAAGGAGGTTCTATATTATGTTGTTTGAGTATTGACGTCCTGAAGAAACCTGGTGATTTCGGCCCCTCTAGCGGCTTTCCTTGGTACTGCAGCAGAATGGTTGCTCTGATTTGTCTGAATATCATATTTTCTGCTATTTTAACACACTGAGTTAACAGACCTATACTATATCCCCAATTACCCCTGAGTCTTGTTAGGTGATGAAAAGAAATAAAGACAAATGCATATCAGACTAGTAACTTTACTTTTGACAAACAGGTAAATAACTTGAAAACCATGGGAAAAATTTCTCTACCTACATCAACTAGATTGCAAAACAGAAGACTTCAGAACTAACGTTTATTGTTAATATGGAATATGTTAGTTGATTGTGACATTCTAAGAATATCTTGGATGATACTATTTTTAACCCATGTCACACATGACATTGCCACCTCTTGTTAAAACATATCTAAACTCTAAGTCTGATTAAACTACAAACTTCAGTTTGAGCAATATTGTTACAATATATGAATTGGAACCTAAATGGTTCAAATGAATTCAACAAATTTACAAAAAGTCTGAAAAAATGTACAAAAAGTCTGAAAAAGTTAGTAGTACACAGGTCATGCATGGTAAAACAAATAGCCGTCACATTTTAAACATAGCTCATTAGGCCACACAAATCTAATTGGTTGCTTCTCAGATTTTCTCAGAAAATATTGGAGTGACAGGGCGGTAAAATAATTAATAAATTCTTTAGTAAATAGTCTGGGGTGAAGATAAGGATTTACATAACAAAGAATAAGAGGATTATTCAAATTTCAGATTTGTATGGCTGATTTTATGCAATGCACCCCTTTTTTGATCTACATGTAGTACATGTATTTCAGTGACAAAAATTACTTTTTGCCATGTAATATATGGATTGATATTGAGAAATAGTTTTGATAAATGAAAAAGTATAACTTTCAAAAGTATAAATATCAATATGAACACACTTATTAGGTATGTGCAGGCCTTTAGAATCTATTTTGTTGGCTATTGAGTTTTACAACTGAACAAATTGTAAAATTGGGAGTTAAAATGTGTGAATGGGAATAGTGACCAAATTCTTTTCATTTTCAAAATGGGAAAAACAGAACAGGCTATTCGGAGAAGCAACAAATTAAATTGGCGTGGCATTATGAAATGACAAAAAGATCATCACAACTTGATGGTTTATGCATACAAATCTAAACATCAAGAAACGTTACAGAGCAAAAACTAATGAATGTCAATGAAAAGGTCTCTCTCCTGGGCCAGTCTGCAAAAAAAAAACTCATTACATAAAATGTAGGCTAGCTTGACTATATTAAGCTGCGAGCCCTAGGGCAGGAGGCCCAATCAGCCCCTCACCGCAAGAGATTGTGTAACACAGGCTACAATTTAGGCCTTCTAGCTGACTAAACAGTCTGTTGCACTCTTAACAAAACATCCATATAGCTACTAGTACTAGGCCATTCAACCCTGTCTGAAATATTGCAGCATTTATCCCAAGAATATCTCATTACTACACGCTAACATTGGTGACAGCTTTTATATGGTACAAGTGTCTTGTTGTAGTTGCTTCTTTTGTTCCGTATTTGTGTTTTCATGTCTCAGGTGCTTGCCACACTCTTTTGCCCTGTGTGAGTCCGCATATGTGACTTCAGATTACCCTTGGTGTGGAACTGCCTGCTGCATTCTTCACACCTGTAGGGTTTCTCACCTGTGTGAATCCGCATGTGAATCTTCAGAGCATGCAGTCGACTGAACTGCCTGCCGCACTCCTCACACCTGTAGGGTTTCTCCCCAGTGTGAGACCGCATGTGATTTTTCAAAACAGACATGTGACTGAACTGCTTGCTACATTCGTCACACTGGTAGGGTTTCTCCCCAGTGTGAGTCCGCAAGTGTTTTTTCAGATGACCCACCTGACTGAACTGCCTGCTGCACTCCTCACAACTGTAGGGTTTTTCTCCAGTGTGAGTCAGCATGTGTTTTTTCAAGCTACTCAGCTCACTGAACTGCCTGCTGCACTCCTCACACCTGTAGGGTTTCTCCCCCGTGTGAGACCGCATGTGTGACTTCAGATTACTCTGGGTGTTGAACTGCCTGCCACACTCCTCACACCTATAGCATTTTTCCCCAGTGTGAGTCCGCATGTGAGTCTTCAAATAACCCTGCTGACAGAACTGCTTGCTACACTCCTCACACTTGAAAAGTTTCTCACCTGTGTGAGTCCGAATGTGGGTCTTTAGATGACCCTGGGTGGTGAACCGCCTGCTGCATTGTTTACATCTGTAGGGTTTTTCCCCAGTGTGAGTTCGCATGTGAATCTTCATATAACCCAGCTGACTGAACTGCTTGTTGCACTCCTCACACCTGTAGGGTTTCTCCCCTGTGTGAGTCCGCATGTGTGTCTTTAGAGCACCCATCTGACTGAACTGCTTGCTGCACTCCTCACACCTGTAGGGTTTCTCACCTGTGTGAGTCTGCATGTGTATCTTCAGACCACCCAGCTGACTGAACAGTCTGCTACATTCCTCACACCTGTAGGGCTTCTCACCAGTGTGAATTCGTGTGTGAGTCTTCAGAGCACTCAGCTTACTGAACTGCTTGCTGCACTCCCCACACTGAAAGCGTTTCGTTGTTTTAAGTCTGCCAGCAAACTTCCCTTCCAAACTACTTTCGACGTCATCTGAGCCATTTCTTGCCATGGTAACACTTAAGTCTGTAATGAACAGGCAAGCATATTAAGCAGTGTTCTCACCAGCATAGTTCAAGACCCCTATGCTGTGATCTGGACCCCTATGCTGTGATCTGGACCACTATGCTGTGATCTGGACCTCTATGCTGTGATCTGGACCCCTATGCTGTGATCTGGACCCCTATGCTGTGATCTGGACCTCTATGCTGTGATCTGGACCACTATGCTGTGATCTGGACCTCTATGCTGTGATCTGGACCCCTATGCTGTGATCTGGACCCCTATGCTGTGATCTGGACCTCTATGCTGTGATCTGGACCCTCTATGCTGTGATCTGGACCCCTATGCTGTGATCTGGACCCCTATGCTGTGATCTGGACCACTATGCTGTGATCTGGACTCCTATGCTGTGATCTGGACTCCTATGCTGTGATCTGGACTCCTATGCCTGTGTTTCAACTTTTTAAATGAGGATGTGACAGAGGGAAAACTCTACGTCACAAAATATATCCCTCAGAATGCAGGAAATTAGTGGCTTAACGGAGGGTGCCCTAAGATGTCACTTTTTTTACGCGCTCGAACTCACGGCACTCCAACGCTGGTTGCCAGAGAGTGGTCAGGTTTTAATGAATGAATTTTGAACATAGTCATCTGAAGACCATACTTGGATAAGAAATGCATTCATGTTGTTCATGAGCCCTTCATGATCTGATGTAAAAAGCGGAAAATGCTGTTAGATGTTTTCGAGAATGTTCGTTCTGATTTAGTGCTAAGCCAGATAGTGTGCCTAACTTTTTTCTGTTTTCTTTGGTCGGTTTTCTTTTCAACAAACACTTAAAGACCCACATTTTCAAATGTCTTATGAAGTGATATTTCTTATGTGTATGATAGATGTGTATCTGCTTGGCACAGGTCGTATATTTAGGCACCAGGCCGTCTAGCTACGCAGTGACCCTGTACTCAGCGCTACCACCATTATTGTCAAAATACATGTTTTGACGAAACAAGAAATGAATATGTACACATGTTTTAAATGAAAATGACAGCTATGTGCATGAACTTGACTTATTAACCTTCCTTATCAGCGTAGTCACTGGTCACAAACACGGCATGCTTATGCAAAATAAGATCAGTAATAAATCTATGCCATGTTAGGGCGCGTGGCATCTTGGGGCACACCCCCCAACCCCCCCAACCCCCCGTGAGTGGTTGTGAATTTTAAAATTCTTCGGGGGAACATGCTGGACTTCCTACAGTGGTCAGGGTGGAACAAATTTTTGTTTCCTGTTTGACCCTTGACTCCTGACTTCAATGAAAAATAAGAAGAATGAAATAATATGAAAAAATACTAGTAGCCTGCAGGCCAATTGATATGACTCATTAAGAGTCCCTTATGATCCCTTATCGGGGTTCTCGCCAGAATTTTGTAACAGCATGGGGGTCAGGTAGAGACTTCTAACGCTTCAACCCCACCCCACCACCCGTCCTGTGTCATCAACCCCCAACTTTGGGGGAGGGGGGCAATGTTGAATGTACAAGTCCACATCTACATAACTTACTCCTTTTCTTGTTACGGAATGAATTTCGACAGACTCTCATCAGGGAAATAAAAAGAGAAATAAAAAAGTCATAAAAATCATATGTGCAGCATGATTAACAGTTCAGGAAGTCAGAGGCGCACAAACAAGTGAGACGCCATGTTGAAGTTCCTTCTGGCGAGAGTTCGAACCTTTTTTTGTCGAATAAACAACATCGTAGACTTCATACACACCTGTAAGTTATTCCAGACAAAACAGCGTCTTGAATTACTACTCCTGGGGTCGATGTCTCGCAAAATGAGACGGAAAACACCTACACAGTGGAACTCTCGAGATCGAACTTAACAGGACTCCTCCCTCGCCAGAAACAAATGCGCGGGATGTGACGGCGTTGGTATTAATCCGCGACATGAGGACTCCTGAGTGGTTTGGCTATCAAATCATTTTCGCAGTAATAACGTTTCGAAGGCTCTTAGAAAAGTCTCTTTTTTTTAACAGGAGGAAGGTGAGGGGCACCATGCCCCATGCCAGCGTTGGTATTACTTTCCGACTGTAAAATCATTTGTTTCTGGCCTCTTTTCAAGGTTTTCGGAGTAGTAGTGTCTTTGAGTGAAAAGGCTGCAGTACATATGAACACCGCATGGTGTCGTAATACAATGCATTGAAACCAATCCTGAATTTTGGAGACGCCCAAGGTGCTGATTAATATGTAGTCAATATGGTTAGAAAATACCACCAGTTAAGATATTAAAATGTAACACAAAAATTCCTATCTCCGTAAATGCTTTATTAAATGTAATGCATTAAATGTTCATTGGAACGCATACTTGATGTCCTTAAAACAATGATATTCTATATGTTATGATCGAACATTCATTGGTTGAGCACCAGGGTTACTTAGGAAGTTATAGAGGGTCGCGTAAAGTTTTAAAATTTCCCTGGTATTCGATACATATATAGTCTGTGCGTCCGCCATTTTATTAGTCATTTTGTACATCATGACAAGTCTGGGCATCCGTATTCCGTCTCCGAGTGACATCCACTGTAGATCTACAAATCTTCTGTCTTCAGTCGCAGTGCCGAGTATTAGTTACCTCCGTGAAAACTTGAGGCATGTCTATGTACGTGTGTGTGTGTGTGTGTGTGTGTGTGTGTGTGTGTGTGTGTGTGTGTGTGTGTGTGTGTGTGTGTGTGTGTGTGTGTGTGTGTGTGCGTCATTTCCGGAGGCATCATAACGTAAGAACCGTTGGATAGATTATGACGATGTTTTGCATGTAGGTAGGACTAAGGAAAACGAAGGTCAAGGGCCCCTAAATAGTGTGTGACCTTCGTACTGCAGCATAACTTCCAGTTTTTGTATCTTTTGTCCTGGACGAGCTATGTTTTTTGTTTTTTTCTTCAACGGGTGGCAGATCATCTGATACTGTATCTTTTGATGTATTAAGGAAGAAGTGGCGTAGATATGGCCCCTAACACTTGTAACAGCTTGTTACTCGTGTTGTTGGATCGCCGCCATGAGGTCCTCTCTGGTAAAGCAGTCCTTGGCGTGGCGAGGTAAGTGATTCTGCATGCATTCGTCACTGCAGTACCGGGCAAATCCGCATCTAAGGGGCAACAGATGTCAACAATCAGCCTCAAACATACCTTGCAAATGGTTGTAATTCAGTCCTTAACTGTGACAAACCAATAACGCTATCTTGAATCCGAAACAAACTGGGAAAACTCTTTCAAGAATCTATCAATCAACGCAGAGAAAGAAACGTTGCTTTACCAGATGGCCCGCGAACTCAAAAAAATGGAATAAGAGTCGTACACATAGAATACAACGCGGAGTATTCCGTATCACCAGAGGTACCAGCCCAACCGCGGGTAGGATCGCCCTACGGCCGTAGTACACGCGGGAGGGATGGGACCGAGGGTGATGCGGAATACACCGTGTTGTATTTTATTTATATCATACCCACCCGAGAAAACACACGGATGCGGAATGCGACAGAAGTTGATCGAGTTTTGTGTCATCGAACAAAAAACTGTAACAACATTGATTCTAACCTCCGAATCCGGTATTCGAATTTTCGACGGCGGCGCAACCGGCGCGCTCGACATGCATTCTAAATATTCTATGGAAGCCCGTGTGATACAACTTAGAACCCCGTGTGACACGCGCGGAAAATTATCACACGGTCCGGAACACCCGTATCAAACGATTTCGCGGCCCAGGTATGACATTAAAAAAAAGATACAAACTCAGTAACAGATGCCGGTATGGAATTAGAAACATACAGGCAAAAGGTCAGTTATAGCTGTCCATAAATTACGAGCGTTCATCAGTTATACCGACCTCTCACATCCCCTGAAAGGCCGTCCCGCCTCCTCACTCCTCCAGCATCGAGCTGAGGAGCACGTGATTGGCCAGGATGGGCAGACGTCGGTGACGTCATCCAGTGCCTCCGTCATGAGGCACTCCTGGTGTCCGTGTCTCAGCAGTAACCTGGTGGAGGCAAGATGGTCCTGTGGTCAGGGTTGTGAACTTAGGATCTAAAGGTTCTGGGTTTGAATCCCTAGCAGGCCCCAACGTTGTGCCTTTGGGAAATGCACTTTACACCTAATTCCTTACACGACTTAGGTGAAAATGGGTACATAGATATGGCTAGGGACGTTTTCGTATATGGGACTTTACGTGGTTCCGTGTTTGAGGAGAGCCACACCTTGAGCATGTTATAAAGCCCACTACACTAATTGAAAGAGTAGGGGGTCATCCCGGTGTCAGTACGTACTGAGCTCAAATCTTACAGTCCGGTTTTGTGCAGCTTGTACTTTGATACTGCACAAAGCTTTTATGTTACGCCTTAAGGTGGTTTACCGGTTATGCCAAGCAAACAAACAAACCTGTCCTCGCGTGACTTCTGCTGAAAGAAGTCCACAGACCCTGGCTGTCGTAGCGCCTTCACCAGTAGATCTGTGTGCTTCCGCAAACACAGAGTGAACGCGCACTGTTTCCAGGCTTCTGTGAATGTGTGATGAAATAACACATTCAATATACTTTTTATGGAATATCTATCATACGTCTATGTCATCATAAATTCCCCAACTAAGCTTTGAGTATGACTTTGTATAAGATTTTTTGGTATGCCTATTTTCTGCAGCGCTGAAACTTTCACACACGCTTTGTATATAAAGCTAATTAGAAATCTTAATTAGACATTATAACTTTACAACGTTACATATTGCAAAGATTAATAGATGTAGAACACCTAGCTTTATAGATTCAGTATCAAACTACCTTGCAGACATTAATAGTTTGGTGCACCAATTCTCGTAGACAAGACCCATGTAGCGAGAAAAAGGACGCTTAATACATTCCCCAGCCAGACAGTTGGAATGCAGTTCAAACAAGGCATGTCAACTTCACACACTTGAACTCGAAAGGAAGAAATGTTCACACTGATCTACTATGGATCTATGCTTCCCTCATCACAGGACATCAGAAATATTTTCTGCCAGTATATTCCAATGTACTGCAAAGCATGAAATCCCCACCTCCTAGCAGATCTTTCGAGGGCAAAATCGTAACTGCCGGCCACAATCTGCCGCACGGCCCTGCAGATCGTGGCTGACAATTACGATTTTGCTTCCAAAACATCTGCTTGGAGATTAAAGAAATCCGATATGAAGCTTTAAAGTCACCTGTAATCAGCAGTAGTTTCTCCGCAGCCGCCAGCGGACCCTGGTTCCTGAGTATCCCGGCACAGCGCTCGCCTCCCATCTCTGCGACGTACAAGCAGATCATCACAGCCGTCCACATGGTCGGGAGGAGACCGCTGTGCATCAGGCCGATCAAGGACTGCGTCATCCGATCCTTCTGCTGAACTAGGAACGCCAGTTTCTCCGGGATGATCGTCATGACAGCGTTCTTTACGCACAGGAGAAGCAGACTGTAGTAGCACAGTTCGTCGTACTCTTCATCCGATGATTCACCAATAGCGGCACCTTCCACTGATTCTAAACACGATTTACCAATGGCGGCACCTTCCTCAGATTCGTTTACACAGACTTGACACATCATGGCGTGGCCTTCTCCACTGAGGGCCTTGGCCCTGATTTCCGCTCCCGTTGCCTCCAACAGTAAGACTTCGACTGAAGGTAGAATATCGGGGGTAAGCTCCGCTACCTTGATCGCCGCGGGCTCGTAGTACGTCATGAGGTAGATCAGCTCACCGATGTCGACGTTGTCTAGCTTTGGAAACCCTTTAGGATAAAGACATGGCCTCGGGTCGCGTTTGGAACTTACGGTAACGTTGAGAAGTTGAGTCAGAAGACTCCGGAGTATCCCTTCGGAGAAAGACATGAACAGCTTGGCTTGGTACTTGGTTGGGAGGAACAGTATGCCGCACTCTTCACTGTCTGTGTCATCACTGCAGTCGCTGTCATCCTCACTATCGTCACTTTCATCTTCCGGGCACGTCTTCAGAACCTGTCCGCTCCCTGTATGATTTTGACCTTCATCTTCTCCCGCTACTTTCCCTCTAGCGTCTTCTTTTCTTTGTTCTTTTTGGTGGACATTCAAACGTCCCCGTGACTTTGCTGTGACATCATGTGTGTTGGACAGAAAGGCTTTGATCAACATTTCCGAAACTCCGCAGATGTTCTCAATGCAGTCTGGGCACATACAGTCATCCTTCTCGTCATCGTGTTGTAGTGGGCCGTCTTGGTCGGGAGATGCTGAGCATTGGTCGGATGAAACTTTGCCGCTTGGAGTTGTCACTCGTGCTGTTGATTCCCCCTCTGCCGTTGCAGAACTTGAAAAGGCAGACGCCATTTTGAACAGCAACTTTTAAACTTCTAACAGAAATTGGGAGAACAACGCACTGATCCATGCAGACAAACCGACAATTAGACTGGCGAAGAGGTTCACCTAAAGTCCCAAAGCTTCCGTGGGAAACGTGTTGTGATATGCTTGCCAGATATGGACGTGGTAACCTAGGTATCAGCGCGCGCAACATGCTGGTAGCATGCCAGGTAACATGTGGGATAGTGTTCGTCACATTCCAGAGTCCTGGCACATGTTCAACACTCGATAAAAGTTTACCAGCCGCCAGCACACCAACCTGGATTCCACAAGCAGGAGGCATGACACGGAGGCGAGTCTTGACAAGAGCAGATATTGGGCCCGTCAGACAAAATTACAAGACATGGCGAGAGCAAGTCAGTGAGTTCACTTACCTTGCCTTCTTCCAATTCAATTCAAGTCAAAGCCTTTATTTTTCATCGAATGCCTTCATTTTTCTTTTTTTCTTTTTTTTTACGGAATATTGCGAGAGCAAGTCAGTGTCGCAGCGAGAGCAAGTCAGTGAGTTTACGTACCTTGCCTTCTTATACGTCAAGTCAAAGCCTTTATTTTTCTTCTTTCTTTTTTTTTAAAGGAAGATTGCAGATCAGTAAAAGAGGTCAAAGGATTTCAAAGTCTATCCTTGCACTGCCAGAACTCAGGCACATCTGGTCTATCCATAACATCACCATGTTAGCAAAAATCTGCCAGCTACTGTCCCTTGTTTACTCAATATTCCCGTACGGTGCCGAGTCCTGTAGAAATAGTAAGAAGAACCAACACTCTTGTGATTAAATACTTGACCGTCGGACTGGCATCCGCCATGAGTCATTAAGTAAGTCAAGCTATCACCGGCTGCCACGTGTTCTTTGGTTATCACACGATTTTACGTTCGCTAGCCATCTGGTGTAGCCATGGGTTTTTTTTTCTCTATATTGTATTCAAGAGTTTTCCTGTTGCCATTTAGATGCGGATTTGTGGGGTACTGCAGTGACCAATGCCTGCAGAATCACTTGCTTCGCCACACCAAGGACTGCTTTACCGAACAGAGAAATCAAGTGACTTATCATAACCTTGGTTGATCCACTTCCCAGCTTCTTATCAATTGTGAAAAGGACAAAGTTGCAGTATAGTTTGGACACGTGCCCAGAGCATAGGGCACCCTAACATATACTTTACATGCAGGGAAAGGCGGAAGGCATACGGCTGCGTCCCCGTCGATTATAGACCAGTGACCTAAAAGAAGGATCGGGGAAAGCAACAAACCTACTCTCCAAGCAGAGGTTCGGCTCCGGCTGGTTTTTGACGTGACATTAGGCGTTTTTGTCGGGCTTTCTATTTTGTCCCGTTTTCTTTGTGTCGCCAATGAGGTGAGAATATAACCACCTAGATGTCGCCAACCCGAGCCTCTGCAGGCAGACGGAAGCTTCAATGCAACATTTAAAAAAACGCGACAAAATAGAAAGCCCGACAAAACACCTAAAATCACGTCAAAAGCCGAACCTCTGCTTGGAGAATACAACAAACCAGTTGGTCAGACTGGCGTAGTTTGACTGAGTAAACTCGGGCTTTGGAAAGGCCGTATAGATTAGACACAATTTTCAAATATTTTTGAAGTTGGCATTTGGTCCATGTGTAAACAACCCCTATTGAAGTAACGGCTGACCCGTCTGACCTGCTATCTGATATTACTGCCGTCGTTGAATGGTTACATATAAATAGATCAGAACGTGCGACCGAAACGCTGAGGGTGTTGCGATGACATACGCTGAAAACAAGTGAGAACATGCATGTATTCAGATTCATCTTTATTCTATGAGGGCCTGCATGCCCTTTTTCGTAAGGCGTAATTCAGCCTTTTTCGTCTTCGTGATCCGTAGGCAGTCGCCCAAAACCAACGTAATTCGTAATCAGTACATAAGTCGTGACGCGTTATTGGTCGCTTTATTTCTACGTAAACCGTAACAGTTACCTTTATGCAACGCAAAGCGTAATCCATAAATTGCTAGTAAGGCGTGGGCTGATTTCAAAATTTTCCAACCCCACAAGCAAGCTCCACCCATTATCATGTCCGCGTGTCACCCCCATGTCAGAGGTGACTCACAATAAGCTCCAGAGCGACCAGACAAGTTCTGCTTCATTTCATGCAAGAGTAATACCGCGGCGGTTCATCGCTAAGATATCTTTAACATTGTCGTCCGACTTATGCCTCACAGGTGGGAATACATTTACTGTACAAATTCTAGATCTCTGAAGAATGTTCGCATTGCGACATGTATATACATGTGCTGCCATTGCTGCTAAATCACGGAAGACCAGAATAGTTGTCCACGCTTTCTGATAGGCTTTCTCACACTGAATGCTACTTCTGCTTTTCAGTTGCCACACGTTATGTTCAAACAAACGGGTGGAAAAATACATATACGTGTCGAGGTGGGGTAGGAATGGGGTGAGGTAATTGGTTTGGTAGGTAATTGACGTGACCAGCTATCAATTACAGACACTTTCAGTGCATTTGTTAATTGTTATATCAATTTGGCTGAACGTTGCCGCACAAAATTAGTGTCTTTTACAAAAGCGCACGTCAGGATACCATGTTGTCATTGGCAGAGCCATGACATTGTGCAATGAGACCGTATTTCCTTCAAATACGTTGGAGTTGAGTTATGCCTAAACACTACTAGGTGCATAAATGTGAAAATTATGTGAATTTTTGGCAAAATTTGAAGAAAATGTGATAAAATGTGATATAATGTTAAAAATTGTGAGGTCCAACAGCATCACATTTTTTCACATAAGTTGACAGATTATAACATAAAATAACATTCAGGTCACATTTCTGAAGAGCGACACTAAAATGTGAAAAAATGTTATTATTTTGAGTCACATTATTTCACATTCACCCTGAAAGGTCTAGAAAAATCACATTTTCAAATGTGAAAATATGTTATCTAAATGTGAAGTTTGCTGTTAATGCATTATGTGAAGTTATGTGACTACCAGTGCATTTTTCCGCCGCCTATATTTATGTGATTTTATGTGAAACGTGCTCTCGGTGAAAATGTGAAATAATGTTATATCAAATCACATTTTATAAAATGTGACTTCATGTGGAAGTTATGTGAAACGCGGTCTGCTGCAAAATGTTAAAAGATGTGAAAACAGCTAGCAAGCGGAGAAATGTGAAATTTATGTGATGTTAAAAAAAAGCGAAATGTGAAAAAATGTGATATGCGAATCACATTAAATTCACATTTTTTACATGTGAAATTAATGTGAATTGCCTTACACAAGATTTGAAGACATTTGAATTAACAGAATATGTAAAAGGTAAGTGTTTTGATTTTTTCCCGACGTTTATATGTGACGTCTATACTGTATTTAAATACACACTTCCGCTACCATAAGGCGCCCCACGTTTACACTTGAAGTCTTTCTTTCAAAGCATGGTAATTCACCATCATTGAACGGTAACATTGTAAGCGAGCTAGAAGGTGGCTTCCCCCCCCCCCGTCACTTTTCTTCGTTGATTAAGCTAAACATTTTTGAGATATGCTCGCAAAATATGCGTTGCAAACGATATAAGTTATAATAACCAACGCTTTGCGCTGTGACTTGACTATCATTTAGCATTCAGACAACAATTGACAGAAGGTGTGAAAAACTCCTCCTCTCCCCACGCGTACCGCTGTTTAGTTGTTGATTAACTAATTTACAAGTGAAAGCACCTAATGCCACGCCCCATTCACACTTTGACAGCAACGCCCAGCCCCTCGCCTTCATGTGAGAGTCAAGACGTTCCTGATCTTTTTGAAACTCGTCGGCCCAGTTTATAAAGGCAGTCTGTACAAAATATTTTTTGTGAGCGCTATGCCCGACATTAAGTAGATGTTTCAAACTCTGACAGTTGTTTGGAAAACCGAATTAATGAGTCACCAAGTCCCCCGACGGACAAAAAATGAACGACCTTGTCAAACATTCCCATTACTGACCCATTGTTAGGGGATCGTTGTCTGCACCAATGGATATCAAGCTCATCCTTCACCTTGTTCTGATGCACTTTAATGTAAACAAAGAATTCCTAGACTGTTACTGAAATTGCTCAGTGAAGATAATGCAAACGACATGTATCTAGATTTGAAGAAAATGTTTGCTCAAAGAGCTGAAGGTGACAGTAACGTGAAAACATTGCACAACCACGCCGACCCCAGACCCCCCCCCCCCCCCATCATAGCCTGGAGTCCAGCTATCTTAGCTTTCAAGTGAGTCCTTTCCCCAAGCTCCGCTGCCGCCTTTTTGATAGCCTATACCAGGCTCCGCTGATCGCTGGGAAAATAGTAGTAAAAAGGGTAAAATAAAGTGAATGGTATGCCAAGGGTAGTCCTTGGCTGGTAGCAGACTAAATCTAAAAAGGCTGGGGTCCATATTCTCCAAGCAGAGGCTTCGATCGAGAGGGGTAGTTTTGTCCAGGATTTTTAACGTCTAAAGATCTAAAAGTCACTTTGAGATTACCGCCCGGCGGCATCAAACAATAACAAAGGGCGCCTTCCCGGCGGCGGGGTCATTTTCATGATAAGTATCCGTAGCCATCGGGGAAAAGATATTGTATAAAGTAGTTTTCGCTTTCCGATAATTACTTAAGTACTGTTTAGCACCCTTGCGCAAAAATGTAACCCGGCGAGCTACAATTACAAAGCAGAAGCGAGGATTTTTCTCCTATGAAATGCAAAATTGGGCAAATAGATAAGTGGCGTCAAATAAAGTGAATGGTATGCCAAGGGTAGTCCTTTTTGCCTCCTTGTTCTTGGCAAGTAGCTAAAAAGCTAAAAAGTCTGGAGTCCATATTCTCCAAGCAGAGGCTTCGATCGAGAGGGGTAGTTTTGCCCGGGATTTTTAACGTCCCTCTCCGGACAAAACTACCCCTCTCGATCAAAGCCTCTGCTTGGAGAATATGGACTCCATGCTACCGGAATCGTAGGCCGTACACCGTAACGCGGCCCCTCAGCGCATTCCTATATCGGTAGGCAAAGGTATTATCGTGCTTCCGAGCGAAACCCGAAGTGATGCCGAAGGTACGAGCGGCGGGTTCGGCGAAGCCGAACAGGGTTCGTCCGAGCCGAACAGAGAGCCCCGAAAGTAAGAGGTACTTAAGCGCAAAGGACGACAGGAGAAACCGTCGAGAGCATGTGAGCGAAAACATGTAGTTGATGTACCGCGGCGGGTCTTCAACATAAATACCAAAGCCTATAGCCCGTTGTTCAAGCAGCTATATTTTTGAGAATATTCTTACTCGGTTGAAACAATGCTTTTAATCAATTCACCCTCACTAATCTTGTAACCAACAAAACAGGCAGTGCGATATGTTCATTTTCATCTCATATTTTATTCAAATGCATTAGGTTTTTGAAGAAAACATGATTACGATCGACTACAAATACAAGGATCGCACTAGTGTATTTTCCCAATTTGCAAGCACACAATTGAAACTCTTTGTCGTACGCTGACATTCATTTATTTTGTAAAATTTCCAATTTCTGTTCCTTGTACATATGCGGCTTTATTGTATTGAAAGGGCTCATGTAAGCACCGCTTGAGTAAACGACTCTTTGATATTCAAATAATTGTTACTTTTTCGCGAAGGTGTGAAATGCTAGAAATATACATGTTAGACCTTTCACAGATACAATTCCCATGTGCCGAAGCAGGGATGTGCCACTGTCTCAGACACATAAAGAAAAAACATTGTGTTTTTTTACAATACTGTCTGTGCACGTCATTTACGTATTCGCTATTTTTGCCTATATCGCCCTTCCCTGTTATTTGATTACCACTGAATTAGATACAAATAAGTACTTTTAATGCTACTAAAACCATGCCCAAAAGCTACATTTGTGAAGAAAAAAAGCTATAAATTAAAACTACAAAGACAATGGCAATACAACTAGAATTTGTCGATTGTCGGACATATCCAAGCAGATGCTGGCTCTGGCACCGTCTCCTCGTTTTCCGCGTGATTTTGTGACACACCAATCATATCTTAGTTGATATTTCTTCACCTCTTACTCTCTCCGTTTATTGTGGGGAGTAGTGGTGTTAAAAATCATAACTAAAATCACGCGTAAAAGATTGAAACTGGGCGGGACCCCGCATCTGCTTGGAAATAATCCATGTCGTATTCATTTACATAATGCGCTAATAGCCCAGCTGTTGTGAAATTGTTCTTGTGAAATAACAAGGCTTGATGAAACTAAGTTGTATTGAACTAAATTATCTTTACATCTCTTAGTTTATAAAGGGCAAAACGCTACTCTACTTCAGAAAAGGGAACAAAGAATTCGTTACACACTTCTCTGCAGTATCTTCTGACAGCAGCAACCTGGTATATGTAAAACAGCGGTTGCTGTGCTCGATTGTTATGTCCTGTTCGTTTGCAATGGCGCTGCATAGCTGGCAGTGACTTGGTGATGTGGCCACATTCTGAACAAAAGTTTGGCCCGAAATGTACCTTACGGACATGATCCGCAACCTGATGCCTCCTTCTTCTCCCGTACCGACATGAAGGCCAAGGGCAAATGTAATATCCGTGGCCGTTATTCTTTCTCAGCTCCAGTTGAATCAGGCATTTAGTCTGCATTGTGTTCACTCGAAACTCCACAGCAGTGCTAACAACACAATTAGCCTCCTCTTCCTGGCGAAAAATCCTCTCCAGTTTTTCAAATAGCTTGTCAGTATCACGGCATCTGGGAACGGCCGCTCGTAGAATCAGTGGATTATCAGCTTGCCTTGTCTCGAAATCCGGAGATGCGTTGTTCCCAGAACCCTGACTGCTTGTCTCCGTATTCGCTTCAGAAGCCGTATGCAATCCGTCCATACTGCTTCGAGGTCTGTCGCGCTGTGATCTGCGAAAGCTGGGCTTAGAATGATAAGTTGACAAGTCTGGCCAAGGTGTTGTTGATATGACAATTAGGGTCAACACGGGATTTAACACGATAAAATATGCAACAAGTAAGGCCGGTGGTGACAATGGTGGTGATATCGCGCTGTGATCGGCGAAAGCTGGGCTCAGAATGACAAGGCGTTGTTTATTACTCTCCAAGCAGAGGAGGGGTTTCGGCTGGTTTTTGACGTGTTTTTAGGCGTTTTTGTCGGACTTTCATCTAAAACCAGCCGAAACCCCTCCTCTGATTGGAGAGTACTAGCAGTCGTTTATATGACAATTAGGGTCAACACGGGATTAAACACGATAAAAATGCACTATAAAAAAAAATAAAGTAAGGCCGGTGGTGACAATGGTGGTGATTTGTCTGAAACAGTCCTAATCCAGAACCGACAAGTCTTGTTTCTGACATCCTAGTAATTAATTTCAAGTAACGGGTGTTTTGTGGAGGATTTGTAAAATACTTCTAAAAAGTTAAAGTTAAACAACGCACTTAAAATAGTTTGGGTGCACGCCCTGATACACATTTACTAAATCGTCTCGTATTGAAAAGTTGATGATTCCATGTTGTTTTCTGATTTAAGGGACAATGTAGGAATTGAGAAAAACTTGTTGTAACGTTACAAGACATGTAAGATTAAAGTATGATATCAAATAAGCCTTGGACGACTTGTAACGCGTTTCATAATTTGCATCCGGGCAGAAATATGTACAGCGCAGATTTCATACACATCATGCCAAACGTCTGTCGGGCACTCTTGTATTGGGAAAATTAGAAGTTCCGTGCTGTTTTCTAAATCTGAGAACCATCGACACCCCTAAATCATGTTATAATATGACAGGATAGGCAGCATCCTAGTATTTCGTTTTGACTAACGAGTGTTCCGTGGGAGATTGGAAAACAAGGCTTCTGAATTGAAAGTTAAATAGCGCAGTTAAAAGAGAATGGATACACCCACTGACACACTGTTGTAAATCGTCTCGTATTGAAAAGTTGATAATTTCGTGTTGTTTTCTGGTGTAAGGAACACTGTAGGAAGTGAGAAAGATTTGCTGTAACGTCACAAGATATCTAGGATTCTAGTATGAGATCATAGCTTGCGATTGACTTGTATAGCGTTTTACAGTTTACATCCGGGCAGAGATATATCGGCGCTTACTTCATACACCTTATGAAAAATGTCTGTCGGGCGGTCTTTTAGTTCCGTGTTGTTTTCTCAACCTGAGAACCTTTTAAAACGCTAGAAACATATACTGTATCATGGCAAGATATACAGCATCCTAGTTATCCATCTTGAGTAACTGGTGTTTTTGTAAGATCAAAGCGCAGTTAAATAGTTTGGATGCATGCACTGACATACTATTGTAAATCGTCTCGTATTGAAAAGTTGATAATTCCGTGTTGTTTTTTGGCGTTAGGAATAATGTAGGAAGTGATAAAGTCTTGTTGTAACGTAACATGATATCCAAGATTCTAGTATCCGATAATGGTATTATGTAAGCTACAGACCACTTGTAGAACGTCTACAAATTACATCAGGGGAGAAAAGTATACAGCACTGATCTCATACCTGTCATGTCAAACGTCTGTTGGGCAGTCTTGTATTGGAAATTGAAAGTTCCGTGTTGTTTTCTAAACTTAAAAACCTTGTAGACAGGTAGAAATATGAATTATACCATGGCAAGACATACAGCATTCTAGTTATTCCTTTTGAGTAACGGGTGTCTTTATAGGATTAAAAAAAGGCTTCTAGATAGAAAAATTGACAGCACAGTTAAAAGAGTTTGAGTGCACGCACTGACAGACTATTGTAAATCGTCTCGTATTGAAAAGTTGATAATTCCGTGTTGTTTTCTGGTGTTAGGGACACTATTGGAAGTGGTGAAATCTTGTTGTAACGTAACATGATATCAAAGATTCTAGTATAAGAGCAAAGCCTGCGGTTGACTTGTAGAGAGTTTTTTAATTTAGATCCACGCAAAAATATGTACAGCGCTCATTTCATACACGATATGAAACAGGTCTGTCGGGCGGTCTTTTAACGGAAAATTGGAAGTTCCGTGTTGTTTTCTAAACTTAAGAACCTTGTAGACAGGTAGAAATATAAATTGTACCATGGCAAGACATACAGCATCCTAGTTATTCATTTTGAGTAACGGGTGTCTTTATAGGATTAAAAAAATGGCTTCTAGATAGAAGATTGAAAGCAAAGTTAAAAGAGTTTGAGTGCACGCACTGACAGACTATTGTAAATCGTCTCGTATTGAAAAGTTGATAATTCCGTGTTGTTTTCTGGTGTTAGGGACACTATTGGAAGTGGTGAAATTTTGTTGTAACGTTACATGATATCCAAGATTCTAGTATGGTATTATGTAAGCTACAGACCACTTGTAGAACGTCTACAAATTACATCAGGGGACAAAGGTATACAGCGCTGATATCAGACCTGTCATGTCAAACGTCTGTTGGGCAGTCTTGAATTGGAAATTGTAAGTTCCGTGTTGTTTTCTAAACTTGAGAACCTTGTAGACAGGTAGAAATATGAATTATACCATGGCAAGACATACAGCATCCTAGCAATTCATTTTGAGTAACGGGTGTCTTTATAGGATAAAAAAAAGGGCTTCTAGATAGAAAAATTGACAGCACAGTTAAAGAGTTTGGGTGCACGCACTGACAGACTATTGTAAATCGTCTCGTATTGAAAAGTTGATAATTCCGTGTTGTTTTCTGGTGTTAGGGACACTATTGGAAGTGGTGAAATCTTGTTGTAACGTTACATGATATGCAGGATTCTAGTATAATATCATAGCCTGTGGTTGACTTGTAGAGCGCTTTACAATTTACATCCGCGCAAAAATATGTACAGCACTGATTACATATACGTTATGAAACAGGTCTGTAGGGCGGTCTTTTAATGGAAAAGTGAAAGTTCCGTGTTGTTTTCTAAACTTGAGAACCTTGTTGACAGGTAGAAATATAAATTGTACCATGGCAAGACATACAGCATCCTAGTTATTCATTTTGAGTAACGGGTGTCTTTATAGGATTAAAAAAAGGCTTCTTGATAGAAGATTCACAGCACAGTTAAAAGAGTTTGAGTGCACGCACTGACAGACTATTGTAAATCGTCTCGTATTGAAAAGTTGATAATTCCGTGTTGTTTTCTGGTGTTAGGGACACTATTGGAAGTGGTGAAATTTTGTTGTAACGTTACATGATATCCAGGATTCTAGTATAAAAGCAAAGTCCGCGGTTGACTTGTAGAGCGTGCAGAAATATGTACAGCACTGATTACATACACGTTATGAAACAGGTCTATCGGGCGGTCTTTTAATGGAAAATTGATAGTTCCGTGTTAATTCCTAAACCAGAGAACCTCCAACACCCCTGAAAATCCATGTTCTAATGTAACAAGATATACACCATTCTAGTAAACATATTTTGAATAAAGGGTATTTTGTGGAGGATCAAAAAAAAGACTTCAAAATAGAAAGATACACAGAGGGGTTAAAACAGTTGGGATGCACTCGCTGACAAACTATAGTTAATCTTCTCGTATTGAAAGTTGATAATTCCGTGTTGTTTTCTGGTGTTAGGGAAACTGTAAGAAGTGATAAAGTCTTGATGTAACGTTACATGATAATCCAGGATACTAGTATGATATTATATAAGCTACGGACCACTTGTAGAACGTCTACAATTTACATCAGGGGAAAAATCTATACAGCGCGGATTCCATACACGTCATGTCAAACGTCTGTTGTTGGGATGTCTTGTATTGGAAAAGTAATAGTTCCGTGTTGTTTTTTAAACCTGAAAACCATCGACACCCCCAAAATCTCGTTATAATATGACAAGATAGGCAGCATCCTAGTATTTCGTTTTGGCTTACGGGTGTTCCGTGGGGGATTGGAAAACAAGCCTTCTGAATTGAAAGGTAAATAGCGCAGTTAACAGGGAATGGATGCACCCACTGAAACACTATTGTAAATCGTCTCGCATTAAAAATTTGATGATTCCGTGTTGTTTTCTGGTGTAAGGAACACTGTAGGAAGTGAGAAAGATATGTTAGAACGTAACACGATATCTAGGATTCTAGTTTGAGATCATAGATTGCGGTTGACCTGTATAGCGTTTTACAGTTTATATCTGGGCAGAGATATATCGGCGCGTACTTCACACATCTTATGAAAAATGTCTTTTATTGGAAAATCAATAGTTCCGTGTTGTTTTCTAAACCTGAGAACCTTTTAAAACGCTAGAAACAAATACTGTATCATGGCAAGATATACAGCATCCTAGTTATTCATTTTAACTAACGGGTGTTTTTGCAGGATTAAAAAAAGGCTTCTAGATAGAAGATTCACAGCGCAGTTAAAAGAGTTTTGGTGGACGCACTGACACACTATTGTAAATCGTCTCGTATTGAAAAGTTGATAGTTCCGTGTTGTTTTCTGGTGTTAGGGACACTATTGGAAGTGGTGAAATTTTGTTGTAACGTTACATGATATCCAGAATTCTAGTATAAGATCATAGCCTGTGGTTGACTTTAGAGCGCTTTACAATTTACATCCGCGCAGAAATATGTACATCGCTGATTGCATACACGTTATGTAAAATGTCTGTCGGGCGGTCTTTTAATGGAAAATTGATAGTGCCGTGTTGATTTCTATACCGGAGAACCTCCAACACCATTGAAAATCCACATTCTAATGTAACAAGATATACACCATTCTAGTAAACACATTTTGAATAACAGGTATGTTGTGGAGGAGTTGAAAAAAAGACTTCTAAATAGAAAGTTACACAGAGCGGTTAAAACAGTTGGGATGCACTCACTGACAAACTATTGTTAATCTTCTCGTATGGAAAAGTTGATAATTCCGTGTTGTTTTCTGGTGATAGGGACACTATTGGAAGTGGTGAAATCTTGTTGTAACGTTACATGATATCCAGTATTCTAGTATAAGAGCAAAGCCCGTGGTTGACTTGTAGAGCGTTTTTTAATTTACATCCGCGCAAAAATATGTACAGCGCTGATTGCATACACGTTATGAAACAGGTCTGTCGGGCGGTCTTTTAATGGAAAATTGATAGTTCCGTGTTAATTTTAAAACTGGAGAACCTCTAACACCCCTGAAAATCCATATTCTAATGTAACAAGATATACACCATTCTAGTAAACACATTATGAATAACGGATATTTTGTGGAGGATTTGAAAAAAAGACTTCTAAATAGAAAGTTACACAGAGCGGTTAAAAGAGTTTGGATGCACTCGCTGACAAACTATTGTTAATCGTCTCGTTTTGAAAGTTGATAATTCCGTAGTGTTTGCTGGTGTTAGGGACACTGTGAGAAGTGATAAAGTCTTGTTGTTACGTTACATGATTTTCAGGATTCTAGTTTGATATTATATAAGCTACAGACAACTTGTGGAACGTCTACAATTTACATCAGGGGAGAAAGGTATACAGCGGGGATTCCATATACGTTATGTCAAACGTCTGTTGGGCAGTCTTGAGCAAAATTGAAAGTTCCGTGTTATTTTCTAAACCTGAGAACCTTATAGACCTCTAGAAATACATATTGTATCATGGCAAGATATACAGCATCCTAGTTATTCATTTTGAGTAACGGGTGTCTTTATGGGATTAAAAAAAAGGCTTTTAGATAGAAGATTGACAGCAAAGTTAAAAGAGTCGGGGTGCACGCGCTAACGCACAATTGTAAATCATCTCGTATGGAAAAGTTGATAATTCCGTGTTGTTTTCTGGTGTTAGGGACACTATTGGAAGTGGTGAAATTTTGTTGTAACGTTACATGATATCCAGGATTCTAGTATAAGAGCAAAGCCTGTGGTTGACTTGTAGAGCGTTTATTAATTTAGATCCGCGCAAAAACATGTATAGCGCTCATTTCATACACGTTATGAAAATGTCTGTCGGGCGGTCTTTTAATGGAAAATTAATACTTCCGCGTTGATATCTAAACCGGAGAACCTCCAACACCCCTGAAAATCCATATTCTAATGTGACATGATATACACCATTCTAGTAAACACATTTTGAATAACGGGTATTTTGTGGAGGATCTGAAAAAAAAGACTTCTAAACAGAAATTTCGGAGCTTGGGTTTACAGCGGAGAGTGGGGCGGGGTCGGTCTTCGAGCGGGAGGGTAGGCCGGGAGAGCTTCGGCGCGCATGCGGTGCTCGGTGGCGCGCCGATTACGGTGTCTGGACTCCGAGGGTACTTGTTCCTGTATTCAAGTTAAGGTCACTGTAAGAAGTTTGTTAAAACACCAGACGATATGCAGGATTCTAGTATGATTCCTCAGGCTCGTTCCATTTGAATACCCTACACAAGGAAGCCATTGACCTGACATCCGGTCTACCGTTGTTTGGCCGGGACGTCTTCGGGACGAAAGGGTTTGCCGCCCCGGGGTAATATTTGGCACCCGGTAGTAGTTTTACGTGGTCGGAGTTCAATTGTTCCCCGTGTATCGTTGTGGCCGATTGAACTTACTGCATAGCGGACTAGCCTTGGCACACTATTCACTCTATTTGGCCGATTTCTACTATTTTCCCAGCGATCAGCGGAGCCTGGTAGAACCTAGTTTTTGGCTACAACAGTTTGCGACAGGGCCAGTAGGATGCCCTCGTGGCGATTTTGAGTGGACACGATGTGTTTGTTTTTACCTTGTTTTTACGTTGGACTTCCGACGGGGGCCGCTAAAACATTTTGTTTTCAGGCCATACCGTCCTTCCTCAACTCACCCGACTCTCTTGTCCATCATTGCCTTAAAAATGGGCCTCTCTTGCCTCAAAATGCACCCAAAAGACAAGTTTGGCTATCAAAATTCAACAAAGCAAAATGTTTATTTTCCCGCTCGATCGCTGCAGATTGACCGCACAGTAACGCAAATATCGCGTTAACAATGATCATATTACATTTTGTTACAAAAAAGAATCAGCTTTAGACCATTTTTTAACAATGAAAAAATGTTGTTTCCTTTATATTTCAGCAAGAAAATACCGAGAATACAAGCATCTCAATAAAGAATATAATTTTTATATGTTTTGCTGGCGCCCCTACTTGACCTTTGACACAGCCGGCTTCCCTACATGGGCTACAATCACGCCCGGCCGCGCCCCACTGGGCTAAGAAGCCAAACAACAGCGGAAATCTGTACGTCATCCAGCCACGAGCTCACTTCGCACATACTTGATAATGAGTTTAAAATGTAAACATACCAGAGATTACTTCTGATTGCATTTACAAGAGCGTCGGTAGATGCTGGAGATGAAAAGTTTGAAAGGTGATGCATTATTTCCTGAGAAATGGCGGTAAATGCATATATTTTTGTTTCGTCTTGTGGAGCGCGAAATAAAAGTATGGTGGACATTTTGTTTCACATAAAATCACATTATCAGCTAGGGCACCGGCAAATGTGAAATTATGTGAAACGTTTTCACATAAAATAACATTCTCACGATTATGTGAAAAAATGTGATTTGAATTTCACATAATTTCACATTTGACTCCTTGCAGTTTTCGGAGGAAAATCGCTTCACATTTCTTCACATTTTTTCACATTTCACATTCACATTTTTTTGGTCATGTTTTAGGGTTGTGCGATTTCACATAATGGTTTCACATTTTTCAAAGGGTCACATTTTTTCACATATAATAACATTTCGCGATTCACATTTTGAAAAAAAATCACATTTTGTGTTTCACATATTTTTGATTGGATTCACATAATGTCACATTTTCTTGGAATTTTGCCGAAAATTCACATAATTTTCACATTTATGCACCTAGTAGTGTAAACTAAACATGTATGTGATAGCACAGGTCCCTCTATAACGTCACATTGTCATTTCTAAATACACGAAAATAGAAATTTCCACCATAAAAGTTCTTCATTCATAAGCAAGCTGTGGTGTTTATCGGGCTCAAATGTGGCCGCCCATTTCAGATGTGAGGTGAAAGTTCGTCGTGTTAAGTCTTGAAGCCTGTTGGGAAGCCTCGTAATTCGTAATCAGCTGTGAGAATTTAGCGTAATTCGTAATCGGCGGCGAAAACGTTGCGTAATTCGTAATCACTACTCCCCCATGCAGGCCCTCTTCTATGCGACTAGCACCTTTCAAATCTGAGACATGTGACATGAAAATTGCAGTCACAGGTCTGATGTCACTTAGATTTACATTTATGACAAGCAATTACAAAATACCATCTTATTTCATTTCTTAAAATAGATTTTCGTACTATTTGTACTCCTGACCCAAACAGTACATTTTCTATACTCATTTTGACTGCAGTTTCGACCACAAAGACACAATAACATAGGAACGGTGATTACCCTGCCTTGATATGCCATATCAATTTCACCCGGACACACATCTCAGGTCTCTGCATACATAAACAACTACTAGAACACACAAACAAGACCTAACATGCAAGTCACGTTAGAGACACTAAAATGTCTAGATTTTAGACACGCTGCTACTTCCAATGTCGTTCAGTCTAGTACAGACTAGGACATGGTACTGCGTAGAAAAAACAGTTCAAAGGGTTCAAAATAGCTCAGATTTAAAGAAAGAAGTTCAACGTTCAATGACAATCTATTAAAGTACTCATTTACATATGACGTTTACATACTAGTTCCACCTGTTCTTAGATACTAATTCACAGTTGCTGTTCAAATATAACGGATGCTGTCTTAAACATCTGACGCTGTCAGAGACGATAAATCTAAACCTGCTTATCATAAGAATAACAGGAAGGCAATTGCTGTCACAAATTGATGTTATTTTCAAGTATGTACAATAGATTAGTCTTATAGAAACCTGATCTACATAGTAAAGATTTGCTGAATTAACCATCATGCAACCAAATATTTTTTCAACCAAAATGTCGAAAGGGAACCCATTGTTGTTCACACCATACGTCAGTAGAAGACAAGCTTTCTCTGCTGATCAGATCATGACGTCTTTAAAATAAAAGCGAATCAGAACACGTGTAATCATTGCAAAGACTTGAAAGAGAGGTTAAGCTACTAACATCCCTCTCAGATACAATATGATGTAAGATGAACTTGGTATGCTGTCGGCCTCCTTTCATTTCATTTGGCAAGTTGATTTTAAAGTTGTGAAACTAATTGCATTAGAGTAGATGAGCAGAAGTACTAGATAAAAAGGAGATCACCTTTATCTTGTCTTACGAAATAACAAGGACTACAATCCTTGTAGGATCTGTGCTGTCCGAGTTTCACCAATGTCGATGAGAACATGTGTAATTATTGCAAAGAGAGGTGAAGCTACTAACACCCCTCTCAGATACAATATAATGTTAGATGAACTTGATAAGTTATCGGCTTCCTTTAATTTCATTTGGTGACGTAATTTTAAAGTTGTGAAACTAATTGTATTATTGTAGCAGAACTACTAGTTAAAAAGTAGGTCACTAAATCAACCTTTTCTTCTTTTCTTACGAAATAACAAGGACTACAATCCTCCTAGGTTCTCTGCTGTCCGAGTTTCACCAATGTCGATGAGTGCCTGCTTCAGGACACGTAGAGTAGCTTTCCTTCCCTCCCCGTTTCTCCACCTCTCCAGCATTTCCCTGCACCTGCTGTCCTGGTCCGGCTTAAAGTCTCGGATCACGTCGATTGTGTTCTTGTTGAACCCCAACTTCCGGGCCAGGTCGTCCCACCTGGCACTGGCTTCTTTGATTATTACGTCATCAAAGTGTTCCTCCTGCACGTCAGCGACAACTGGAACAAACATAAATCAATGTCATTGCGACTCTGGCAAAAAAAAGTTACCTTCATTATGAAATTTACGTGGTAAGGAAGGAAGAACAAAACTAGAACACACAGAGTATGGTATACCGAATAATAGATTCTTCATTTTTGTTCTTTTACATCTTCTTCTTCCTATTCCAAGACATTAGTATCCGTCTTCCAAATATTTTGTTGCAATTTACAGATTTTATTTTCTCATTTCGCAGCTGCTTTGTACGATTTACAGCATTAAAACTTATTTTAAACGGACGAATGTGCGCCGATGTCATCCATATAATCACATCAACATGGTCTTACCTTTCGTAGTCTCATTTCGCGTGCTCGTTGTTTTCAGTTCATCTGCAACATGCCGGTGGTCCGCTTTCTTCAAAATCTCCACAAACTCCTCGGTCTTACAAGAGCCCTTCTGAGCCAGGAGCTCCAGCAGAGCCTCGGCCTTGCCTGGCGTGGTTGTTTTGCTCATGACGATCTGCTTGTCGGGAAAATCTAGAAATCGCCTCTCGATGAAGTGCGGAATCAGTTTTTCAACTTGCAGTCTCTTCGTGAGAAGGGTGTAGTTGTTTCTAATCAAGTCTTCTATAGTTTCTACGGATTTTGTGGGAGTAAAAGGAAGTGTTAACATTGCACTGTTAATGAATGTTAAACTAATCTAGCCATAAACTCAACTTACAATGGACAAAAGTTGCGAATGGTTGAACACTATTTAAAAGGTCAACCATGCACAACATACTCTTCAACTTGTCCTTTTCTGTTCTGTTCGTTCGCTATCATTCCAAAAATCATGTCAGTTAGAGTCTAGAGTTCCGCGACCTAAATATTGATATCTTCGTCAAATGATGTTAACATCTTCGAGTGACGTATTACCATTCTTGCGGTAAGGGTAAAGTTCTTCTTTGGCAGTCCAGTCTGTAAAGTTAGGGGTGGTATAAACCAACAACACACCAATGGTGAAACTAAGAAGATGTCAATAATAGTTCGTAATCTTACCAGCCATGTTGTACAGAGCTCAATTCGGATGTGTTACGGAATAGGTGCGTCACCAGGCATTGGGAATACCTAAGGCAGATGATGAAATCAGAACAATACATCAATTTCACAGAATGTAGATAACAGGAATTTATACAAAGGCATAATGTGTGGTAACCTAAATGACCGTTCAGGCTCTCAAGGCTTACACAAATTGCGCATGGCTGAACGGTAAAGGTACTACAGTGGCACATGCCCTCCTGACGGTCTCTGATATTTTGTGAGGTTCCCTTTCCTTCATGGACAATGTAATCTACAACGCATAATTTACAGTAACATCGTTAGAATGTTTGCTAAAACCACAAGGAACGCTGTTTACTCAGTCTACACATTCAGCCAGTTAAGGTTCTAAACAGTAAGCACTTTGCATAAGTTAACGTTTTGCAAAACACCACAACAACCAAAGAAGGGGCCTAGTCTGTGTAGCAAGAATTTGCACTGCCCAGGGCTCTAGGATCCTATTGAAGCCAATGTTTAGAAGCGCTACGTTAGCCCTGTGTGTGCGCATAAACCGGTGCTTTGTTTACCAGCCCCCACCCCCCTCAACAAAAACGGCTACTACATGTACCTTAGCTTCTTCATGTTATCAGAGGCTAGACCAATACGACTGCCTTACCCAAGTTCTTCCCAAGTGGTTCTACATATACACTGTTTCTTCAAGAAAGGGATGTTTTTGTGGCCGGGACTTGAAGTTGACTTCAGTCGTCGTAGGGCCAGTCGTGCCCGCCCCTTCCTGCTGGCCCCAGGTTGTTACCTGGCTACTCAGATAACCCTTGACTTTTGTTGACGTCAGTGCAGGGTGTAAAGGTCACGCGACAGGTATAAATAGGTAACACTACACCTGCGTGTTTTTGTCACGTCAGGTGAGTTTACCTTGTCACAGCGACGGCTTCCAAGAAGCCCCCTTCATGGAATTTATATCTATCTCGGAGACGTATAAGCAATTAGCATAATCATATACATCTGTGAATAGTTGATAAAAAAAGTTCTTAGTACACAACCAAGGATGTTTTCCTTGACACAACCAAGTGTGTCTATTTTTAGTCGATGTTTCGGTGAATGTCTTCATTAATCACGTTTCGGACCGCATGGTTAATACTGGCTAATTTGTTGGCACAGAAACAAATGTTTGTATCTGTACCAACAAGTATGGTTGGATTCTATGTGCATATATGGAAAGAGCTCAATGACATAAGCAATCCTACAATTGCTTAGCTAGGGAGATATAAAGAAGAACTAATCAGAAGTAGATATTGGGCACCGTTGCATGGTCAGTTGGTATGTCGTCGGCCGTGACGTTGCAAATGATATTTCAGAAGGTCCTTTCAAGGCCTTCTTCATTATTACTTAACGTTATAAATAATGAACCTTTCTTTATATGACAGCAGGTTTTAAGAAATACTGGCGTTTGTTGTAGCCAAATGATTTCTTGTCGGTTGCTGAAAATACACAATGTCTTCTTAGATTACGATCAACACCTTTTAGATTATCCTTCGTAATGAAAATTGTTTCATGACGATCATTTGTTGGTATCAAGTCATAAAATGCTGCAAAGCTTGAAACCTACTTGGAACCATTGTTAATTTTTATCTCCATGAAAATGGAGATATTGTTTTGGGTGTGTTTGTGTGTCTGTCTGTTTGCCTGTTTGTCTGTTTGTGTTTCCGGACTACTGTAGTCAGCATAACTCAAGAACCTCTTGATGGATTACGATGATATTTGGTATGTGGGCAGGTGCTATGAAGCCAAAATTCAAGGTCGATTTTGGGCCCCCTGGTATGTGACCTTGGTACTGCAGCATCCTTGACCTGGACGTGCTATGGTCTTGATTTTTTGCTGGCAGATAGCTTGTGGTAAAATAAAGACGTGGTGTGGGTTTGGACCTCCTGGCAGCTTGCTCTGGAACTGCAGGGGCGTTATCGTGAAAATCTTCTAAGGATAATAACTGAACAAAGGAACGACGGATTTCCATGATATTTACTTTGTACCTACTATTAGTATACATGTAGCTTAGACAGAGATGTACACAATGAAGTGCAAATTATGTTAAGACTTAATTTGCATAGCTAATGAGGAAAATCTATATTTGCAGTGTTTTCCATAATCAGACTCAAATATATGTAACTTATGTAGTTTATTGAAAGTGGATCATCAACAGATACCAATTATGCAAATAAATTCCTAATTTGCATAATTAATGCAAAACACAATATCTCATCTAATTGGAAAATTATAGGACTGTCAATATGATACTTAGTATGCAGGTAGCTTAGACAGAGATATACGTAATGAAGTGCAAATTATGCCAATTGTGACTTAATTTGCATAGATAATTAGGAAAATCTATATTTGCAGTGTTTTCCATCATCAGACTCAAATACATGTAACAATTGTAGTTTATGGAAAGTGGAGCATCAACAGATGCCAATTATGCAGATAAATTCCTAATTTGCATAATTAATGCAAAAACACCATAATTCATCTCATTGGAAAATTATAGGACTGTCAATATTGCAACATGTGTAAGTTAGATAAAGGTGTTCATGACCAAGCATATATTATGCAAATGTGTAAGTCATTTGCATGAATAGAATTGTTCATGGAGATATGAGGTCGTGGAACTCTTGTTTTAACTTTTTTTGATAGACCTTGATTAACTTCCACAATAAAGACGTCAAATGTATTTGGTCAAAGCTTCTTTTATTTCTGAGAGAAATGCACATTACTCACATGGTGTGATTGTTATATCTTATCTCTCGTATTACTAAAATTCGAACGGTTTGACTAGACAAGATGTTTGTTACTCCGACTTTGGTAACGCTATAATGGCTGAAGTTATAAATTCTATAAGTATAAAGCTGAAATGCCTCATTTTGAACACAATATGATAAATAGCATTAACATCTATGATGACAGCTAAGACTAAATTTGCACACACATTCATCTTTTGTATCTCAATGAATTTCAATGTCTATCCTTGAAGTTGACATTTGGTCCAGGAGTAAACCGCGCTTATTTAACCAACGGCTGACAATTACCCGTCTGACCTGCATGCTATCTGATATTAATTCCTTCGTTGAATAGGTGCATATAGTTGCAAATCTGAGATACGTGACATGAAAATTTTAGTTGCAGGTCTGATGTCAATTGGATTTACATTTATGACAAGCAATTACAAAAATACCATCTTATTCTCATTCTTATTCTTAAAAAAATATTTTCGTACTATTTGTACTCCTAACCCAAATAGTACATTTTCTATACTCATTATGCCTGCAGTTTCGACCACAAAGACCCAATAACATAGGAACGGTGATTACCCTGCCTTGATATGCCATATCAATTTCACCCGGACACACATCTCAGGTTTCTGCATACATGTACATGTACATGTAAAACTACTCGAACACACAAACAAGACCCAACATGCAAGTAACGTTAGAGACACTAAAATGTCTAGATTTTAGACACGCTGCTACTTCCAATGTCGTTCAGTCTAGTACAGACTAGGACATGGTACTGCGTAGAAAAAACAGTTCAAAAGGTTCAAAATAGCTCAGATTTAAAGAAAGAAGTTCAACGTTCAATGACAATCTATTAAAGTACTCATTTACATATGACGTTTACATACTAGTTCCACCTGTTCTTAGATACTAATTCACAGTTGCTGTTCAAATATAACGGATGCTGTCTTAAACATCTGACGCTGTCAGAGACGATAAATCTAAACCTGCTTATCATAAGAATAACAGGAAGTCAATTGCTGTCACAAATTGATGTTATTTTCAAGTATGTACAATAGATTAGTCTTATAGAAACCTGATCTACATAGTAGAGATTTGCTGAATTAACCATCATGCAACCAAATATTTTTTCAACCAAAATGTCGAAAGGGAACCCATTGTTGTTCACACCATACGTCAGTAGAAGACAAGCTTTCTCTGCTGATCAGATCATGACGTCTTTAAAATAAAAGCGAATCAGAACACGTGTAATCATTGCAAAGACTTGAAAGAGAGGTTAAGCTACTAACATCCCTCTCAGATACAATATGATGTAAGATGAACTTGGTATGCTGTCGGCCTCCTTTCATTTCATTTGGCAAGTTGATTTTAAAGTTGTGAAACTAATTGCATTAGAGTAGATGAGCAGAAGTACTAGATAAAAAGGAGATCACCTTTATCTTGTCTTACGAAATAACAAGGACTACAATCCTCCTAGGTTCTGTGCTGTCCGAGTTTCACCAATGTCGATGAGTGCCTGCTGCAGAGCCTGTAGAGTAGCTTCCCGTCCCTCCCTGTTACTCCACCTCTCCAGCATTTCCCTGCACCTGCTGTCCTGGTCCGGCTTCAAGTCTCGGATCACGTCGATTGTGTTCTTGTTGAACCCCAACTTCCGGGCCAGGTCGTCCCACCTGGCACTGGCTTCTTTGATTACGTCATCAAAGTGTTCCTCTTGCACGTCAACTGGAACAAACATAAATCAATGTCATTACAACTTAGGGTAATATTGAAATACAATTAGCGACAAAAATCTCCCTTTGAAGTTTGTACGTCAAATATATGTGATTTTCAACAATCAATTTATATGTGAATTATCAAGAATAGGGTAGATATTTTTAGTACCTTTTGCACCTGAGTGTGTGTTCACGCCACTTGGCCCTGCTCCATCGTCTTGGTGAGGACATTTTGTCTTCTTTACCGGCCCTGGAGAGAGTGGTGGGCAAGAGACAAATCTTTTTCGAAATTTTGACATGATGTTGCCACCTTACCGTACGTATAAAGAAAAAGCAAAAGGGTACCAAAAAAACACGTAAGAAGCTTCCTTCCAATAGATTTCTTTATCGGGCTCACTTTATTTATGCTACCATGACCACTGCAAGACTTTGGTGATTTCTTTTACATCGCAGCATCTAGTCATTAGTTATTTTAGTGAATGCGCTCAATGGCAACTGAGCAGTAACGGATGTAAGCATAAGTATAGGTTTTCCTAGCCTTCGACGTTGCTCGTCAGTGCGTCAATCGCCTGAGGCGTCTTTGTGCGTAATGACTATGTAATACTGACATTAGAAAATTGGCCGTGAACCCCAAGATATTTGTTGTTGTTTTAAGATCATCATCATCTACTAGTGGCGAGGATGCACGGGACCAATTCTCTCCATTTATCCCGGTCCTGCTTCTCTCATAATAAAGCGGACAGTTTGTTTTAAAGATTATGTCTCATTCCTGACTAAAAGCAAAAAGCAGTACAAATATCCTGTACCTAACTCTAACGTGGGCCCTTGATGAGATTCTCCATCAGCACCTTCTGACACCAAAACGCCACTGTCGATGTCTTCTGCCGCGGCGGGACGCACCGATGCACCTGATACAGATAATGTTACAGTACTATGATGTGGGGAATCGTTGTCGTAAAGCATGACATGAAGTAAGAATATAACGGGGGGCGCCCGAACATCGACGCGCCCTAACATCGCACGGATTTTTTACTGATCTTATTTTGCATAAGTACGCCGTGTTTGTGTCCAATAACTAAGCTGATAAGGAAGGTAAATAACCCAAGTTCATGCACATGATTGTCATTTACATTCAAAACATATGTGTACATATTCATTTCTTGTTTTGTCGAAAAGTAGTATTTTGACAATAATGATGGTAGCGCTAAGTAGAGGGTCACTGCGTAGCTAGACGGCCCGGCACCTAAATATACGACCTGTGCCAAGCAGATACATAAGTCACACAGCTATCATACACATAAGAAAAATAACTTCATAAAACACTAAAAATTTGGGTCTTTAAGTGTTTGTTGAGAAGAAAACCGACCAAAGAAAAACAACGTAAACATTGCTGTCGTCTGACGACGTTGTTTTCCCGCCATTTTTGGGGGCCGCGATCGTGGCGAAACGATTCAACGCACAGTTTTCTTACGCTCTAACATGTGATTGGTACCGTCTATGAAAAGGAAACTGAATACAGAGATGGCGAAGATATTTCCCAATAAGTAGACGGAGTATTGTTGATGTCAGCGGTGTCGTTTATTCGTAATGATTTCGTAAGTCGGGCCGTATTCAATACGTACGTCGGGCCGCGTAGTAGCCTATTTCCCGTGGAAACATGAACTGGGATGCGCTAGATATAGCCCTTCTCACATGACGTGAGAAGTGCACACAGTCAAAATTTTCCGGTCAAAAGAAAGCTAGAATATAGCAGACTTCAAGCCTAATTTACATTTCCCTAACTTCATCACTAACTTCCGAAGAGAGCAAAATTACCAAAGCGTAGGAAGTTAGGCACATCTGGCGTAGCACTAAATCAGAAGGTACATTCGTGAAAATGTCTCACAGCGTCTTCCGCATGTAACGCGGAGCATGAAGGGCCCATGAACAGTATGAATACATTTTTTGTCCAAGTATGGTCTTTAGATGAATGTGTTCAAAATTCATTCATTAAAACATGACCATTCTCTGGCAACCAGCAATATGGAGCGCCGTGAGTTCCAGCGCGTAAAAAAACGTCCGATATTTGGGCACCCCCCGTTACGTAACGTAACGTAACACTAGCAAGTGAGATATTAGAATTCGTTGGCCTTGGCAACAAAAATAACGCTTATCCTGTTGGTCTGAAAATGTAACAAACTTGTTCACACTAGTTGATCTTGTAATAGATTAAACTCAACCATGACATGGTATTTATGTAACGATATGATAGGTAAGTAATCAACTCTTTGTACTTATCACCCAAAACGGCAAATCAAATCACACTACACTCTTTGGCAATTTACAATGGCAAATATCTTAAAAGACCTGTCTCTGAACTATATCAGAGAATTTCAGGTAAAAACTAGAAGAGCTAGCTTTTTAATTCTATCGTTTAAGTAGAACGAAATGTACTCACTAGGTATAGCATTGCCTCTCTGAAACAGGAAACACACAGAATGTTTAACTTATTCTATAAAAATGATAACGAATGGTGAGTAAAAATTGTGTTATAATGAAGCAACTATTAAGCGAAATCTAGCCTTCGCCAAAATAATAACACACGCCCGGAAGTCGGTAAAGGCTACGTTTGGGGTTTTTTGGGGGGGGGAGGTGCGGGGTTAAACCTTACCTCCTTGAAAACGAACTGACATACAGTTCTCTCCTGAGTTGTCCTGACGACTACTTCACCTTTAAGGCGCTTTCCACGGGGCCTATCCAACAGCATTTGAACGTTTTGACCATTTCCATCACAGCAGTGTGTGGCCCGTAGTTCCATAGCCTCGGTCTTCGTTTGGCCTCCATGAACATCAACAGCAACATGTATTTTATCTCCATGATAAAGATCGAATCTTGCATCGTTCTTTCCACATCTGCAGAAGTTCTGGAGATACTCCTCTGTTTCTACACTCTGGTCTCTGCAGACAACGTGGAATTCCGCGTCCTCTACGTCGGGCTCGACGTACGCTGCAAACGAACAATTCAAAGTTCTTGAACACAGCGCATCCACCATCCACTTTCCTGCTCTGATTGCCAAGTCTACTGGAGCCCACACAATATCCAGAGGACTGAAGGTCTGAAGGGAAATGGATATTCTGTCCGGATGTATATGGTGTATGGTCGAAGCTGTGATATCTGTCCAGCCTTCTCCGTCGTGATGCTTTAGTAGAAGACACCCCATCCCTTCAGAACCAGAAGGCCGCCACGTCTCTAGCTCTACGGGTCCACTCAGCTGTGCACCGTGTAGGTTGACATCAACAGCGGGGGAGAACAGCACCTGATCCAGTAGCTCCCGTGGACATGCGTCCTTACCCAGGGACCAGGGGTAGCCGGAGATCCAGTTGACGCCTTCAGGACCCCTCAATATGCCGGGAACGTCCACGGTTGAGACGGTAATCATCGTTTCTTGCTGAAGGGCACCTGGTGGTACAACAAGCTTGACAAAACCGGGAATCTCCACTTCTCCGCCCGCTGGTCCTACTGAAGCCTCTCTTGTCCTCGGGTACTGGAACTCGTCTGGAACTCCTAAGAAAATGTTTATATCAACATTTGCTGATCCACTGTTATAGTCAACTACTACTTTTTTTAGGTTTAAAAATGTTTAAATGGTCAAGGTAATTATCATGAAGAAATGACAATGTGGACAGAGTCTACCGGGTGCTTTCAAGAACATAGAAAGACAGCTGCTGATCGCGCGTTGCAATCAAAGTGAACAATGGTCGTTCAGATGACGCCATGTTCCATGCAAGAATCTCGGTCTACAAAATTGCAACAGTTCCATCGATGTTTTGATCTTTTCCATTGGTCTCGCTAATATTTTTGTTCAAAGCTGCCATTGTTTTATCTCAGATAAGGTAAACATTCATTCTTTTTGTGACACATCCTAACGCTACTCTGATAAACGTCAAACCAACCTGGAATGTCTCGCATGATAAGAGGAAAGCTGATCCCAGCCGCCATCATGTCCTTCTCCAGCACTCCAAGGTCACCTAAGGAACGAAAGACGTTCATTTGATAATATTGTAAAACCGCTGATCATTCTTATAAACCTTCAACCTGGAAACCATTCCACGTTTTGTAGGAAGGTTAGACACGGAGTCGACCGTAAGTGGGGGATGTAATTGTGAATTGGCTTCTTAAATTCGAGAACGCTTCAACCTGAAGCCTGGTTTTAGACATGCACTATACGTGCCATTTTACAACGCTGTGTAAGAGAGAAGCCAGTACCCACCAGTTCTGAAACACCCAGTCTTCTCCATTGCCCTCTTCAGGTCTTGTGGAGTCTTGATCTCTGGAATATCGTCTTGACTAGTACGCGCTGACCACGCCCGCAGAAGTAGTCTTACATCTGTCTCGTCCAGCCTACTGAAGATGCTTTCCAGTACTAGCCGAAAATCTACAGAGGATGACAGGTAAGATAAGTGGCGAATGTTGGGCACAGTGTGTTTCCTGTCCGTTTGAAAATTGAATTTCTATCTGTCCTTCTTACAACGATCTAATTACTGTTCATGTTTGAAATTCATTTCAAAATTATAATCATTGAAAAAAATTCAAGTAGTATGTCGATGCTTGAAACTCACCCCTTTCTACATCGGTCATGACCTGGAAAAGATTGGGGGAAATACGTTAGAAACCTTGAAACACTCACATAGGAGTCAATTCATGAAGAAAGTAAGGCATTTGGTTGGCGTGAATAAGTCATAGATACCTTCTGAATGATTTCCTGTAGCTTCGTTTCTGACACTTCCCTCCCCTCCATTTGGATCTCCACACGCTCCATGTTGGCAAGAACGGGAGACCGCTGCTGGAGCACCCGGACCATCCGCTCTTTGTTCTTATCTTGCATCGGGTACAGAAGGATGGGCAGCAGCAGCTTCTCGTTCCGAACTGGGAACTCGTAGTCGAGGTGTGACCAGTGCTTCTGATCTAGGGCGTCTGGCGTGATGACTAGAATAGCCATTCTGTTGTTCGTGTTGAGCAGGTGTTCCACTGTTTTCTCCGTGATGGAGTCAGCAGACGTGATGGTCTCCGTGTGGCAAGGCACACCTGCGTCTAAAGCGGCTGTCTGGAGAGGGAGGACGAACTTGTCGGTGTAGTCGCCTGTGTGGAGGATGACAAGCTCTTTTCCTGCAAGAAGTTGAGGAATAATATTCTTAATCATGAATGGATTTACTTTGTTTGTTTGAACCTTTGTTTATTCATGATATATTTGCAGGGTTTCTTCTGTGTAATACATAGCACAATTTGATCTACACTGTTATAAATATAGCGATTCACCTTTTCAAATAACGTTAACGGATTATGGACATTGTTGAAGAAGCGGTTCAATGAATATTACCCAGTTATAGTCTCACAGACATGAGAAGACTAGTTGACGGCGTACCTCGTTTCTCTCTCAAGAAGAGATCCACAAACTCCGGGCAGCACATCTCCACCGCGGCTCCCAGCTGGTAACGATTTTCTACCATCTTCACCATGTCCCGGACCCGCTCTGCAGGTGTCAGCTGGCTCCTGGTGAGGTCACACTGGTCCAGTGTCAGCCCTCCTCCCTGCTCCATAGTGTCCAACACGGGGCCGATCGTGCGCATCCCAACAATGCTTCTAGGGTCTGCTGTCGGCTCAATGATCACGGGTCCGTCTCCTCCTGAGTTTTCTGAGCAGTTACATATTTATATCATTACAAATTGCGTCAGAAATATCACGTAAGGTATAGCAGCACAATAACACATGTTCTGGCAATGTGTGGGTACACATATGCTGCATCAAAAGTGGCCATAACGACTTCTTCATGAGCAATTCTTAATGCAATCTAAGAAAAAGAAGAAGTGTTTTGCCTCTTGCCTGCATCCCCCCAACTCCACCCCCTCACCCCCGCGCCCGTTGCAAAACGCTAAAATATGGCAACGACCGTTTGCGAAGATTGAGAAGATCAACATCATGCAGAATCATTTTGTTTCCATCAGGGCAAAGATGATGGTGAATCACTAGAATGCTCATCTAGCTTCAGACAATAGATTTAGAGGTAACTTCCTATATCCTGCATGTTGAAATGGAATCTGCTTGATAGAATTACCTGTTCGGTGTGACTTCGAGCTGCCATTCATCCAAATAACACGAAACGCCGACGGTATTCTGGTAAAGAAACAGTTGCATTAAAAAAATCAATTTCAGCTTCTAATCTTGCCATGTTTCATAATGCAACGTACTAGAGAGGTTTGTTTTCTATCAGACATGCTTCAAATCACATTTTTACTTCTGTTACTTACTTTTTTGCTTGCTTTTTTTGCAAAGACCTCTAAAATACATACACAGCTGTCTGTTTAAAATGGAACCTAGTGTACATAATCGGACTCGAAGATAAAGCTACATAGTAATTTTGGCTACGCCTCATTTGAAATATATACAGACGACCAAAGGTGACGTATAGAAATATATGCATTGCCCTATCGGCTATTTTTTCCATAACGTTTCTTACCCTGAATCCTGTTCCACTGACCCGTCATCTGTCTGCAATGCCAGGAAGTCAGGTTCACCTCCGTCCTCTCGTGTAGCACAGCACAGCTCGTACTGGATACAGGGGATCCACTTCTCTTTGATCTCGAACAGGGCGCTGCTGAGGAACTTCCTGACACGCAGACCTTCTGTGAAGACGTTAGAAGACGACAGAAGCTCCACCTTCAAGTAGTGGTCGACCTTCGTGATGACAAACGCTTGCTTCTCATCGTCCGTAGGGAAGTGAGCACACCCGGCAAACACGCAGGACTCTCGCAGTCCGAACCTGCGCACACATAAGGCCTGTAGACGGCAGAACATGCCGCTGGGTAGAAATCTCTCACTGAACACGAAGTAGAGCGCCTGTGGACAAATATACATGTTGCCGGGATATAGCTTTGCGTTGTCTCTCTCGCAGCTGAGGAGTGCAGGCACGAAATAAATCTCTTCCTGTTGGGCTTCGTCACTGACATCACCTACTGGCGTGGCGTTACAGAGCAGATAGAACTTCTCCATCAGCACCTTCAGGAAGGACTTGTGTCGCATCAGCAATGGTTTCTCGAGTTGGCGGTCCTTTTTCTCCCAGATCCTTGTCAGCAACTCGTCGCTGAGCACTCCTTCCTGCTCCAGCCTCCTCCACATCTTCCTCACCTCTGGATTCGTCTGCCTGTCCTCCTGGTACTGAGGAATTGTGATGATGGTCTTAAAGACGTCAATCATCACCTGTGGTTGTAGGGTGACGTCATCGCGGAGACTGGGCTCGTTAAAGAAGATGACGTCACCACGATCGTGGAGGAAGGTGAGAACCAAAGCGAGGCTGTGCCTGTCTGTGATGCTGATGTCAGGATCCCGGGCCAGGTCAGCTATTTCCTGAAACTTGCAGAACCGGTCCCCCTCTTTCCTCTTGGTCTTCAGTTTTGAGTTGAGATGAAGCCATGGGATCGGGATTCTCTCGCCCATGTGTGGCAGGCCACTCGCCACCTGTCGTATGTAGTCTCGAATCTCGTCAACTGTTGCGTCCTCTGTGGTGTTGTCCACTGCAAATATTTCTGGCATGACTAGTGGTCCTGCTGCCTTTTCCTTGATGTGGCTCCGGATCTCTTCTTTGTATTTCTCAATGTATTCCTGTAATGTTATTTGGAATTTAATATACTAATTGTTACATACAGATGCTTGTCACTGAAATGCACAATGCATAGAATATAGAACAATAAAAGTGATAGATGACATATGGTTGAATTATACCTATTTGGCTGTTTTAGTCCACAGCAAGTATAAAGAAGAAAACATCCGATATGAAAATTATCTACCTCAGAGACCTTGTCCTTGCGCGTGAGGACGATGATGACCGGAGGCCGTCCTGTGTGTGACTGAGTGTGAGAGTGAACTGTGTTGAGCCAGTGGTCCAGGTAGTCTGAGGAAAAAGACAATAATAAATACGCGCTTCCGTCAAAGTGTAATGAAAATATTTTGCTACACTATCATTATTATGTGAGTTATGAGCTATCAAACGTATTGCTATAAATTCTTCAGACCAAAAAATATGTCTTCCTCCTTGTAAGATAATCAGTAGTATTATTCGATCAATACAGTAAGTAATATATTTTTCAAGACCGGAGTGAACAGGGCGATTTTAAACTAACAGAATTAGGACGCACCCCCTCCGGATCTAAGGTTGTCCACAGACGCCATGTAGTCGAGATCCGGTACAGGGTCTGACAGTTTCTGCAGCAGAGACATGACGAGGATGTAGACTCCCCGGTGGGTGATGAAGCAGTGGTGGGTCCCGTAATAAGTCGCCTGGCCGCCAAAATCCCAGAAGGACAAACGTGGATGTTCAGCGGTTCCAAGCTCATCTTCCGTGATACCTGCCTTTATCATTCTCGCAGCGTTTTCAGCAACGTGTTCCGGCATTAGTGACTCTGGTCTTTCTGACGCGTATTTCGGGTGTACCGAAATGTCAACAACTTTCTCCCGCTTCCTAGTAGTTGCGGTTGACTGCGTTTTCCCCCCTTGTGAAGGTCGATCCTTTTCCCGATCTGCAGGGACAACTAATATAGAAGGCAGACAGAACTTTTGGTTGTTTGTTAGATTTGAACACCAAGTTCTATGAATTACTGCTAAACTTAAAGCATTCCGAGTCCCTCTTACGCTGGAGAAGTTACACGAGTAGTATAGTAGGTGGCTGCAGACCGCTACCAGTTGCTTTACTATTACGTATTTTGTCAGCCTGGTCCGTTTTGCATACCGCTGGTTCGTATTATAGCAAAGCTCATGCACATTTGTATTGGGCAGTTTTAACATAGCGAAGAATTAAGCAGAAAGTGTTACACCTGCACCAAGATATTGCAATATCATTTTCTTTCAGACAATTCTTTAAACACCTAATCCCTGTCTACTATGATTATACCCTAATCTTTCCCAATTTTTACAGACCATGTGGCCTCCTGCCAAAGTAACTGAAAATTGACATCTTTTGTGTCTCTGTTTTCCTTTTCTGTCAAGAGGAGTAAAATGTATATTCATCTTCAATGCTTGAAGGCAAATATGTAATTTCTAAGAATGTAAGAAAGAAAGCATCACATGTGGAAATTCCGATATCACCCGCTGATGGCTCAGTCTTCTGCTGTATCCGGAGCAAAGGTCCAGCCAAGTCATCTATCTCCTCTGTAGTGAAAACGAGGAATTGTGCAAATCAATACTTACATTTCGGACAACCTTTGCAATCAACGCCAGGGAAAATGTCTACAACCGACAAGAATGTAAGAGACTGGCCCATCGAACCTTTTGACTTCTTCCATATCTTGCCCTTGGTTTGCACATCTGAAATGATGTGAATTCCATCCGTGATGGGTTCCACCTCCTCCTCTATGACCGTTTCTCCCATCAGCCTCTTGATGAAGCAGCTCTTCCCCGATCTGTACTGCCCCACCACCGGAATCCGTGTGCTGTGTACAGGCAGCGACCCCTGGCGACAGGCTTCGGCGTACAACCTCGCCATTTCTGGCGTGCGCAGGTCAATGCGAGAAGTGGTCCGCTCTAACACAAATATAGAGTATGTTAGCGAAAAAGTTTAGTTTCATTAATTATTGTGCTCTAAATAACAGCAGACATCATCTTCATATTTCGACACAACCTTGTGCTTAGCCTTAGAAACTTTAACTCTTCTCTTGTTTTGAGCCAAAAATAAGCTATCCCATAGGTAACAATATCTGAGATAGCTATCAATCCCATCATGCATCACATATTGATCTTTTGTGAGGGACTACTAAATAGACCGATCCTGTCGAACACCATATCGAACGAATAGAAGCCCGATAGAACCCCCTGTTCTATTTAGCCCACCTCCGTCAAAAACAGCGTTGGCGGGGCAGAAATGGCGCGTGGAAAGCAGGGTGGGTATATCTGGGACAGGTTTTCCACTGTATTGGTTGAATGCAGGCTCAGAACAAAAACGAATTTAAAAAGAAAATAGATCGGGCACTCAAGGAGAGGAAGCTTGAACCACATGCTGACTTACTACAAAGTCCGCTAGCGCAGAGTTTTGTATCTTCAGTTACTGGTGTGTGAAACTGGTTAACTTGAAAGTAAACAGGGAAGTAAAAGGATGCATTTTAATTCTTAGTTACTTAATACCACGCAGCTGTTATGCATGCAGTCAATACAGTGGGAACCCTGTCACAGATATATGAACCCTGTTTCACACGTGCATCGCCTGCTTCTCAGAAACTGGGCGCTGATGCCCACCGACAAGGGAAAGCTATGCGGCGCATACCGCTTTAACATTGACCGAAAACATTACGCTCTCACCGCAACTACACCTACCCCCTCCTTAAACAACTCTACTCGGTGGATACAGCCTTCAACAAAGAAGACATAGCATTCTTATTTGGCCCGCTCTGAAAGGGTTTCAGTGCCACAAAAGCTAAACCGAAGTCAGTGGCATTATTTTCAACCTTGCCGCGGCGGCCATGTTTGGTCCGTCAAACCCTGTTTTTGACGGAGGTGTTCGAAATCGAACAGGGGGCGTGGCTTTGGGATCGGTCTATTACTAGACAAAGCACAAGCAGTCAGCTGGTTGTCCCCAAACCCAAGCGAGAGATCTTCAGAAGATCGGTAGCCTACCGCGGACCAAATGTCTGGAACAGCCTACCGCGAGACACACGTACGGCTCCGAATCCAAACATGTCTTTTTGTTTTGCCGAAACCTACCCAATCTGACTTCGTTTAAAAGCACCCAGAGCACTTTATGTGGCTTCAAACTCAAATTAAAAAACTCCATTTTTTAGCCATTTCTACACATAGTAAGTTTCAATAACACTATACCATTACATATCGACATTCAAGGAGCAAAGATGCGATGTCGCTGTGTGCTGAGCACTCAAAAAAAATCCAAGCGCTGTCAGCGCCGCCGTTTTTGTTCTCAAATTTTCCGACTTCTTGGAACGTGACGTCCCCTCGCCGGAACTTGCAGAGAACTGACCGTTCCAGTCGAACACAGGAATAACGCACAAGTACATGAGAGACGGACTTGGTAGTAGTTGGCAATGTGTTACGTAAGCTCCGTCCCCTTGAGTGCCCGAGATATTTTCTTTTTCATTTCGTTTTTTTCTTGGGTATTCATGTAGCCAATGCAGTGAGATATCTGTCCCAGATATGCATTGTCATTTCTGCTTGTCATTTCTGTCCCACTAGCGCTGTTTTTGACGGAGGTGTTCCAAATAGAACAGGGGGTTCTATATGGTGTTCGACGGGAACGGTCCATTACCGACGAAAAAACCGTTTTGAGTTCTGTTTCAATCTAATTACACTAGGCGCGTGAAACTAAAGGGGTCATTGTGTAGCTTATTTTCGCGTGGCTTTTGAGCGCTTGTGACATGTAATCATCACGCAAATGTGGTAAACAGTGGCATTAAATGACAATTTCATAAAGATTACATTAACTAGAATATTTCCAATTTTCAAGCCACATAAAATGCTCTGGATGCCTTTAAGAGACTCTTGAAGTAACGGAAATGAAGTAAACGAACGGACACGGACCATGAACCAGCTTTCGCCCTACTTTATGTTATATGTTGTAGAAATTGTATATTGTTGTACCATAAATATGTAATGATACATGTTGGTAGAGTTATTAGGACTCAAATGACTGTGTATCTCTGTTATATTGTATCTGACCCTTACCTCTCCCCTCATGATCATGACCTCATTGAAAAGCGGCCTGCGTGCCGATTTGAGCTTATCATGAATAAACAAAGGTTCAAACAAACAAATGGCTAATTTTTGGTTAATCGGTGGTGAAATTTTACAAACTTACATAAAAAGTCGTCTTTTAGAAAATAACTGCTGATGTTGAGTGTGACTTTAGATGTAGGTATATTCAATCTCTAAATTTTAACAGTAACTTAATTCTCTCCTCATATGTTTGTTCAATCCGTTCGGGGGAGTAGAAAGATCCGACATGGCTTGGTGTTCCAGTAAAATGACCAAGAAAAGCGTGCTATTTTGGGGCTGGGACAAATCACAATCATTTTTGCGACGGTTCAGTCGAATTTAAGATTCATCTAGTTATCTCCATGAAAAATGGAGATATAGTTTTGGGTGTGTCTGTGTGTGTGTGTTTGTTTGTCTGTCTGTCTGTTTGTGTTTCCGCACTACTGTAGTCAGCATAACTCAGGAACCTCTTGATGGATTACGATGATATTTGGTATGTGGGCAGGTGTTGTGAAGCCGAAGTTGTAGGTCGATTTTGGGCCCCCTGGTATGTGACCTTGGTACTGCAGCAGAACTTCCTTTTTTATATTTTTTGACCTGGACGTGCTATGGTCTTGATTTTTGGGTGGCAGATAGCTTGTGATGTAATAAAGAAGTGGTGTCGGTTTGGGCCCCCTAGCAGCTTGCTATGAAATTGCAGTGGCGTTATTGTGAAAATCTTCTAAGGGGAATAACTGAACAAAGGAAAGACGGAGTTCCATCATACTTAGTATGCAGGTAGCTTAGACAGAGATATACATAATGAAGTGCAAATTATGCTAATTGTGACTTTATTTGCGTAGCTAATGAGGAAAATCTATATTTGCAGTGTTTTCCATTATCAGACTCAAATACATGTAACAGGTGTAGTTTATGGAAAGTGGAGCATCAACAGATACCAATTATGCCAATAAATTCCTCATTTGCATAATTAATGCAAAAACACCATAATTAATCTAATTGGAAAATCATAGGACTGTCAATATTGCAACATGTGTAAGTTAGATAAAGGTGTTGATGACCAAGCATATATTATGCAAATGTGTAAGTCATTTGCATGAATAGAATTATTCATGGAGATATGAGGTCGTGGAACTCTTGTTGGTTTGGAGAAGTCGAACTAAATGACCGCCTATCTTTAAAAACATGAACTCGTTTACTAGTAAGGCCATGTTGAGTTGATTATATGGATGACATCCGCGCGCGGATCAATATTCGTCCGTTTCTAAAAATCCAGTATTCAGCCATACTGTAAATCGTAAAAAGCAGTTGCAAAATGAGAAAATACATGCTGTGAATTGTAAAAAAAAATATTTCAGAAAACAAATAATAATGTCGCAGAATGCCGACGTCAATTCCAAAGTCCAAAAAGAAGTTTTGAACGAACAAAAATGAAGAATCTATATTTCGGTCTATCATACTCGGTGTGTTTACTTTAATTTGTTTATCCTTCCTGACTACTCATATTTCATAATGAAGGCAACTTTTTGTTTTGCCAAACTTTTTTTTATTCGCACGCTCGCTTCAGTTTTGGGGTCCCCAGAGGATGTCATCTATATAATCAAATCAATATGGCCTTAATATGGTCGCCTGTGTAACATTTGTTTTACTTTCATTGATTATAGAAACCAAAACCGCACACCTTCTATGCTCTCTGCTGTCCGAGTTTCACCAATGTCGATGAGTGCCTGCTGCAGAGCCTGTAGAGTAGCTTCCCGTCCATTTCTGTTTCTCCACCTCTCCAGCATTTCCCTGCACCTGCGGTCCTGGTCTGGCTCCAAGTCTTGGATCATAACTATATCGTTCCGGCTGAACCCCAGCTTCCCGGCCAGGTCGTCCCACCTGGCACTGACGTCTTTGATGACTTCATCAAAGTATTCCTGCACGTCAACTAGAACAAACATAAATCTCATTACAACTTGAAGATCCAATTCAAAAGATTATAATGATATTGAAATATGACTGGAGTGACACAAATCTCCCTTAAGTTTGTACGTGGATATATTTGACTTTCAACAATCAATGTCCACACTGGTTATATAGCTGAACTTTATATTGTCGACTACCTTTCATCTCATTTGGTAAGGTAATTTTGACAGTCGTGAAACTAATTGTATCAGAGTAGATGTGCCACAGAACTACTAGTAAAAAAGTAGATCATGACCATGTGTGTGTGTCCGTGTGTGTGTGTGTGTGCGTGTGCGTGCGTGTGTGTTTCTGTGTGTCTGTGTTTGTGTGTGTGTCCGTCTGTGTGTGTCTGTATGTGTGTGTGTGTGTGTGTGTGTGTGCGTGCGTGCGAATAGCATTTGAGAAACTGTGGGTGGATTCTAATGATATTTGATAGGTGGGTACGGGTTGGGACAACGAAGATCAAGGTAATAATTAGTCTCCCAGTAGCTTTTTACGGTACTGCAGCGGACCTTCCGGTTTTGATATCTCGTTTTCTTGCCATGCTAGGTTCGTGTTTTTTGCATGATAGCTAGCTCTTGGAGCAGAGAGTAGGTACTGTAGGTTTGGGCCCGCAAGCCGATTTTTATGGAACTGCAGGAGCCGATCGTGCTTCAGACTTTGGAAGAGAAGACTAGTAACTCAAGCAGGGGTTGATGGATCGTCATGATTTTTGGTTTGTAGATAACTTAAGCGATGATTTACATAATACACAAAGTCTGCAAATCCAATTTGTAGTCTCTTCCTCACAACGATCCGTCAACCACTTCTTCTTTTTTTAAGATATCCGTTTCCGCCACAGTACTTTATTCTTAACTGTTGTGCAGTAACAATATCTCGTTACATCCATGTATGTGATCACTGTCTTTTTTTCCAATGATTTCAATTTCACCAGGGTACATAATTCCATCAAGGTACATAACTCCATCAACCCGTCAACCACTTCTTGAGTTAGGCCACAGCAAGTAAATTTTATGGATGACATTCTCTGCAGACTCCAAATTTAGTGCGCCAACGACTGAAAAGACTATCGTTAGAATTGAAAAAAGAACCATGGATACAGGAAACTAGAACTAGATATTTTTCAACTTCATAAGATTATAAAAAAACTAAGTAAACAATGTAAACGAAAATATAAGGCGGAATTATTGTCCAAATTAGAGCATATGAATGAGAAAAAAATCCTAAAGAATTTGGTCATTATTACATTTTCTAGAAAACGAACTTAATGGGAAAACAAACAAAAATTCTACAGACCCCAATATGACAAACACAGAATGAACAGGACAGTTCGAAGGATTGAATAATCTGACAAAACACGCAAATTTTAACACAGGTTTCGAAACCATAATTACTGAACGGTTAGAACAATTCGATAAAAATTCCCATAATTTGATAGATTTTTCTGCAAAAGAAACACTGCAAAAGAAGTTTTAGATTGCATGTAACAATCAAAATCCGGAAAAGCCTGTGGCATGGATTCTATTTCCAACAACATGCTGAACATGGATCAACTTCAAAGCAGCTATGTCTGTCATTAGTTACCCTTTTCAATACTATCCTTACCGAAGGCACATTTCCGTCGAATTGGAACACCAGCATTCTAACTCCAATTTTCAAATCAGGTGACAAGTCCAACGTTGATAATTATAGTGGAATCGCTCTCTCCAGTTGTTTGTCAAAATTGTTTATACTTCTCATGAATACTACTGAACTTTAACTTCACGGTGGCCATGGTGGCGGCAAGTGATTTACAGAAGGGATGTGTGAAGGAATCATAAATAGGTTTTTCACTGTGATGATAAGTTCACGGTCCGGCGGTGACAGTGAAAACAGTGAACTTAAAGTTACAGTGAAAGAAACAAGAACTACCTACAGCTTAGAACTTAGAATGTTGATATCATATGGGCCACAAATGTTCGATATTGCAGTGTTGTAAGTTGAAAGTTGAAAGTGATGATGAAATAGTGCAGTTAATATATATGAATAGAATAAATCTGGCTGGTTGTTGACGTGTTTTTAGGTGTTTTTAGGTGTTTCATTCAATTCAATTTTTATTTTATTTTACCAGGGGACATCTCAGATCTACTGATCTGCTTTTCAGATGACCCTGGGCACAAACATTAAAAATACAATCAGATACAAATATACAGATAACGTTACATGTACAGACATATATCACAGTATTTCAACTTATCCCAGTCAGTTCTTAGCTACAGTCCCGCTACAGTCTGTTTCTAAACGCTGACGTAGTTGCAATGTGCTGTTGGTCTGCAGTGAGTTTGTTCCACAGTAGTGGCCCTTGATACTGCAGGCTCCCCTTGAAGGTTTCCACGTTTGCCTTAGGGGTGTCCAGCATGTGAGGGTCGTAGCTATAGAGCTGCTTCGTGGCAGTGCGTGTCCGAGCTCTGAGCACTGGGGGTGATAGCCATTTAAACAGTTTAGTCATGTAGGCTGGTGCATTGTGACGAACTGCCTTCTGTACAGCTACCAGCGTGTTCACTTTCACCCTTTGAGCCAGTGGTACCATACCAGCCTCTGCTAGCAGGGTTTCTGTGGGTACACGGTCTTGGAGTGTCCGCCCTGTGATAATCCTGGCTGCCCGAAAAAGCAGTCTGGTCAGTTGTAATGACTTCGATTTGTTAGAATGAAAGAGCGATGGTAACCAGGCAGTAGCACAGTAATCTAGATGTGAATATAACAGGGTCTGACACATGACTTGCAGGATCTCCTTAGTGACAAAGGGTTTAGCCCGCCTTACGGCACTAAGGCCAGCAAGGAGCTTTTTTATGATCCGATCGGTATGTGCTACCCATTTTAGCGAAGAGTCCATGGTGACCCCTAGGTAGGTAAATACGTTCACCTGCTCAAACGAGTTATACCCATCAGTTACAGTGATGTTTTTTCCTGCGTGTCGCAGTTTCTGGGGTGATCCGAAGATCATGGATTTCGTTTTGTCAGGGTGGAGAGATAGCCTGTTCTCAGTGAACCAGTTCGCTGCCAATTTCATGTCCTCTGAAACAGCTTCCTCACATTCCTTAGACAGGGGTGCCGAGTAATAAAGCACAGTATCGTCGGCGTACATGTGGATTTTGCACTTCCGCACGACTTGTGGTAGGTCATTCACATATAGGCTGAATAATAGAGGTCCTAGGACGCTCCCTTGCGGCACACCACATGTGACACGTTTCCGCGTAGACTGCTTGTTCTGAATATCCACATGTTGAAAACGGTCGGTGAGGTAGGATCTAAACCAGCTTATAGCCCCATTTCCAAATCCCATCTTCTGAAGTTTTCCAAGGAGGATTTGGTGGTTGACAGTATCGAACTTAGATCTAGAAAAAGCGCGACTGTCACCTTGTGGTTGTTTTGTGCCGACTGGATGTCCTCCACGACCTTTTGCACTGCTGATCCTGTGCTGTGGTATTTCCTGAAACCACTTTGGTGGGCCGTGAGCTGGCCAGTGCTGTTCATAAACTGTGAAACCTGGTTATGTACCATTTTCTCCATTACTTTGGAGGCCACATTCAAGACGGAAACCGGACGGTAGTTGGAGACATTGTCTCTGTTCCCTGACTTGTATATGGGCGATACTTTTGCCAGTTTCCAGTCCTCCGGAACTTCCCCTGTTGACATTGAGAGGTTAAAGATGTGGGCCAATGGCTTAACAATCACTGGCGCAGAGTCTTTAAGAAGCCTAGACGGAATCTTGTCCACTCCTGTGGCTTTCTTTGGCTTGAGCTTCAAAAGCTCGTTTAGGACCTCCGTTTCTTCAACTGGCCGTAGGCAAAAAGTTGATGGTGACTCAGGTACATGCCGAAGAGGGTCCTCCTTGGACACTGGAATATCCCTAGCCAGGTTTGAAGCACATGACGAAAAGTACTCGTTAAACTCTTCAGCCATTTCGGCAGGTCCAGATGTACAGCTGTCGTCGGTGCGTAGTACTTTCTGGACCTGTCCTTTACTTTTTGTTTTTCCTGTGAAAGAGTTGATTATTTTCCACATTAGACTGGGATCTTCTGCAGCATCGGTGATGGCACTTTTAAAGTGGCTTTTCTTTGCCTTCTTGATCATTGATGTAGCTTGATCATTGATGTAGCTTTTTGTCAGGCTTTCTATTTATTTATCCCTATTTCGTTATGTCGCCAATCGTGTTGAACAGAAATGCCTAAACTGAACGCGTTAAACCAGCAGGACCCACACCTCTGCTTGGAGAATAGTTTATTTATTTGACCTACATGTACGTTTATGCAAGGCCATCTGTTTACATGACCTGACACTTCCCATGTCCCATTGAAATGCAGTGGGTTCACAAACTTTCCTTACTGATTATGCCAGTTAGCTCCTGATTTGCATAATTAGTCATTGATAATGTAAAGCACAATTTGAGCTCTCTACATACCAAACATCACGACGATCTGTCGACCCCTTCGCAAGTTATTCATGTCCGAATGTCAAAACAAAAACACCCACTGCAGCTCTTAACAAGCCGCTAGGGAGCCAAAATTTACAGAACTTACTTTCTGTGGCATGAACTATCTACCACACAAAAATCATGACCATAGCACTTTCAGAAAATATGCCCCTAAATTTTGAAGCTCCACTGCAGTACCTTAGGTACCCGCTAGAAGGACCATTATCAAACTTGACCTTCCTTTCTGTAAACCCTACCCATCCACTAAATATCATACGGATCCATCAACAGCTTCTCGAGTTATGCTGGCGACATACAAATACATATCCACACAAAGCCCGCTGCAGTACCAACGGAAAATACCAGGGGAACCGTTTTTGAACTTGACCCCCGTTTCCACAACATCTACACACCTGCAAAAAATCATGAAGATCCATCAACGTTTCCGTCACTTTTGCCTACATACAAACACACAAAAATGTAAAGTCTGCTGCAGTACTGTTGAAAAACGCAAGGTGAACCATTTTCGAACTTGACCTTGCTTTGCACAACCACTGCACACCTACCAAAAATCATAAAGATTCATTGAAGCTTTCCTGAGTTATGCTCCTGACATACATTCAGACCCACCCAACAGATTTTTCAACCGAAAACATAATCTTCTCCGAGTACAAGTACTCGGCGAAGATAACCAGAGCGTTGTTTTTCTATCGCCTTACTAGTCATGCCATCTGTTGACTTTTTGACCTAGATCCCGGGACACACATGGTTGAGTGTCAAACACGCATATAATGGAGCAGTGCCATAAGTTTTCAATGCCAATGATTATATAAAGTTGCTCATTATTTGCGTAATGTGCATCTCATTATGTTAATCATCACCTATGGTGCTTATATACTAAAAAGAATGAAAATCCATCAATCCCTGCTTCAGTTATCCTCCTCAAAAGTTACAAACAAAAAGGCCCACTGCAGGTCAAAGCAAGCCACTAGGGGGTCAAAACTTACATCACTTACCCCCTGTCCCAAGAGCTATACACCACTTAAAAATCATGACCATGGCACTTGCATGAAATTTGACTACAGCAGATTAATAAACTTTTCTCATTTATTCTGCAAATTAGCCCTTTATTTGCATAATAAGCATTCAATTATGTGAAGCCTCACCCAAACTATCTACATGTCATAAGTTATGATGATCCGTCAATCCCTGCTGGAGTTATTCGTCTCCAAAGGTTACAACAAAAATGCCAACTGCAGTTCCAAACTAGTAGCTAGGGGGCTTTAATTTGCACCACTTTCTTCCTGTCCCAACAGCTATCTACCACTTAAAAATCATGAACCTGGCGCCTCCAAAAAATTTTGCCTCAAACTTTGAAACTCCGCTGCAGTACCTTAGATAACCGCTAGGAGGCCCATTATCGAACTTGACCTTCCTCTTCGACACCCCTACCCATCCGCTGAATATCATGCATAACTGTTAACAGCTCCTCGAGTTATGCTGTCGACATACAAACTCAAACACATACAAAGCCCGCTGCAGTACTGTAGGAAAGCGGCAGGTGAATTATTTTCGAATTTGACCTCCGTTCCCACAACCGCTTCTCACCTTCCAAAAATCATGCAGATCTATCAACGTTTCCGTCACTTTTTTGCCTACATACAAACACACAAACATGCAAAGTCCGCTGCAGTACTGTTGGAAAACACCAGGTAAACGATTTTCGAACTTCACCTTCCTTTGCACAACCACTACACACCTATCGAAAATCATGAAGATCCATCAAAGGTTTCTCGAGTTATGCTCTTGACATACATACAGACCCACCCCACAGCTGGCGTAACCGAAAACATAATCTTCTCGGCAGAGATAATTACAAGTTTGGCATGAGGCCTGCACTGTGTCCTCCTGCAAGTTGGTGACGAGGAACAATCTTATTACAGCTTGCATACACAATGATTGTGCAACACATTTGTATCGATTTTGCACCATTCTTATATGTACAAATGCCTTTTAATACCCTTGCTATGTACTGTTTCATGTTGCAATTAGCCCTCGGGCTAACATTATTTTAACGGCATCTAGAACGTTTTTGCAATGGAACTGACAGACGTTTGAAACACATTGCCCCATTTTCGGTATATTGACCATATGCACTGGCAAAGGGTAAAAAAAATATTGTTTTTTATTTCAAAATCAGGCGATGATCAATGCGCCCGCTGTTGTCATCCATAAAATTTACTTACTGTGGCCTTATCTTCTTTCAAGGATCTTTACACACAAAAAAACACCCATGCTGGCCTAGAACTAGGGAGATGGGTTGGGGGTTAAGGGGGAGGTTGGTCAAAAACTATATAAATTTCTAAACAACAAAAACACAAAACCAAGTGGTCCAGAACGTGAGATATCAAAACCGGATGTTCGGATGCAGTATCGCGAAAAGCCGCCAGGAGGTGCAAAATCTAACCATTTTCAATTTTGTCACAAGCTACCAATACACCCTGTATAAAATCAACCCACCCAGCCGCTCTTGTGTTATCTTGGTGACCACCAGACACAGGGGAAACACTGCCCTAAGTATAACCCATTTGACGAAGGTAATAAAGGTAATAGCAAGTTTCAAGTTACTAGTTTCGTTTCGTGTGTTTTGATATATAGTTGATCTGCAACGTGCCGATGGTAATAATGCGCATGGTTGAACACTGATTAAAAGGTCAACTGTGCACAACATACTCCTCAACTCTATTCTGCTCGTTTTCTATCGTTCCAAAAATCATAATTGTGTCTAGCGGCCCACGATCTAATACCTTAGTCAAAAGATGTTAACCTTTTCGGGTGACGTAATACTAATTAGGAAAGTTTATAAATCCACTGCATTCAATACTAAGACTCTCAAACATGTGACATATGTAACTGAGAAAGAGAGGAATGTACATAGATGTTAATTATGTAAATGAAGACCTACTTTGCTTGATTGCTTAATTAGAAATACTATAATTCTATAGTGCCTGAAAGTTCGACGCTTCGGCATAAGGTTGCAGACCACAGTATTTCGCCTATAGGGATTTACATGGTTAAGGATCCCAAAGTGAGAAGCTTCGACGCTTGAAAATTTATAGTAATGTGCACAATTAGGGTGCCAGATTTTAATATGTTTGACTTCAAGGTTCAATCTACAAAATGTGTGAAAATGAGCTTATATTTGCCGGCTCATTCTCTTTTAAAAGCGGTGGTCACCGTACTGCAGCCGACTCACAGTAGTCGGGCGCTAACAATATTCAGGCGCGAATCCAAGCTGACCGAACAAACATCGTAATCCAACTCGTACAGTCTCAAACTGACGTATTCCTCTACCATTCACCACAGTTTCAGCCTCGCTGACGTGCACAGAAGATAAACTACGGCCTTTTCAAGCAATGCGACGTGACGCACTACTTCATACCCGAACTACTGGACGGGGGTCGCCCATTGATACTGTGTTCTGCGGCCATAACGCGCGAACCCCAATCCCCCCCACCCCCAACCACCACCACCCTCCAACACACACACACACACACACACACACACACACACAACGAACAACAGGAGCTAATTGAGTCATTAGCATACAACACTTGTCTTGACTTACTGTTCCCTTGAACCATCTGAAATTGTCTTCACATCTATTCAGAGTATTTGGTATAAAACCTGGTTGTGCCAGATCTGTGTATATTTGTGAAAATTGTAAATGCGCTGTGCTGTTTTTGTATGTTTGAATTGAAAAACTTATTTTAAAAAATAAATGAGTGCGAAATGCTGCAAAAGCAGGCGGAAACACTGCGAATGAGCCGGATCTCTACAGGCTAGTGGGTTACTCTAGATCTGTCCTGACATTGACGCTTTTATCATGTACCCACCTGGGTTAGCATCATCTGATGTTCCGTATCTGATGTTGATGTTGGAATTTACTCCGGTGATAATTATGTTGCTTGACTCTCTTACTTCATGCAACCTCCTTGCTTGATGGCCTGTAATATGACAAATTACATTATTAGACTCAAACAATATCGATCATACGGTAAGAGAGAATGTAGGGATGGTAAACCAAGAATGCATTAATGATGAAACCAAGAAGATGATAGGATATGAGAGATTCTTAATAGCATTTTCGGAAGAAGATGATAGTCCATAATCTTACCTTCCATGTTGTACAGAGTTCAATTCGGATGTGTCACGGCATAGGTGCGTCACCAGACGTTGGGAGTACCTAAGGCAGAGGATGAAATCAGAACACAGAATGTAGATAACAGGAGTTTAAGAGGAGGTGACTGAAACTACTGACGCCAGGATAACATTTCAACGAGGCATACACACATGAAAAGTCATGTTCAGGCTCTCATGCTAAGCTGTTATTTGTGGCTTACAAAAATGCGTCATTGCGGTGGGCTTAACTGTGAAGGTACTCCAGCAGCACATGCCCCGCCTCTGATATTTTGCGAGGCCCCCTTACCTTCCTGTAGCTGGACAATGTTATCTACAACCATGATTTACACTAACATCGTTAAGATTTCTAATGAACATGGTTCTAAACAGTACTTACTTTGCATAAGTTATCGTTTTACCGAACACCGCAACAACCAACAAAATGACCTAGTGCCATTACAACTGTTCAGGGCTCTAGAAGCGTAAAGTCCAGCTAAGAAAAGACCAGTGTTGACAGGGTCGTGTATACCCCTGTGCAAACATGAAACGTAGTGATTCCAGTTATCGTCCACTTTGGATCATGTCCACATATAAAAAGATGGCCTATGCAAAAGCCGCGGCCAGTTCTCATGAGCAATAAAAAACGACATAAGTATGGTCCTTATTCATGACTCTCCTTGACAAAGAAATGAGATAGGTTTGCATCCAACATACAACAGAATAAACTCCTGAAGCCATAACAATAAGTTAACTTACAAGGAAGCGTCATGACTCATGTGTTGAACAGGTGGAGAAAAATTGACCTTTTGATCAAATCCGACGATAATTGGGAGAGCCACGTTAGCCCTGCAGGGTCGGGGTGTATCTCTTACGTCTCTTACGTGTGCTTTGTTTACCAGACCCCCCCCCCCTCCCTCAACAGAAACGGGTACAACCTTATATCCTCCATGTTATCAAGAGTCTAGACCACTACGACTGCCTTACCTTCCCGGGTGGTTCTACATACACACTGTCTCTTCATATAAATGATGTTTTTGTGGCCGGGATTTGAAAAAGTTTGCGGGGCTCCAGCAGGTCGTACCGTCTGGGACGCCCACCCCTTCCTGCTGGCCCCAGCCCGTTACCTGGCGACTCAGATAACCCTTGACTTTTGTTGACGTCGGTGCTGGGCACGAAGGTCACGCGACAGGTATGTCGTATAAAATAGGTAACACTACACCTGCGTGTTTATGCCCCAGGTGTGTTTACATTGTCACAGCGACGGCTTCCAAGAAGGCCCCTTCATGGAGCGTATATCTATCTCGGAGACGTATAAGCAATTAATATGACATATACATCCGTGAATACTTACATCAGGTTGCTAGTGATTTTGATAACAAAGTCCTTTGTACACAACTAAGGGCCCTGTCACACTTGTGCGTGTATTCAAGTGCGTATAAGTTGCGCTTCAACATTTCTTTGGTTTAAGTAAAGTTTGAGGGGAAGAAGTTGTTTTTCACTTTGACCTACCGTTGTACAGCCTAGTTACAGAACCAAGGAAATGACTTCTTCGGCTGCAAACTTAATCTAAACCAAAAACATGTTAATACGCAACTCCTGCGGACTTGTATATACGCACAAGTGTGACAGGGGCTTTAGGTCGTTTTCCTTGACACAACCAAGTGTGTCTATATTTAGTCGATGTTTTGGTGAATGTCTGTCTCCTTCCTCAGTCGCGTTTCCGACCGTTACGGTTAATAATGGCTACTTTATTCAGAGTACGGCCGAAATGGGACTTCGTTAGAGCACTTAGGTGATAGTGTGACGTCACCGGGATTTACTGTACACATACAGGGGGATTTCTGCAACGCTGCCATACGAGATCCAGATATGACTCTTTTTATAGGCAATTATGATATGATATGTACAGATGCAGATGCTGGTTGGATTCTATGGCCATAGGGTTGGATTCCAGCACCAAGAGACCACGTCCAGCGATAGAATAGACGTTTAGCAAGGACAACAACAATAACAATGGATTGTATGTGCATATGGTCCGTTGGATTGCATGTGCATAAGAAAGAGCTCCAGTACGCAACTAATCTTACAATCACTAGGCTTGGAAGATGTAAAGTAGAAGTAATGAGAACACTCAACAGGTCTACACATGTAACTTTGGTTAACTGAGTATTTTAACTCTAAATGGGCCTGCGTGGACCCGATGTATGTCCTAAACAATGCTCACGTATTCCCTTCCAGGGCCTAACAGAACATGCACATCGTACGCTGTATACTATCTATTGATATATCAGACTTATTTGCCGCCAAGCAAATATTAATAAGAGGGGTTAACGTAATTTGTGACACAAATGAAATAACACTCATATGCAAGGTAATATCTCTTTATTCAAGTCTGGTTATACAGACTGAACGATAATAACAGTACCAGATAAATTAGACAGCAATGACGCTGAGAGAAGATATTCGCAGCTGTAACCTATGGTGCCAACGGACGTTCTATGGAAGACTAACACGACAACAAATGTTCACCTTTTGGACAGCTTACATACACTAAGGCCTGATGGCGTTTAGAGGCCACAAGAGGACCTCTGTTGTGTCCATTGCAAGCACACTTGGAGAACAGAACACATTATTTCTAAATAAAACTAGTATGGCGGCTACAGCATTGCTGGCGTTGTAACTGTCTCTACAACTTTGCTATGGTACATGTACATCATTTTAATTGTATGCATAAATCACTCACGAAATTGTACTTTGCACGAGTTTGAAACTGTTCTGCTTGGTGAAGTTAAAATCAGTAGAATTGCTTCACTGTCAACATGTCTTTTATTTTTCAAGAAGTCACTTAAATCAGGCAAGTTGTTGAATACATATGTACCTTTTCCTCAGAGTAAGGACTTGTTCCTAACAGTTTTGAATCTAAAAATGAACATTTTGTTCGTTGAGAGTGACATGAACACAACCTACTACATGTAGCTCAATTGCACTGGGCTGCATTTTTATAAAGGTAGCTGTGTCAGTGGTATGGCTCTTGCTACTGTACCTTTGCGAGTCAGAACCTATATATAAACATACAGTCAAACCTGTACAAGTGACCACCTCTATATAAGGACCACCTGGCCAATGTGACCACTTTTTGGTGGTCACTTAGATAATTTTTCCCATTGACACAGGCATTAAGAATCCTGTCTATAATGACCACCTGTCCACATAGACCAGATTTTATTGGTCCCCTGAGTGGTCTTCTTGGGCAGGCTTGATTGTATATCTTTGTAAATCAGAAATTAACTAGATATACAAATAACACATGAATGGTACCTACATGTATCTTTCCATATTGAGCAGCTGGCTAACTTTTGCAACAATTATGATTTCTTTCATTGATATGATAATAAAAACAATAGTCCATCCTACATGTATATTATAGAGCAAATACACAGATTATGTCGGCCGATCTCCTACAACTTTATACAACATGACGGCCTCAGTTCATCTTTTCCGTAGTTCCGTTACAAGGCGACTATGCACAGGTTTGCACAGCTACACACTGACAGTACAACATTCTCATATACAACATTAGTGTTAAAAACAGCACTCTAGATCTGTAACGCTTTTTCCCCTGTTTTTACCCTTAAATAGTCTCACACTTGACCTTTGCTGAACAGCACTCCAAATACTGTGAGTGCAGAAAACAGAAGACTTTCAAGAAACCAATGAATTTTGTTCCAATCTTAGCTTGCTTGCTAGTTCATCTGTGTTGGTAGAATTCATTCTGAAGCAAAATTGGGGTAAGTCCAATTTTCGCCTCGGAAATAATCGTTCAACTCTGCTTTGGAATACTCAGTTTCAACATTAGACAAGGGAAAATCAGTCTCTTTGGATCAATCTTCAAATCATTCTCTACAGAGCACGATATCTTCCCCATGAACCCCCTCCGTTTGCTAATAAAATCTCCCTACCAAGGTTTCTAACAGGAGTATCTGGCTTGTAGTTCATATACATCATGATAGATGGCGCTATTACACAGTGCACAGCATGCCCTTGGAAGGGTCAGACTTGTAACTCGATCTCTTGGTTCAAACAGCACTTGTCAAGATGTAACACCAAACATCCAGGGGGGGGGCAGCAATACAAACTGCTTCTGGTGTCTGCAGTTCTTGTACTGCACACTAGGAGGCAGCGCTGCACAATTGCAAGACTTAAACACTACAAACAACTGGAACACATATTGAAGGAGTGCTAGATATAGATGGGCTGCTCCTGTCCGGTTAGTAATCTGTACATGGACTGTGGCATTGTCTTCATGTGGATCTGGGGGGAAAGAAAACACAAACAGATTAGCTTGATGTCAAAATGTCATCATGATTACTGAACTACAGAAGAACTAGTATCTGCATTACAAATTACAAAACATTGTATTGTACAAGCTTCGAAATAAACAAACGACATGCAGTAAATGTGGATCTGGGGAAGAACATAAACAGATTAAAAGTGAAAATCATTCCCACACTTTTGCTGTGTATAAAATCAGTGTCCATCTCCATTTCTATAACCAATATTCAAGTCTTTGGTATGATCCAGAATGCTAGATTGCATTCTCTATCCTGACATATAATAGTCCCAGTTGCTATGATGATGATGACAGGTTTTATTCAGTAGACAAACAGATACAGGCCTCATGGCAGCCCTGAGGCTGAATTAACAGGCTTGTTCACAATATCAATAATCAAATTTACAATACATTTCATTGTTACCATAACAATTACAAATTTCTTCGGATTTAAAATCTTAATGTCATATTCTCTTAATAGTCAGTGCTGTTTAGCAGAGTTACCATGTAGTAAATGGGGCTCTAAGTGAATCTGGCGGTATTTGCTTTAAAAGTCTGTAGTCGCGGCACGGTGGGAGGCAGTCTCGGAAGATCGGGGATCTCAGTAGGGAGCGAGCATAACTTCTGCATAGATCTAGTCGTCTTTGGGCCAGTGGTGTAAGGGAGAGTTCTGTCAGGGCTGAGCTGTAGCAGGTGTAGTTCTGTCTCAAGATGATCTTACACGCCCTCTTCTGCACTGTCTCAATTGACTTAGATTCAGCCACAGTCAATCCCGGATGCCACACTTGGCATGCATATTCTAATACCGGACGCACGAAGCCGATATAAACAAGTACAAGGTCATCGGTAGTAAGGCCATGCTTGGACAATGTTCTTAACATATAGAGACGTTTGCTGCCCTTCCCAACAATCATCTCGACGTGCTTGGTCCACTTAAGGTTGCTCTGTAGTATGATGCCCAGGATGCGCGCATATTCTACAACCTCCAGCTGAGTGGGACCCACTGTGATGACAGGTGGGGGTGGTGGATGCTTCATGAAACAGAACAGAAGCACTTTACATTTGGACGGGTTCAAAGTCATATGGTTTTCATCGGTCCATCTGGCTAAGCCGTCGATGTCATCTTGGATGGTGGGCACTCTAAGAACATGTCGTGGTTCTAATAACGACAAGTCGTCGACATACTTGAAGGTATCTGCTGTCGTGTTGTCAACAGGTACCGCGTCGTTAACAAGAACTAGAAAGACCAACGGCCCTAGCTTTGCACCCTGTGGCACTCCGCACGTTAGTGTTTGCCATTCTGACACTTCACCTTGGTATCTGACTCAGGGTTTTAGACTATGCTTTGGAAAACAGATGGCAATCTGTACCCTACATACATTAATGAGTTAAACCCACCTCCCCTAGCGAGTGTGGACATATCTTTACATTTTTTTAGATCTACAGACTCCGATCGGGATCCCTACCGGCAGAATCTGTGATCCCAATCTCTTAACATTCTTTATTCTTTATCAAAAATTGCAACAAGAAAATACACAGTGGAACGCCAGGCAGACAAGCTGATGTTGCGGACCACTTAACATATCTCTTAACATATATGTTAATTTACTGAGTTAAACCCACCTCTCCTACTGAGTTGGCGAGCGTGGACACGATCTTCTCGTGCGCCGTGGCCACCACGCTCTGCCCATTGATTTCGATGATCCGGTGCCCCACTCTGACTCCCCCCCTCTCAGCGATGCCCCCTCTCATTAAACTACAGATCTGCAGGGAAGAGGAAAATACAGTCATGAATACGTTGATGAAGGTTAGACATCCAGGTCATGATGATGGCTCATTCCCTGTCGTCCAGGATTTGGGAAGGGGGTTGACTAGGCCCTCTGGTGACTGAACAGTCCGATCCCAGAGTAGCATGCTCTCTTGCAGATGAACTGGGAATGGGTTGGTGGGTTTTGGGCAGCCACCTTTCTCCTCCTTCGGCCCTCTTCCACGTGTTCTTAAATCTCTCTACCCTCAAAAAACAGTTACTCAAGCAACTGGATGTGATTTTGAAAACCGTCAGACGTTTCAGACAGCATCCGCTGTCTTTCGTCAGTGACTGATGCTGTCTGAAACGTCTGACTGTTTCAAAATCATATCCGGTTGCTTGAGTAACCGTTTTTTGGTGTACATTCATGAATAGTTTTATCTGGTTGGGAAATCAAGTTCTTTGTACACAATCAGTAAGTTAATACCTAGCCAACGTTTCAGTGACTATCTGTCACCGTCTTCAGGCGGTCAGGGCTATACTAACTGGTTCTACTTTGCACTGCAGCTAGGTGTGGTCCAAACTTCACTGCATTTGGCTAGGTATTAACTCTTTGGTTTTGTACAAAGAAATTATTATCCATGAGGAAATACAGTCATATTTTCAGTACCATGGACAGTGCACACGGGGGTCCAATAAGAAGTGGATATATATAGACAAGATGCTTAATGCTTGTGTTATTGGAAAAGATTATCTATGGGACCAACAAAAAGTGATCACATTGGCCAGGCAGTTCTTGTGTATAGGTGATACAGGTTTGACTGAACATATATTTTGTGCATATTCTTAGAATCGATGGTACAATATAACAAGAAATATCACTTACAATGCCATTTTGAACGCTGAAGCCGAGCTGGTACTTGATGTCCGGTCTCTTGACCAGGACTGTTGTGACGGGCGGACACTGGACGATGTTCAAGCGGACTTTCCCGTGATTTTTCAGACCCTGTGAAAAACAAAGTGACTCAATTCAGTACAAACAGTTTAATACTTTTGTGCAAAAACTAAAATAAAAATACAATGAGTACCTCAAAATGTACATAATCTATGTCAGACAAAAAAAAACTTTGCCAAGGTAACAAAAGTGAGTGTGTCAGTAAGTGAGACAGTGAATGAATGAATGAGTGAGTGAATGAATGAATGAATGAATGAATGAGTGAATGAATGAGTGAGTGAGTGAGTGAAACAATGAGTCAGTGAGTGTGAGTCGGTGAGTGAATGAGTGATGAGTGAGTGAGTGAGAGTGAGTGAGTGAGTGAGTGGGCGACTGAGTGAGTGAGTGAATGAGTGAGTGAGTGAGTGAGAGTGAGTGAGTGAGTGAGTGGGCGACTGAGTGAGTGAGTGAATGAGTGAGTGAGTGAGTGAGTGAGTGAAAGAATGGTTCACCTTAATGATCCCCTGACACGTGTGCAGCGGCAGCCCCACCAGGCTGGTGTCGTTGATGGTCATGAGCTGGTCGCCGATGTTGAGTTTGCCGGACCTCTCGGCCGGCCCCCCATGCATCATGTTGGCAATGATGACTGTGGGGAGGATGGAGCCCCAGCCCGACTCCACGATCACCAGGCCCATGATCTCACCCTTGGGCTTGTCTATTACTACCTGCAGTGGGGGGGGGGGGGGGGAAAGAACACTTAAGAACACTTATAATTTAGAGGTTTTAGGTTCGAATCCCTGGCAGGTCCCAGTGTTGTGCTAAAGGGAAAGGCACCTCTTTCCCCTGAAGACCTCCAGATCCTAGTGAAAAATCTGCTGTGAGTGAGTTGACCCTTTCCAGTAGCCTGTATGTCCAGTGAGCACCAACAGCCAGCATTCAAACTCCCAAACTCTTGGTCCAGAGACAAGGTAGCTAACCACAGGACTACACATACTACTTTGAAAAAACTAAATAAACGTACCTCTTTCGCGTTTTCCGAGTTGCTGAAGACCTCCAGGTCCTCGTGGAATATCTTCTGGGAGTTGAGTATCTCCTGGTAGTCCATCTGACTCAGGTGGTCCTCCGTGATGCCATTGTAATCAAACAAACAAACAAACAAACAAAGAAACAAACAAACGTACCTCTTTTGCGTTTTCCGAGTTGCTGAAGACCTCCAGATCCTCGTGGAAGATCTCCTGGGAGTTGAGGATCTCTTGGTAGTCCATCTGACTCAGGTGGTCCTCCGTGATGCCATTGGCGCGCAGGAACTCCTGATACGCCACCTGGAAGCATTGGCCGATGGACTGGGCAATCAGCTGGGCCTGGGGGAAGGGAGAAGTGAAAGGAATCAGTGAAAGTGATCTCAAACTGGGTTAGTTCAATGAACTCAATGAACATTTGAGCTGCTCTTCCTCTGGTCATGATGGAGAAGACTGGAGATTCTGTATTGAAAGTCTTTTCATCAAGTGCAATGAACAGCGGACCACATGCAGCTTAACCATCTTTTCCTCAGGGAAGTGAAGATGTGAGAGAAAATAAGAGTGATGTTGAACAAGTTTAGCTCACTGCATTCTCCTACGCAGAGCCTCAGACAGGACAACCAGTTGGGCCTGGGGGAAGAAAGAAAGGAAAGGAACCTAGTTTACATTTTCACACACAAATATACAACTACTATTCTACCTGGTACGTCCCTTGGTAGTGCCTTGGTCCTAAATATAAGTATCCTTTGAGACATCAAGTGGATAAAAAATGTTGCTGTGGTCTTTTTGTGGACTGTTGAAATTGCAGGACACTAGTGCCTGGCTTCAGAATGGTAAACGATGAGTGAAAGAAATAAGTATTTACAGGTTCGTTGTACCAGGGAAGTTCCCCTGAAGTCTTTTTGTCAAGCACAATAAACTGTGGACCACGGCTTAACGTCCCATCCTAAGGACTGCAACACTTTCCAGTAGCGTGCATGTCGGGTAAACAACACACAACCAAGTAGTGAACTTCCAACCTCTAGTTCCAAAAGCAGGGTTCACTAACCACTGGACTACGCACGCTACTGTGGAAGAAAACGCCAAATGGACCTTGATGTACCCGATTTCACAGATAAAGTCATTTGGCAACATCAGCCGACACATTGGGAGGGGAATGGATGGCTTTATAATCTGTAAGAACAGGTTTCAACCTTCACGGTCTGGTCATGCCGTACTTTAGCCCCTGTGGATATGGTGTGAAAATTCTGCGGATTGGACGTGAAGGTGGCTATGGGACACATTATCGTTTCAGTCTGATGCACATTACATACAGGACGCCGTGTCTATTCTGCAAACCACTGGTACCGTCAAATGCGCATACCAGACAAGTTCAGTTCATACAAAATTGAAGCAAACTGAGAAAAATGTCTAATATCTTGCTATATACATGAAGATGCAACAAAAAGAACAGTGACTTTTGTGAGGTCAACTACCAACTACAAAATGGAAATGAAAAATCTAAAATTCTACCTACAAAACAGCAAAGGCTAATGTAGGTCAACTTGTTATATCTTATCACAAACAGATGGAGCTACAATGCGCGTTTTAGACTAGTCGTCTTTTATAATAACGGAGCAATCTTTTATGCATTTACCAATTTATGCATTATGAGAGTTGTCACATTTAAAGATCTATCATCAAATCCACTTTAGATTAATTTCATCTGTACAACGTAACCTACATGTGAAGGTTCAACATCCTGGCATAAGAAAATCAGATCTTGTTCTATGATTAAGCAATGCTTCAAGACGCTTCTGCCAATCAATACATACATATTATAGACCCTACGGCAGGTATCTGGACTTCTTAAGATGATAAGGATATTCACATGGAAACGAAGCTTAGACTCTCATTTGGCACAAACCTGCTTGAACCCCACAAAGCACAGGTTGAAGTGTCAATGAAGGTTAGACATCCAGGTAATAAGATACGCAAGGTAGCAGTTACATGTACAGTAACTCAAGCATGCAGCTGGATGAAATTTGGAAACGGTCAGACATTTCAGACAGCATCCGCTGCCTTTCGTGACTAAACGAGTATCTGAGGTTACCAGGGTTTAAACCAAACCTCACTGGTTGAAGTTATATGCTGCATCTAGCATACATGTACCTTGCATCAAACAACAACACCAAGCTACATGTATGATGATGACCGAGATCTAAAGAATGGGTCTCAACCACAGGTGGGTGAAAATTAGCATATATCATCTGCTATGTCTTAATTTGAACAGATTACTACAACGGCCTGATTCAAAAATAGCACATCAAACACACACAGTAATTGGAAACTGTCATGCCACATCACTGACATTATCCACAATAATTCTAGAATAAAATTGTTGGAAAATGGTGGGGAATTATTCTACCCTAGTACAATCAGGGACGGCAGACTTCAACCCTTCACCCATACTGTTTTATGGCCATTTCAGTCCTAAAAACTTCAAGTTCATAGCATTGTTTGGTACCAATGATAGATTTTTGCTCTCCAACTGCAAAAAATGAACAAAATCATCTAGAAAAGCAATGAGAGCAATCATTGGGTTCAACTGGTCAAAACAAAATCAAGACTTTGGAAAGCCTGCCAAAACTTTCAAAGGCAGGAGTAGATGGAAGTGATCTAATTAACATCAACACTATGTTTAACAATACTGGATATACGTCAAAATGTAAATAATGCTGTTATGTCTTGCAAACCAAGTGCACGCTAATAAATTGTGTACAAGAAGGCACAATTCAGCCCTCGACTGCATCGTCTTTTATCAATAAACCATTTGATTGATTGGTAATCATTAGTTTAACGCAAAAGAATCATTGAGGCACTGATAGCATTATAGAATATAATCCATCTAAAAGCCACAACTGTTTGAGCAAACATTACACAATTTCAAAGCATTTTCAAGTAAAAGCCAATATCATGATACTTTCATAAAAATGAAATAATGCCCTCATGGGCAGCAACAATGAATATAGACATCAAAAGAACAGGTGCTATATTCTATGTAGCTGAAACTGCTGGAGCATATATAGAAGCAGAACTAAATCATTCATCTAATTTCCTGTTCCTATTTTCTCCTGTCTTTAAGAATCTGTTTTAATGCATATCTTACTATATTGCTGTCATACCATATCATATGTATCTTACATAAAAGTCAATGTCTCTAGATCTGCATTATAGTTATATATAGTTATATATAGTTATAGTTATATATATAGTTATAGTTAGATATAGTTATAGTTATATGAGACCTGAGATCTTCAAAAACTGTATGACTACATACATGTAATATCACCCCTTTAAAGTCTGCAGGAAAGGCCCTACCACATTTACCAGAGCCCTCCTGAATACAAGTATAAATTGCACCGTCTTTAAAAATATACACAATATAATGCCATATACATGTATCTGTGAATAGTTTCATCAGGTTGGCAAGTCACTGAATTGCCTTGAAGAAGGTGACAGATGGTCACAGAAACGTCGGTGGAATAAATCTCTAGGTTGTGAAAAAAGAGTCTTTTTATTCTAATGCCATATATTCCAAGGAATGGAAATTAAATGGCCCCAACACCACTGTTGAATGGAAACCATGCAATGATTACGACATGAATATGAACAATATCATGTCCTAAATCAAAGCGTTTGAATAACATCTCACCACCAATACATGTATATTGATAACTTTGCTGACCTATTCAACTGGGTAAAGCATTCTAAAATATCAAAGCATTTTCCATCTTTCAATTGCTTTAGTGTAATAAGAATTGCAGCCTGTTATAACAATTCTTAATATTTCTTTAAAGTCAGCAGAAAAGACCCTACCACATTTACTATACTGTACAAAATTTAATTATAGTGCCTTCTTTAGAATTAGATACCATGCCACATACTATGGATGAAGGGAATTACACTGCCTCAACACAACACAACTCTGCTGAATAGAAACCATACAATGATTATGACGTTGATATGACTAACAGCATAAAAGGCCCTGCCACATTTACTATATTGTAAAAAAATTAATTATGGCGACTTCTTTAGAATTAAATATAACATAATGCCACATACTATGCATGAAGAAAACTACATTGCCCCGACACCACTCTTTTGAATATAATTATAAACCATGCAATAATAATGACATAAATATGAATGATAACATGCCCTTAACTGAGGCAAAAATTGAAATTAAATAGCACCCTCTTAATAACTATACACAATACAATACCATATATCTTAAAGAAAGGAATTTACACTGTTGAACGAATAGAAACCATGCGACGGTTATGACGTTAATATGAATAAATAGCACGTCCAAACCAAAAGCGTTAATAACGGCCCATCACAGATGGCTGTCCTGACCCGACGTGCGGCTGGCCTATATTGGACGGGGCGGGAATGGAGTGTGGAACCAGCCAGCTATGTCTGACGTACGGCGCGGCAGCAGATGAGGGAATCCTCTTCGAACGGCGATGGTCTAACCCATGTTTACAGCATCACCTCGGCGGGGATGCTGGTGCCCTCATCCGTCAACCGGCGATTTCAATCAGCATCCATTCTCACAGGGCAAGGTGTGCGGATGGTGATGAAGGTTCGACATCCAGGTAATAAGATGTGCAAGCTAACAGAACCTCAAGCAACTGGATGGATTTTGGAAACGGTCAGATGTTTCAGGCATCCAACCTTACAAGGTGTGAGGATGTTGATGGAAGGTTGGACATCCAGGTGATAAGATACACAAGGTAATAGTAACAGTTCCTCAACAAACTGGATAGATTTTGTAAACGGTCAGACGTTTCAGGCAGCATCCACTACCTTTCGTCAGCGACACTGGGTAAGATCCCTCCTTACAAGGTGTGAGGATGATGATGAAGATCGGACATCCAGGTAATAAGATACGCAAGGTTACAGTTCCTCAAGCACCTGGATGGATGTTGGAAACGGTCAGACGTTTCAGGCAGCATCCACTACCTTTCATCAGTGACACTGAGCAAGATCACTCCTTACAAGGTGTGAGGATGATGATGAAGGTTGGACATCCAGGTAATGATATGATTCGCAAGGTAACAGTTCCTCAAGCAACTGGGTAGATTTTGGAAACGGTCAGACGTTTCAGGCAGCATCCACTCCCTTTCGTCAGCGACACTGAGTAACATCACTCCTTACAAGGTGTGGGGTTGATGATGAAGTGCGGACATCCAGGTAATAAGATACGCAAGGTAACAGTTCCTCCAGCAACTGGGTAGATTTTGGAAACGGTCAGACGTTTCAGGCAGCATCCGCTACCTTTCGTCAGTGACACTGAGCTAGATCACTCCTTACAAGGTGTGAGGATGAAGTTCGGACGATAAGATCTTGATGATCTTGATGATAAGATATGCAAGGTAACAGTTCCTCAAGAAACTGGATGGATTTAGGAAACGGTCAGACGACATCCACTACCTTTTGAGTAAGATCCCTCCGATTTCGATCAACATCCATTCTTACAGGCCGAGGTGCGGGAGCATTCTCTCCCCTAACTCACTGCACAATGGGTAATCTCTCCCTGAGACCAATATCACAAGCCAACCCTGATAAAAAATTTACAGTCCTTCATGGTTATCCTGAAGGAATCCCAATTCTCAAAGCCGGACAATCTTCAGGACGATTTCTTCATATCTTCAAGGCTATCAGACGGAGGTAAGAGGTGCTACGGCTATGCGTGTTATCCAAGAGGGCATCTATAATTCAGCTTAACGGTCAAACCGATAATGAAAGTTTTATTAATACGGAGTTACGTTAACGAGATTTGATAAATGAAGACATATCATCCTAATGTAAGTTTGTTTCGTGGCTCTTGTGAGGTTACAAGACAATGGTTGATTTGATAATGTATTGACAAGTTAAACTATGGTGTCAGGGTTGTGCCAGGCTAGTTTTCTGCATGAGGGCCTTCATTGATGTGCAGTAATGTATGTTTTATTGGGAGGTGACAGATGGGATTAAAACATCAGGGCTGGAAATACTGGGTGGATATGCACTTTTTATTTTTCTATTAATCGATTGAAGAATACACAGGACACAGAGGTGATGCACTCTAGCAGTAGCTAATATCTGAATCGCCTCTGAAAATGAAAATTACAACTGACATGGACAACTACAATAACAATAAGTAACAGCATTTGGGTAGTCAAATACAAACAAGTATAAGCAAATAAACTTTTGTGCACCCAAAATTGTAGTTGTGGACCTATGTGTATTTACCCCCATGGAAAATGGGATATTGTTTTTTGTCTGTCTGTCTGTGTGTCTGTGTTTCCAGATATTTGGGGTCAGCCTAACTCAAGAACCTATGAATGGACTGTGACGATATTTGGTATTTTTGCGTATTGTGGTCTTGTTTCTACCATTATGTACCCTACATAATGTGTACAAAAACGTAAGGTACTATTGCACGCTAGTGTACAGCATAATCTTGACATTCAAAGTGTCAGAAAAAATACTAAAATCTTTGTTGCATATTTGCTTGTTTAAGATTTTGAAGTTGGTTACAGAATTTAGGTCCATCACAATTTCTCAAAGCTAAGAAACTGTATTGTCACTGTGCACCTATTCCCCAAAAAGGTTTCAAGCCCTAACACTATCGCCTTATGTACCAAGGTCGTCATTGGTGGTCTTGTTTTGGGGTAAGAGGGAAAGGCAGTTTTTGCAGTGTTTTTACTAAATTCTAACATTTTCGAAACCTTTAGAATGATGAGAACAACCTACATTGGAAATGTGTATTCCCATGGTAGATAGATCACCATAAACACCAGAAACAAAGAAAAAAAACGTTGAGAAAATGTTGAGATTTACAGTATCCCCTGATGTGCCAAGGCCGTCATTACACGCTGCCACGAACCTGCAACTCACCAAACTGTGCACAACGGTGCCATCAATGGAAATGTGCTCGGTTCAAACTGCACCATAGTTACGACATGGGAGGAGACCTGGGGCTTAACCAGCACCTTCTGGCATTAATGAAGTGATTTACATTCATCATGCTCAAAGGGGTATCATACGCCTTGGTAGGCAATCTTGGGAACTGGTATAAAGGGTGGTCCCATAGCCTTTTTGAGGCCGTAGGGGCAGTGGGTTGCTATCCACTGTGTCTAGGGCACGGTATTGGAAGGTGGAGCCCATCCCTCTCCTCCCAATACCTTTTCTATTGTAAAAGGTAAAGGTAAAGATAAAGGTAGTCCTGTAGCCTTTTTGAGGCTTTGGCTTATAAATTACAGCTTTCAGGTAAACAATTTTCCTAAATTCCTGTATTTTGATGGTTACCACTATTACCATGATGGGAGGAATAACAAGCCAACATTTTCGCAGAAAGATGAGGTAGCAAGAAGCCAAGTGACCATTATGGGCTAGGATGAAAACCCTGGACGACAGAAGATACAACATTCCTGTTACACATGGCCTGATAAGACGCACTATCATCATCCTCACAGAAAAGGCCTTTAGCAGTGGAGCCAACTTGTATCATTCTCCTGCACATCACCAAACATGTGGAGCTCATTCTACTTTCTGTCGAGGAATTTCCGTTGAAATTGTTATTAGATGCCCCACTGTTGATGGTGGGGTCAGAGCTGAAGTCACCAAATGATACCTGATCAGTATTGAAATGTCGTTCCCGACAGACATATAAAATGGTGGAACGTTGCAAGGTGGTAAAAAAACATCAGCACAAAAATAAGCAATGTTGCTCTAAGAAATCCTTGACATTCTGCCTTTATGAATTTTTATATGTTTGTATAATTGTATATAGACAGCTTCAATGTACGACTTACAGTATGGTTGCAAACTTTTTTTTGGAAACAGACAAAAATTGATGCGCGGGCAGATGTCATCCATTCTAATCAAGTTAGCATGGTCTTACAAAGAAAAAGATTTGATTTTCTGTTTCACACAAAAAGAATACAAAGCTAAAAATCAATTTGTTCCATGTACATGTACAAGAGTCTTAAATCATTGTTTATAAGACATTGACAAAGCTTCTGTCAGGTACATTCATGATCGAGCATGAAGGACAAAACTGACACAACACCAGAAATCATCCATCATTACTGAGCAATACGCCCACATGGAAGTTATCATGTCTTCAGGAATAATGTTACTTCTCTCTGCTCTAACAAGCATGAAGCCACAGATAATAGATATACTTGTGTCGAAGAACCAAGGACAAGAATACAGCTACATCCATCACTTGTTGAAGCCCATTTACAAAAGTAAGCCTTGTATGTTCTTAAAACTAACTTTGCAGACACTGGGGGCAGACTACTTATAATTCGGCACATAGAACAGAGCTTATATCGAATTAGATAAGAATATCTTTGAAAGCAAGCTACACTAAGTCAAGCTATATAACAATAGATATACTCAGGGTTCAGAACCAAGGACTAGAATACAGCTACATCCATAACTTGTTTAAGCCCATTTCAGCCTCTAGAGTTCTTGATAATCTTTGCAGTAACTGGCGGTAAACTACCAAAAATTCAGCACCAAGGAGAGGCCTTAAATCAAATTACAAGCAACATACACTAACAATGTAACAATAGACATACTCATATTTCAGAACCAAGGACAAGAATAAAGCAACATCTATCACTTGTTGAAGCCAATTTTAGCCTTTTTTATGTTCTTAACAAGCTATGAAGACACTGAAGGTGGACTTATGAACATTCAGCACAAAGGACAGGCCTTATGTGAAATTAAAAGCAGCGTACACTAATAATGGACCATCAAGCAAGCATACACTAATAATGTAACAATAGATATACTCATGTTTCAGAATCAAGGGCAAGAATAGACCAACATCCATCAATTCTTGAAGCCCATTTGAGCCTATTTTAACCATCTATGCAGTCTCTGGAGGTAAATTATCGCAAAGTCAGCACCAAGGCCATAGCTTATATAATATAAAGGAACATTTTACTAAATCAAGCTCAATTACATGTGCTATATATACGGAAAGAGGCCATATAAGGACAGAGCTTATATCAAATGAAAAGCAACATCCACCAAGTCAAGCTCAATAAAAACAATAGATATACTAAAGAATAAGAGACAAGAACAAGAATAGAGCAACATCAGTCACTCCATTTTGAAGCCCATTTTAGAATTTTAAGTTCTTTAAACTATCCAGTCACTGGAGATAAACTAATTCAGCAACATAAAGGAACATTTTACTATATCAAGCTCAATAACATATGCTATATATAAGATGATATGTGAGGACAGAGCTTATATCAAATTAACAGCAACATACACTAAGTCATTGACAAACTCAAATCTTAAAGCCCATTGAAGCTTTTTAAGTCCTTAACAAGCTTTGCAGACACAGCAGGTAAAGTACAGATAATTCCACACCAAGAAAGAGCTTATATCAAATCAGAAGCAACATACACTAAGGTATGCTATATATAGCCTAAAGTAATGTTGGTGTGAAAATATGCTGTCAAGTCTTGAGATGTAGAAAAGAAGTTGATAAAGAGATTCAAAGAAGCTGATAAAGAAGATAATGCCATATTAATTGATATTCATTTCCAGTTATTGTCACAACCGACCAACACACCAAATATAATAATTTTTTATTTTTTTATTTGCAAATTCTTGCCCGAAGGCTAATTGCAACATGAAACAATATAAAACCAATGTTGACCAGCAGACACACACACAAATGTTGCCCAAAATACAACCTTCTTGACGAAAGTAATGATTTCACAGATCATGGACAACAATAACCCTTTGAACTTTACATGACCTGTAGGTCCTCATCAGTGGTCTGTTCACCAGCGCCATCTTGCAGTTAACTTACTAACTGCAGCACCCTGCTCCGTGATTCAAGGATCAAAGGTCCACACAAGTAGTACTGTAATTCTTGTTTCTTTCTCTCTCTCCCTAATGCCAACCCGACCCCTACTGTATACGTAGGGCTTAGGACATGGGAAATATGTGTTATTGCCTTTCCCAAGGGCACAACATCTGGGTGCATGTCCAGACATGTCTGAGTATACCCCTGGGGATTGAACCTGGGTGTCATTGGTTCATAGCCAGATGCTCTGCCTCTATGCCACACAGACGCCACTTCTTTCACTGGGAGTTCACTGTTTTCACTGTCACCTCTGTATTGTGAACTTCTCATCACAGTAAAAAACCTGTTGTAATCATTTATGATTCCTTCACACATCCAATTCGTGAAGTTAAATTTCAGTGAAAATGTCCATTTTCCTTATACCGTGAAATTTTACTACCGTGAAGATAAAGTGAATTACAGTAACCAAATATGACGTGTATGTCTGATCATTACTTAAGTCCATGTAAGGGTATTATCTTGTATGATGATTCTAACATTTGGTGCATACGTGCCTTCTCTTACTTGTGGATTTTATCTATCTAGTTTTTAAACTTGCCTAAAATTATGTAATTCAGCCAGTTCTTTGAGTGTATCTATGTACCAATCTGTCTACAAAACAGTTTACAAAACTCCATTTCCAATCCTACACTAAATTGGCTTCTGCCTTCCTCATCAATCTTCTGCTGGCCTGAACAACATGAAACAAACACGACTGTTCACATCAGACGCTTCTTGATTGGCTTTTATCACGAGTTGATCTTCTCAACCCCGCAAATGGCCCCTTTCTGGCTAAAGGTCTGAGAAGTTAATGGGTGTAAACTTCTTGGAAATCTTGTATTTTGTACATGTAAAATTGTCCTGGGACAGAAATTTGCTTCTTGGAACAGACGAACACGACTGCTGCCAAAGAGCTATAAAAAATTTGACGAATCCTTCAATGAATTTCAAAGATAAAGAATAATCTTTTTTTCACATTTTGTGTTTTCATCATTTTTCAACTCATATTTTTTAGAAAGTGCATAAAATCAAGGGTTACATAAATCTGATTCTGGTCGCTCAATGGTCGTTCGACAATCAGCGTCTATTGAAAAGGGGGCATTGTATCAAATGGTTCTTGATTGGTTTTCATCTAGATTTGATCTACTCAACCCCACAAGTGGCCCTTTGTCTATATATATCTAGCAAAAGAGTTCAAAAACCTAAAAGTTAATGAGTGTCAACTTCCAGGTTTTGTGAACCATGTAAAATTGCACAGGTGGAAAGGCAAGGAGTCAATGAAAACTGGTACTGCTGAACAAGGTCTGTCTCTAGGACCCCTTCTTCCATCCTGGGACAGAAATTTATTTGTTGGGACAAAAATGTCACCTTGTCCTTCCAAAATTCTGAACTTCAAGACAGAAAACTGATGAAAATGCATCTTTTTTAATCTTTCATAAGCTTTCGTAAATTTTGACAGATTTATCAAGGTAAATTAACATTATGGGCTTGCAAATGGGTGGGACAGAAAAAAATTGAAGCTGAAGAGAGCCCTGCTAGAAAACCCAAAAGTTAATGAGCTTCAACTTGCAGGAAGTCTTGTGAACCATGTAAAATTGCACGAATGGTAGGGCATGGAGTCAATAAAATCTAGTAGTACCAAACCAGGGCTGTCTCCAGGACCCCTCCCTCTGTCCAAGGACAAAATATGTTTGTTGGAATCGACAAAATTTCACCCCATTTGTACAAAAAATTTAACTTCATGACATGAATCTGATGAAAAAGTATTGTTTTTAAAATGACAGATCTAACAACGAAAATTATTAAATGGAATCCCAAACAATGTGTGAGACAGAAAAAAATCAAAATTATAGACAACCCTGCTTGAAACCAAAAAGTTAATGAGTTTCAAGTTCCAGGAAGTTCTTTCAACCGTGTAGAATTGTGCAGATGAAAGGGCAGAGAGTTAACGAAGAATGGTAATGCCAAACAAACCCAATTACCATTTGCTCTACTAAAACACTAAAAAAAAGAACTCAAAGGTCGGAGTTGAACAGATAAATTGAGGAAGGAGGCTTTTAATCATTTCGATTGGCAAAAACTTTGATTGGCAGAAACTTTAATTAGCTGAAACAATATTCTCAACATTCATCTATAGGAAATCTAAGATGCAAGTTGGCTTTACGAATATCTAATTTATTTGTATATGCTTTTATTGCAAAACTGGTAACCGTCCTAAAACACACCATTTTTGTTCATAAAGCACAATGTAGCATAATTACAGTGATAAGATGGTTTTTACAAGAGAAATCCTCAAGAAAAGAAATCAGAGCTACTTCATCATCTGATATTGGCAATTAGGCGCACACCAGGCTACATCTTAACTGTGTTCTGTTCAATACTGTTAAACAGATCTGAGAGTAACTCCATTCTGCCCCAGTACACTGTCATTTTTGTTGATAGATTACATTGTTAAGCCAAAGCTTATCTTTGTAAGACAGATTAATTCAGACAGATTTCTTTGCTTCTTAGCAAGAAATGATGTCAGGATACAAATGACTGTCGTAAAGAAGAAAAAAATAAAAATCTTGCCAATAATTTCTGTACTGATGTAAGGATTTGTCTACTTAGTTGGCAAATTTATGAGCCAAGGGAATTTTTACTGTCATTGTATCATTGTGATGTTTGTACCAAATGTCAGCATCACAGAAAAGCCCTTCCAATAGAAACATATATCATCCAAGTCGGCATCATGAAAGCAAAGGGCAGGAGGGGAATCTTGAACTTTTATCCAGTAGCTTGAGTAATTATTTTTGGCATATCGAATAGGACTGTATTCGCTTGAAAAAACCTGAGTGAACCAAGCCACGAACCTAGTCCTCAAGCTTTGTTTTCATTACATTTGTCCACTTGAACATATCTTTGAAAATACCAAGAACCAACGAATCAAATTGTGGGCTAAAAGCTAAACAGCCTGTCACATATTGGTGAAGTTCTATCAGTGGAAAGCATAGCTTAACAACAATGCCAATTTCAGTACCAAGGACAGGATCATTGTATTGTTGCACTGAGAGTCGATCATCACTTCATGTTGCTAGTCCATAGCTTAACTTAAGGTTAGCAATTGAGGTAGGTCTGCAGTTGCTCCCTTCTATAGTTGTCCTTGAAGTGCCACATTTAGTGCAAATACATAAGAGAATTAATCGATTTACTAGAAAGGTAACATTTGGAAGCAAATACATAGTTTACCTTCACATGTTCAAGCCTAACAAACTACCGCTCTTATTTATTTATTTATTCATTTATTCATCTATATGTTTATTCTTACTCAAACACATTAATATATAAGGTGACCAGCCCCTCCAGTTCTCCTGCCACTTGCTACATTGTGCAACCGAACACCACAGGGCATCTGTTACTTTACCAGTAACCATGGTGACAGCCATCTGGTGCAGGTCATTGACCTTATTTGCTTAAAACAGAAGAAGAAATGTGGCAAAAGGGGGAGAAACGTAACAAAAACATTTGTTTTCCTTCTGTAAAGGTGATCCTTATTCAATTGGTGTGGCCTTGGATTATACAACAAAAAATTCTACCCGTGATGCACATATTGTGTCTCAGCTCTAAGTTATTCACAGCGGGAGGGAGACCCAACAGTCTTTAACCAGTGACCCTCCCTGCGAGTCTGACCCTGCCATGGATTGGGGTGGAGCTCGGGGCAAACCAATCAGGCTCTGCCGGGAGGTGAAGCCAGTCCTGAGTGAACTCACGTTGGATTTGACGGGCTTTGAGCGAAAAGGAGGTGCTTATCGTCCAGTACATCTGAACCATAAGATGTTATCAGTCAGGCTTTTATTTTTGCTTCATCTTTGGAAAATGAATCATTGAATTTCTGGGGGATCTCATAAACTCACGGTGGATTTGACAAATCTTGACTGGGCTTTGTGCTAAATAGGGGTGCTTATCGTCCAGTACATCTGAACCGTAAGATGTTATCAGTCAGGTTTTTATTTTTGCTTCATCTTGACGAAATGAATCGTTGCATTTCTGGGTGATTTCATAAACTCACCGTGGATTTGACAAATCTGACGGGCTTTGTGCGAAATGGAGGTGCTTATCGTCCAGTACATCTGAGCCATAAGATGACTGTTATCAGTCAGGTTTTCATTCTTGCTTCATCTTGACGAACTAAATTGTTGAATTTCGGGGGGATCTCATAAAATCACGGTGGATTGGACAAATCTTGACTGGCCTTTGTGCAAGATAGGGGTGCTTATCGTCCAGTACATCTGAGCCATAAGATGTTATCAGTCAGGTTTTTATTTCTGCTTCATCTTGACGAAATGAATTGTTGAATTTCTGGGTGATCTTATAAACTCACGGTGGATTTGATGAATTCTGAGAGGGCTCTGTGCGAAATGGAGGTGCTTATCGTCCAGTACATCTGAGCCATAAGATGACTGTTATCAGTCAGGTTTTCATTTTCGCTTCATCTTGACGAAATAAATTGTTGAATTTCGGGGGGATCTCATAAACTCACGGTGGATCTGACGATTCTGACGGCTCTGCGCGAAATGGGGGTGCTTATCGTCCAGTACATCTGAACCTTAAGATATTTTCAGATATTTATTCTACTTCCATCTTGACAAAACTTATTTTTCCTTTGTTGAGTCCCTAGGTGACCTTATAAACTCACAGTCAATTTGATAAGTCTGATTGGGCTTTCTGTGAAATGGAAGTGCTTATCAGAAGACAGAAATGTCTAGACAATGCATGATGGACAAAATGACCAATAGACTGGTGGTGGACGTACCGACTACTAAGTACCTAACACCGGCTCAGAAGAGAGCAAGAAATAGCCTTCAAGTCCGGGGGATCTCATAAACTCACGGTAGATTTGAGGAATCTGACGGGACTTTGTGTGAATTAATTGGAAGTGCTTATCGTCCCTTACATCTAGAACCATCAGATCTTGTCAGCTAGCTTTTAACTATGTGATGGACCTCTGGCAGGAGTATTGCTTTCATCTGTGTTTGTGTGTTTCTAGCTTTAACTCAAGATCCTTTGAATAAATTTGTTTGAATTTCGGCATGTTAGTAGTTGAATTTCATTACACTTATATCATCTATAATAACTTTATTGCAAGTTCATGCCCGAAGGCTAATTGCAGACAAACAAGTACATGGGAATACATGGGAATCAAAAATAGTTATCTAGACTACTGTCAAAGTTCTTAGTTAACTAAGGTTGACTATGGTTGGGTTTGACTTCTTTTTTGAAGGCAGTGGAAAATGAAGAGACCCACGTTTTTCATCGTAAGTGGGTTTGTTGATTTTAGTAGTGATATGGATTTTTGTAAGCTATTCAAATGGTGAAAGCCAGGAGAATTAACGGAAGCAGTTTATGACCTCCTCTATGACCTCCTAAGTTTGTATTCTGTTAACTTGTTATGGGCACCCTTGGAAATCAGCCCAATTCTGCTGAAGAGACAACTAATATGTATTCAAGACTAACAACAAAACAAATTAATGAATAAACAGTAGCAGTGCCTCACCTCCTCTGCCTCTAAGATCACATAACAGATGATATTGTGTTGTTCTTTATCTCTGTATCTTTGTTATTTTGTATTGATGTATTTTGTCCGACCCTTAAGGGCATCCAGCTGTTCAATTTTGCTACAAGATAAAGACTTGAAAAGAAACTCCAGGAGCTAAGGCAGCTTGCAGGATGCAAGGCCAAGTGGAGGAAGATGAGGAAAGACTGAATGCAGCTGCAGGACGTTTCTACGACTGCAGATTCAGAGACCAGAGGATGATGATGATGATGATGATAATGATGATGGAGACTTGCACAGAATGAAGAGCCCAAAGACTCACCAACAGCCTCCAGAACCTGTGGGACCTGTGACTACCTTTCCTCCTCCCTCATGACCTCAATGTTATACATCATCATCATCATCATCATACATCCGGAGAAATATTCTCCGGTGAGGTAACCTAGATAAAGCAATTCCAGTACTTTTTGTCCTTCATGGCAGACACCAATGCAGACCCTGTGAGAGCAGTGTCTCTTTTGATCATTGCCAATAAAGTAGCGTGAGGTTGTTAAACTCTGCGTTTTCCCTTGTGTAATCACTGGACTAGTCGCCCAGCAGGTTATACAAACATCTCAATAAAAACTTTCCTTTCTCAAATTAAGCTTCTCAACATCTTAAGACGGTAGCAGCGTCTTACCTCCTCCGCTTCGAAGACGTGACAGATGATCTTGTGCTGTTTCTTGTCCCTGTGACCTGCGGTGACCTCTGTGCCGGGTTCGTGCTGGGGTCGTGGAGGGCGTCGCCGGGCCATGATGACGAGAATTGTGCCGATGTCGGCGATGTAGGAGATGGTACGGAGCGCGTGGTCCATCATCACCTCCTGGAGGGGCAATGGGGGGAAGGGAAAAGGTTATTCTGTGATGCATGTAGCGTGCGTAGTCCAGTGGTTAGCGATCTTGCCTCTGGAACTAGAAGCCCTGGGTTCGATCCCACCTATGTCGCTCAACCGACATACACACTACCGGAAAAGGTCACAGTCCTTAGGAAGGGACGTTAAGCCGTGGTCCACTGTTCATTGTGCTTGTCGAAAAGAGCTAGGGAAATATCCCCGGTACAATGAACCTGTAAATAATGTATATAGCGTCTGTCTTCCTGTCACGACCAGTGGAAGATTAGCACATCTGTTCATTGAGTTCATTTGAGCTAAACTGGTTCAAAATCACTTTCCTTTCCTTTCCATGGCACTCGCTAGGGGCACCATTCTGTGATATGAGGTCAGAAGAGAACATATTAGGAAGAAGTATCTATGTAGGAGATCCATCATATCCTCATGTGGGACAACAGGGGAAAGCAAAAATGTCACAAAGATGTATGGCGACCCGGACTGAACCGGGGACTCCCAGTTAACAACTGATTAGAACCAGGAGCACAATGTATCACACCACTACCAGTTGACTAACCCTCTACTGCAGAGGCCCAAGGGCAAGACACAGAGATGGGCACTGCTGCTATACACTGCAAATTGTTGGAAGGATTTCAGCCAACTAATGACAATGTCACTTGTCCTAGGGGAGTGTATAGAGCAGGGAGTTTTAAAAATGTACAGCCCGGCCTCAAGGGCTTATCAGGCACCGTTCAGTGATACTTCAAACCATCATGACAGCAAACCCTACGTAAATCAAGATTATACTTGCAGCTAATTTACTGTTTCCCGGCTTTCCTTCTTTCTTTGCCCCTCCCATGTTTGAACTGAGAACTAAGTAATTTCCTTAGAGCAGCCCGATACACTTTTTCCTACGCTGTCTTACCCAATGTTGCCGCTAACCCCAAACTTCCCCCGAATCAAAAGTTTTCAAATTCTGATTGATTCGAGGTTGCTGAAGTCACGACTAAGTACCCAGTACTTGCGAGAAAGACAGGGTAGAATTTAAGACCATCTTAAAGGTATTTGGTTTAAGAATGTGTGGATGGAACATAAAGAAACATTGCGGCTGTGTTGCTGAGATAAGAAGAATGCATCCATCTTCTAAATACACGTCTTCAAGTGTAAACATCGAACTTGAACCAACTTGCAGGATAAGGTTATGTAGGAGGTACTAAATGAACAGCGCTGCTCAAACAGATTGAACAGATGATTGGATAGATAGAGTGTGGGGTTCTTTTCTTTGAGTTTTAAAACTTTTGGGCTTTTGTAGGTAACTGTTTAGGCATCCAGGTACTAGTAGATTCTCTATACACTGTATGTACATGAATTCTACATTTTCTGAAATCACCTTTCCAGCAGCTTTACGTAGATGGCTCTAAATGCACAGGGCTGTGTGAACAGCTTGAACAGATGATTTGATAGATAAAGTGGGGGGTTCTTTTATTTGAGTGTTAAAACTTTTGGGGCTTTTGTATTTAACTGTAACAATTACTTCTTGACCCAGGAATGGGCAAGGAAGGTCAAGGAAGCGGAGGTTATGCAAATACTTTGTGCCAGTCTTTTCTGACTAGCTTTTCAGTTCAGATTCAATAGATGATTTGATAGATACAGTGTGGGATTTTTCTACTTGACAGGTTAAACTTTAAGGTTTTCAAGCTTTCCATGTTACTTTTTAACCTTCAGCCTGCTAAGCTAGCTGTTTGGCACCATATTAGCATTGGTTATAAGTTTGAACAATATCTTGAAACTTTCGTAGTTGTTTTACTTGTCAACGAGATGTAACTTCTTTACTGTCAGGGCAATTAACCTCTGGAACAGCCTTCCTGCGGACGTGGTAGCAGCTGAGACTGTCAATGCCTTCAAGCCCAGACTAGACATCTACTGGAAGGGTTTGGAGTATGCGCCCACATAGACTCTGGACATTTATGTATTTTATATTGTTGTTTAGAAACAGAACTTACAGGCAATAGCCTCTTTCTGTTATGTCAATAGTCAATAGTGAATTTTTTGCAGTTTTCACAGTGACCTCTCCATTGCAAATTCATGACACCATAAATACGTTTCCTCTGTATCACTACTGTATTACAGACCTATTTAAGCCACGAATTTGAACACCACAGAAACTTAATTTTCCCTCCTACCGTAAAATAAAACTACTGTGAAAATAAATGAATTTACAGTATAGAACATCACATATTTCCCAGTATGACTGCAATGGGGCATGTAATTATCAATTTTGTGGCTGCGATGTCACAGTTCTGCAAATTCACCATGTGAATTGATTATTTATCCTTGTCCCCTCAAATCTTCCCATGAAACTACCAGAAAGGGACGATTACCTTAAGCCTGTCACACATACAGTAGCTGACCATGTCCTCAAAACCGCTCCCAACCTTCACAACCTCAGTCGTAAGCAAGGTGGTATAACTAAGATGCGTCGATAAAGGTTAGACATGCAGGTAGGTCATTAAGTAACACGGGTGGATCTGAAAGGTCTGACTCTTAAGAGAATTTAGGATTTTTGATTTCTTTTAATTTTTTTTCATTGCATTTCAAGTATAATACTGTAGTTATTATTATTGTAGGAAAACAAAGGTATACATAAGATGTAGAAGGTGTAAAGACAAAAACCTAAATATATTCCAGAACAGTTTGCAAACATGTTTCCTAACTAACAAGATAATTGTGTAATGTTCCCCATTTCCCAAAATGTTTTTTTAACCTTTTGACATTTCTGTGCTATAATGAATTCCGATTCACAACAGGTTCTAACAAAATCAACAAATCCTACTTTGGAGTCTCTACTTTGAAATATACACATTTTTTATTTTGAATTATTGCAGGTTGTATATGGTTGGTAGTAGGCCTGTCTGTGCATGCCAGCCAAAAGTTGATGTCCTCAACCCAAGATTGAACCAACTGATTGGAACCAGGAGCTCAACTGCAAGGCGCTACTACTTGAGTTACAGAGATATGCCACTGGTTATGCAAAACAAACAAACAAACAAACAAACGTGCCCTCACCTGTGACGTGGCATTGATGACCTGAATCTTCTCTGTAGACACGGACAGGTCGATCTCTGTACTGGGTTGTGTTTCGTCTTCTGGCACCTACAACAAACCCAAGATATTACTTTTATCTGATAAACTGTGTGATATCAAGCAATCAAATACTACATGTGTGACTAATAATCCTTCTGAAGCAATGTTGCACTGTAGTGTCCAACACAGAAGTTGGACTAACCCAAATTTCTGACTGTCAAACTCCAGTCTTTGTCAATGAATGAATGTAACGTGATGTCACAGAAGCAGTGGATTGTTCATTCTTGGAGTTGGACAGTTGGAAATTTGGGTAAGGCCACACCAATTTAATTTCTTGGTTAACGGATTTTTATTTCAAAAAAAAAAATGTAGAAAAAAAAAATTTCTAAAAATTTGTTTTGCCCAGCCTTCTGTTTTCATGATTTTTTTTTTCTAAAATTTTTTTTGGGGGGAAAATAAAAATCTGTTAACCAAGAAATTAAATTGGTGTGGCCTTAGTCCAAGTTTTGTGTTGTTAATTACAGTTCAACTTTGTTTCATAATGATTTCTACCAACACTGATAAACTTTCAGACTAAGAATTTCTAACTATTAAGAACAACATCTTTACCAATAAAGCAAGCTTGTGCAGAATAGATTGTTGAAAGGAAGTTTTTAGTAACAGTATACCAGGCACTCCTGACATAAACAGTGTTTCAACTAACAGGAAAGCAGTAATATCAAGTTTTAATAGTGAGATCTGTTGAGACAGTAATTGTATCGACATTTAGGGAATTAAAGAAAAGTTGTGTTGGCTGCCAGCTGAAATTTGCTGCTTGCTATATTTGTATAATACATTGTATTGTCTTTCTTTTAACTGTTAAAGTCTTTTTGGCAGATACAATGTATGTACAAAGTAGATATGGTTTTGTGATGCAAACAACTAAATGTACTTGCAGTATCAATAATGTGTAAAAGGCTTAAACAGAACATGAAAAACTTGATTGACACAAGTCATCTGCTGAATTGTAATCCAAGGGCAATTTCAACACCTAGACATACATATCAAAACTTGTTAAGCATGAACATATTTTGGATGCAATATTGACAAAATCAGGAAGAGAAATTTACAAACAAAATGTAAATAATTTCAATCAACACAGGCATATTCTTAAACTCAAAGTGATGTGTTTGTGTCTGTTTCACTAAATACAACCTAATAATGAATAAACTCAAAGGAACAAAGCAATCAGATACTAGTACTACATTGTATGAGGTAATTGTATAAGAAAAGTAAATTGTCTGTATGTCAGAATACTCCAAAGAACTATTACAGAAAGAATACTGTGACTACAACACCTATACTTAAGCTAGTGCTGGAAGAAGAAAAAGAAACAAAAGAAAAATTAAAAAGAAAAAAGTCAAACAGCAAAGTTAGTGGTTAGTTGGGCACAAATGAAATGGTTAATTTGTTAAAAAGAATCATGCAAGTTGAAAATAAAACAGTAAGCAAAACTATACAATACTCTTCTAAACTATCTAAATTCAGCTGTAACTTTGAGATTAACTAGTAGTTAATATAAATTAAGTCCTTTTGTTCTATATATAGTACTGAGAAAGTCTATTCCTATTTCCATCAGACTATACACTTCTAGGGTAGTAAGTTAAAGAAGCAGAGACTATTCAAATGCAGCCTCTTTAGCAGACTCTACAATTCAAGCTTTTTGGGAGCTTATAAATTACTGTATGCGCTTTTTTTAATGGCATATCAGTTCTAACTAAGGCCCACAAGAAACCAAGTACAGTGAGAATTGATATGCTTAAAAAAAAGCATGTTATAAGCCCCATAAAAGCCTGACTTGTATAGTCTGCTAGGAGGCTTACTCAACTGTAAGCGTGCAATATGAAGAAAGGTTCACATAGCGCTAACAGTAACAGCCAGAAGCATGCAAAATCATATACTTTTCAAGAGACATGCATGGATTGCTTTTATGTCATATCATGCTTTCCAACAATGTTATCATATGTTAATTTGATTTACTTTTACTGTATTATACGAGGTGAGTTATTTCTACTCTAGACTTGCATTATTTTTCAGAACTAACTATCTGTTCATTTCATAGCCATGTTTGTTTGAATAGCTTGTAGCCCCGTGGCTCATTGAAAACCACTTAAGTTGTGATATGCAGATTCCTGGCTAGACAAATGAATAACAAATTAAACGTTGCAGTTTCAGGATAGTTCTTAAGCATTCTTTTATCATTTCTGACGAGCGCAATACAGGAAATCAGACATGTGAAAGGAAGTCCTCTTTGTTATGCATGGGATGCAAAGTACATGTACCTCCCCTTTTTAGTTAGTCTCATAGCAATGTTTTGTTTGAACTGCTTGTAGCACCAGGGCCCTTTGAAAACCACTTAAGTTGTGATATGAAGTTTACTGGCTAGATAAATGAATGAAATGTTGCAGTCTCAGGCTAGTTCTTAAGAGTTCTTTTATCATTTCTGACAAACGCAATACAAGAAATCATACATTTGAAAGGACCTCTTTGTTATGCACGGGATGTAAAGTACATGTAGTTCCCTTTTTAGTTAATCTCATAGCAATGTTTTGTTTGAATTGCTTGTAGCCCTAGGGCCCACGTAAGTGGTGATATGCAGTTTTCTGACTAGACAAATGAATAAACGAATGAAATGTTACAATTTCATGATACTCTTAGCATCCTTTTATCATTTCCGATGACGGCAGTACAAGAAATCCTACATTTGAAAGGAAGTCCTCTTTGTTATGCACGGGATGTAAAGTACATGCACATGTAGCTCCCTTGGGCGTGCGCTACTACACAACTGTATAAGGTTGATTTAGAAATCCGATAAATTAAAAGCTCTGTATTGATAGTTCTGAGAATAAGAGGCCTTTCACTATGAACACAGAATTCCAATTAGTGATATAACGACTGGGAGGTGTACAACATGTGATCCATCAACCGCACATAATCCCTGCATCCATCTCTGACTGGAGTTCACATATGCCAATCTACAAACAGTGGCTCTCGGAAGGATTATATTAAGAATGTTTTGTTTTTTAAGAAAAAAACTTCTTTACCATTCGCAGTTGTGTCTATAATGAGTAGTAGTATAGTTATGAAAAGATTGTCAAAACAGTCCTTTTATCATAATTACTATTATCATTATCCATTTCTTATAATTGTATAATTGTCATTAATTTTGTTTCCTCCTAAGTTTGTATTCTAAATTGTTCACTTGTTATGGACTCCCTTGGAAATCCCACAATTGTGTATTCAAGATTGGGAAGGATTATATTGAGAATGGGTTTTAAGAACATAAGATTTCTTTCAATGGAATACATCTATCAAATATTCAAATGAAATTGTAAGGCATAACTAAAACAGAGGGGCAAGAATTAAGGGTGTCTTTTCTTGATTTGTATGTAACTATACGCAAATAGACAAACAGTGGCACTGGGAAGGATTATATTGAGAATGGGTTTTAAGAAAATCAGATTTCTTTTCAACCATTTGGTGCCTTCACTATACATGTAATCAAAGGATCGTCAAAACAAAATTTGTTTTGAGTCACTAATTCAATGAAATACACCTGTCCAATATTCAAAGTAAATTGTATGGCACAACTAAAACAGAGGGGTAAGAACTATGGGTGATTTATATGACATTGTATAACCTGATTAACAAAACAAAAAAAGGCTTCATATGAATAGGTGGGTCAACAAAATATCTTAAAAATATCATAAATGATGCAAAAAAAGGAAGCAGCTATAACAAGGTATGTCAATAACTATCAAATGTCTGCATAATAGATTAAGTGGTAGAATGTCTACCAAAATGTGTCTTACATTGTGGTGCAATTAAAAATGTTGTTTATTACACAAAACCATGCACATGCATACTGTATCATTCTGGGACCTTTCTTATAGTTTTAACAAAATATCTTAAGACCATCTTCCTAATAACTTTTGCCTTTTCTTAAGGGAATCCAACCTTTTGCAAAACCGAATTGAAAATCAGCCCCAATAACACATACGTTTGTACATATAGAATACAACACGGGGTATCTCCGTATCACCCGAGGTACCAGCCCGGCGGTCTTCTTCAGATTGACGGAGAAACCAGAATTCCTTTTTGTCCTGTGTATTTTGGATTGTGTTCCTAGCTAAGCAAACGTACTGGTGGAGATAGCGATCCGAGTCTCTGTCGACAGTGATCACAGAGCTTGTCATCACCATCTCTACAAGTACAGTCCGCAATTTTACCAAGTACATGCACAGCTGGCGATTCTACCAGTACAATCAGCGTTTCTACCAGTACAATCAGTGATTTTACCAGTACAATCAGCAATTATACCAGTACAACTGTTGCAGAACGAATGATCATCATCACATCACAACACAGAAACTGAGGGTTTGTACAATGTATGTACACACCACAACTTCTGCATAGTACGAACAGTACTTCATTTCTATATTCGTTGTATATTCTAAGCAAGCAAGTTGAATGCTGTTGTCATTTTGGTACAATTCAGTTTTTACTGGAAGACCGATTTTACTGGAAGATGATTTTCACCAAAAGTCATCATCATAACGATCACGTCACGACACAGAAAGTGAGGGTTTGTGGGTACACACCACCACCTTGTGGGGAGGGCTCTTCCCTGGGGGGTCATGGATCCTCTGGAGGCCGCAGGGGACGGACGGAGAGAACATGTCAGTATTGGCAAGGTCAAGGTCATGATACAATGTACGTCCTTGGGTCAGCTGTTAACAACAACTGTCAATCAGAGCTGTCAATCAGAGTTCTCAATCACAGCTGCTAACGACAGCTACCAATCACGACTGCCAATCACTGCTGTCAATCATAGCTGTCACTCATAGCTGTCAATCACAGATGTCAATCACAGCTGTCAATCATAGCTGTCAATCGTAGCTGTCAATCATAGCTGTCAACGGCAGCTGTCAATCAATCTGTCACTTACAGCTATCAATCACAGATGTCAATCATAGCTGTCGATCGTAGGTCAAGCATGGCTGTCAATCATTACAGTCAATCTCAGTTGTCAATCACAGCTGTCAATCACAATCAATTGCTGCGTGATGAACCTTCCGAGGTCAGGGGTTATGGAATTCACACTTTTTAAACATTAATTTATCCCCAACTCATCAATGTGGATTGTGCTGCCACATCACAATGACATATATATGTCCATAATATATACAAGTCATGTATGTCAAACCCACAGATTGCGATCTGGCAGAATTCTGGTTCTGATAGATATCTTGATCGGAGTATCTGTTGATAGAGATGGCGATCAGTGTGCCAGGAATGTGTTGGGGTGGTCTCTCATTTACAATGTATAAATTCTGAGTTTCAAGTCGATCAATTGATCCAAAAGGACATGAATTGAAGTTGAAAAGTTCTGACTGTCTTTTAAGCAAATACATGCACAGAAATTCCAAAGATCGGGATCTCTACTGGTACAATTGCCGATTTAATTGGATTGAACTGAGATCCTGATCCCGATCTCTGTCAACAGAGACTCCGATCGCGATCTATACCGGTAGAACCAGCCATTCTGCCAGACTGCAATCTCTACCCTGACATATGCATTTGTTTTAGATAGAACTTTCCACACTTTTCATTCTGTCCGTAGCAGGGTTCGTGCCAAGAGTAATTTCGGCAGCTGTATATCCAGACTTTGGCACAACGCCACCGTGTGTAATCTTATTGAACACCACCGTGTGTGTCCAATAGACCGATCCCAAAGCCACGCCCCCTGTTCGATTTCGAACACCTCCGTCAAAAACAGGGTTTGACGGACCAAACATGGCCGCCGCGGCTAGATTGAAAATAATGCCACTGACTTCGGTTTAGCTTTTGTGGCACTTAAACCCTTTCAGAGCGGACCAAATAAGAATGCTATGTCTTCTTTGTTGAAGGCTGTATCCATCGGGTAGGGTTGTTTAAGGAGGGGGTAGATGTAGTTGAGGTGAGAGCGTAATGTTTTCGGTCAATGTTAAAGCGGTGTGCGCCGCATAGCTTTCCCTTGTCGGTGGGCATCAGCGCCCAGTTTCTGACAAGCAGCCGATGCACGTGTAAAACAGGATTCATATATCTGTGACAGGGTTCCCACTGTATTGACTGCATGCATAACAGCTGCATGGTATTTAGTAACTAAGAATTAAAATGCATCCTTTCGCTTCCCTGTTCACTTTCAAGTTAACCAGTTTCACACACCAGTAACTGAAGAGACGAAACTCTGCGCTAGCGGACTTTGTAGTAGTCATCATGTGGTACAAGCTTTCTCTCCTTGAGTGCCCGATCTATTTTCTTTTTAAATTCGTCTTTGTTCTGAGCATGCATTCAACCGATACAGTGGAAAACCTGTCCCAGATATACGTACCCTGCTTTACACGTGCCAGTTCTGCCCCGCCAACGCTGTTTTTGACGGAGGTGCTCTGAATAGAACAGGGGGTTCTATGGGTCTTCTATTCGTTCGATATGGTGTTCGACAGGATCGGTCTATATCCTCAATGGGTAATCTTCAGATACGATGTGTCCTCGCCAGTAAGAAGAAATTTTGATCACAATTCTTTGTACATCTTCCTCAGGGCATGTCAGAATTGTCCTGAGACAGATAGTCACAGAAATGTCTGTCTTGAATAAAACACTAAGTCTTGGTTGTAAAGTAACAATCTTTGTCATTGGATTTAAAAAGTGTTATCCACTGGTTCTGCATTTTGGTTTTGTATTTTCAGGCGACCTCTCCATCGTGTGTGTACAATATCCTCAGTGGGCAATCTTCAGAAACGACGTGTCCTCACCAATAAAAAGAACCTTTGATCAAAATTCTTTGTACGTCTTCCTCAGGGCATGTCAGAATTGCCCTGAGACAGAGAGTCAAAGAAATGTTGGTCTTGAATATAACACTTGGTTGTGTACAAAGATTTTTACTATCCCTAGATTCTGGGTTTTTTTTTTTTTAGGTGACCTCACCATCGTGTGTGTACAATATCCTCAATGGGTAATCTTCAGAAACGATGTGTCCTCGCCAGTGAGAAGAAATTTTGATCAAAATTCTTTGTACATTTTCCTTGGGGCACGTCAGAATAGCCTGAGACAGACAGTCACAGAAATGTCGGTCTTGAATAAAACACTAAGTCTTGGTTGTGTACAAAGAACTTTGCTATCGGATTTTAAAAAGTGTAATCCACTGGTTCTGCATTTTGGTTTTGTATTTTAGGTGACCTCTCCAACATGTGTATCCAATATTCTCACCATGTAATCTTCAGATGCGATGTGTCCTCACCAGAAAAGACAGTTTGATCATGGAAACATAGCTGAGGGCCGGGCCAAGTCATTGAAAGCATTTTCTATTCACCCTCAATCTCAAAACTTTCTTAATCATTCTATTTTTTCGCGAACAGTTGGTAACTTAAAGTCACTGGACAACAAAATTCTATGGACACAAGGAACTTGCAGTGTCTTACATGTATTCAATACATGTACATTGTATTCAAGACATGTCTTATTCTTCAGGGTAAGTCAGAATTGCCTTGAGGGCCACCAAAATGTCAGTCTTGAATAAAACACTTGGTTGGGTACAAGCTGTCTACTGGGTCTATTGTTGCATCATATTTTTTTATGCAGTGACCTCTCCACTGCAAGTATCTAATACTACTGTACAACATCTTCTAACTGTTTCAACCACAAACTGAAAATACTGCAAAAACCTTTTACCTCCTACCGTGAAATAAAACCATCATGAAAGCAAATGACTTAAACACAGTAATTTCCTGATGTTAATTAACTCTAGTCTGTAAGCCCTGAGAAGAATTCAATAAACTAGATCTCTTCGTAAGTGTTGCTTCAACATGTCATTCTTTTAACCTTTAGCACACTGTAGTAGCCATTTGGCACCCCATTCTCTTTTGGTTACAGAGTTACACAGCAGGGAGAAGGTTAAAACATACCAAATTATCCAAATTGTCTTCACTTCATTAACTTATCCATTCAGAGTTTAGGCATAGAAACTAGTTCTACCAAATCTTCTTTTAGTCACTGACGAAAGTAGCGGATGCTGTCTGAAACGTCTGACTGTTTCCAAATTTTATCCAGTTGCTTGAGTAACTATTTTTGGCGTATCTTATTACCTGGATGTCTAAACCTTCATCAACATACCAAATTACTTAATATAACTTTCAGGTCGACCCGAGACACGCGATCAGTCAATCACGTGTACGCTCTACACACGTGACAGTTCTAACCATTGCTTTAGTCGAGCCCTATCAAACATGTGCACGTAAAATTCCCACTTACTCTAATGCACCTGGCCCCTTAAACCTGTCCTTCTTACACTAAATATACCTGAGCCCAGATGAAAAGGTGGCCTGTGCTGTTGGTAATGGATTGAGTCCATCATCAGCACTTTGATGAGGCCACAGCAAGTCAATTTTATGGATGACATCAGCCTCTAGCCAGATTTAATTTTTTTGCTGTCATCCCATGGCCAACTTCCATTAATGGAAAAATCCTGAAAAGACTTATTTTTTCTGTTCAATTACCAGACTGGTGTTTAGACATGGTATATTCAAAATGAAACAAGCGAAGAAACAGCCATCATCATTCAAATTTTGGTATTTTTTAAATGTTAACCCACCAATTTTTGTCTGTCAAGGTTGACGAAATGGTCTTAAATTTGTCTATCATTCCTCGTAATTTTCTGTCAAAGGACGGAATGACGGGCTGAGCCTAAACCCCTGGATGACATCCTCTGCAGACACAAAATCTAATGCTTAAGCACATAAAAGAGAAAAGATGAAAAAAAAACCCCAAGATGCCTTCATTTTCAAAATAGAGACCATGAATTTTGTGACGAGAATCGAAGCGACAAAACATGGTATCAAAGCAACTAAGTATTTCATTCCTGTATTCCAGAAAGTGACACTAGTGTGGTAGCCTATTACCACTACAACCTCACTCCAGGCTACTTCACTAATGTCACTTCTACAATTACGCTCAAGGCAACCACACTAGTGTCACTTCTGCACACTATACTCAAAGCACTCGGAGGGGAATGAAAGTTCTTTTTCCAAATCAAGTGAAAATCAATGCGTGTACGGATGTCATCCATAAATTTACATGTCTTGGCCTCATGTATATGGCTTAAGGGCTTTGAACATCAGACGCTGCTCTCGAATCACTTCTGCACATGTTCAAACAACTCCGTTCTCTCTGAACTGAAACTGGATCCACTCAAAATTCTCTGTATCAAACCAGGCTATGTCCTTCGGTTCTAATTGGATTGAAACTCGAGCTACATCCTGAATGTATTGAACACCTCATACATAGTCCATGGGTTTCATCACAAACCAAGCAGGTAGAAAACAGATTGAAGCCCATGGGCACTTAGACCAGGGCTGTCTCCAGCTTTACATTATTTTTCAGCCACACTCATTGTTGAGCCCATGTTGTTAATTTTCGGTGTTAAATTTGCTGAAAGATTCCATGAAAATTTCCGAGAACCAACCAATGAAATTGACGTGGCTGTGATTCAAGAAACCAATTGCAATTTACCACCCTGATGAAGCTTAATAATTCGCAGAACTAAGAATTAGATACGACCCTAATGTACACAGTATATTTGTGTTTCCGTTTTCAACAGACCAGTAGGAAACTTCAGATTGAAGTCCACAACGGCACTTGAGTATAATGTTTGCCGTTATTTGTCATCCTCTGAACGATTTGTTCACTTTCAGGTGTGAAGGACATTGTTACCACCTGGGCTACCCACACTGTACTGTGTAAGGCAATCTACTGTAAATCTTCAAACATTTGAACATTTGTGTTGCCGTTACTGTAATTCTTGTTTCTTTCTCTGTAACTTTATGTTCACTGTTTTCACGGTCACCTTTGTACCGTGAACTTATCATATGATTCCTTCACACATCCATTTTCAGTAAATCACTTGCCGCCACCGTGAAGTTTAAGTTCAGTGAAAATGTCCATTTTCCTTACACTGTGAAATTTTGCTACCATGAAGATAAAGTGAATTACATTTTTTCCCAGTGACCTCTTCACCGCAATTTTATGACACTGCGAATATGCTTTTCCAATGTATAATTACTACTGTACTAGAGAATTGTTTCAACCGCGAATTCAAAACACTGCAAAGAACTCCTTTTCCTGCCTACCGTGAAATAAAACCACTGCAATAGTAAATGAATATACAGTAGTGTGCGTTTGTGTGTCTACATCAGGGCTGTCTCTAGCTTTGATTTTTTTCCATCCCACTCATTGTTTGGCAGCCGATGTTTTGAATTTTCGTTGTTAAATTCGTCATTTTAAGCTTACAAAGATACCTTTTCATTTGGGACGGTAAGGGTGAATTTTTTTCCGTCACAACAAGCAAATTTCTGTCCCAGGACGGAGGGATGGGTCCTGGAGACAACGCTGGTCTACATGTACTTCTATGTTGAGGCGATGTAAATGGAGATAAGTGGCTTCCTCTTACAAGCAACATTAAGCTTCATCTCACCAAATGGTCTTGTAGTACTTAAGACAAATCAGGACTGGCTTGTGTTTAAATAAGCTCTAATGTAAGACCATCAGTTATGGTTTGTCTCCTGTTTGCTGCTTCACATGCAGCCGTATGTCTTAGAATATAACATGCTTTTCCTTGCTTCCTGCTGAAAGCCAAACTTGCCCAAGAAGACCACCCGAGGAGCCGTTATCTGGTCTATGTGGACATGTGGTCACTATAGACAGTGTGTCAACGGAAAAATTATCTAAGGAACAACCACAAAGTTTGACTGTATAATTGTGTTTAAAGGTTTTGCATCGAGGATTTCTATGACTTTCTAAGTTGCATCCAATGTCCTAGCACACCTGTTTGCCGCTTAAAATGTTTAGATTACCTATCATAGGTTTTGTAAACTGAGAGAATTTTGATGACTTTGATGAAGTTTTATCCTAACTTTGATATGATAAAAGAAAGATTTGACTGAAACCGATGCATGTCTCTGGGAGAAAAGAATGAGCAGTGCTCCACACACAGAGTGCTTTATTTAATAAAACCTACACACGTTTTAATTAGCTTTAAGTAAAACCTCCATGTCCGTGTGTTTGCATGTCTCTAGATGTAGACCAGAAGGAAAGAGTGAGCAGTGCTCCACACAGAGGGTGTTTTGTTTAACCCCTACACAGGTTTTAATTAGCTTTAAGTTCGTCAAACCTCGAGATGATAAGCGAACAAGATTTGACTGAAACCGATGCATGTCTCTAGGAGGAGAGAATGAGCAGTGCTCCACACAGAGAGTGCTTTAATTAACCCCTACACAGGTTTGATTAGCTTTAAGTTCGTCAAACCTCCATGTCCAGGCTCTGGTACATCCCGTGCGACCACGTGCTCTTGAAACGCGTCGTCGGACTCTTTCGATGTTCCCTTTGGCCCTGCAAACGGTTCGTTTTATACAAAAAAAAATGTGAAATTTGGTTTGGAATTAAGAAAGAGGAGTTTGGAGACTTCCACCCGACAGGAGTCAAGAGAGAGGACAGATTGATTGATTGATTGGTTTGAGAAGTCCAGGAGGAGATTTCACGGCACACCAAAAGAACACGTCACCACCCACATAAGTCCATCGACACTTCTCCTCTCACATTCACAGGACTTGTGAGTTTTCCTTTCCTGTAGTTTGGAACCCAATTTGCATGTTAGGCTAGAATAAAATCGAAGCACAAAAATATCATCAAAACCTTAATTGCAACATCCTTTCCACAAGGTTTTCAGACTGAAGACAAGATTTTGGTGAAAGAAATGACTGAGTTTCCCTGAAATGGTAACAGGAAGAGCAGACAGGCTGAAAGAAAAACACCGGTTTAGTAAGAAAATCCAACATCAAATGGCTACTAAGTGCATCCCCATGGTTATGAAGTCCATCACCATGGTGACAAAGTCAATCACCATAGTAACGAAGTCTATCATCATGGTTACAAAGTCCATCACCATGGTTGCAAAGTCCATCACCATGGTTACAAAGTTCATCACCATGATTACAAAACCATAGTTTTGAGTCCATCACCATGGTTATGCTTCACCATAGTTACGACTCAATCACCATGGTTATGAAGTCCATCACCATGGTTACTAGTACATCACTATGGTTACTAGTACATCACCATGGTTACGAGGAGACCATCGTTACCTTGATCCTGCTGACGGCCTCCTGAGCCTGCAGCATGCGCACGTTCTTGGAGGGGTTTCGGTCGGACCAGATCTGCGTGGAGCCGAGGTACCGGGCGGCGAAGGTGATCCCGTCGATCAGGTCCTCTACTTCCTGCGGTCCTGTAGAGAGATCATAAAGATCATATTGTTACTTAACAACATAGAATATGTTTGTTATCACCAAACTTACTCTCTTCTGCACAGCTGAACTCCAGCCAACCGAGCTGAACACCAACCGACCGAGCCAAACACCAGCCGACCAAGCCGAACGCCAGCCGACCTAGCTCCCAAATCACTCCTTACCATGGTTGGGGAAGGTCGGCAGGCCATGTTCGGCTATGTGTAACCTGGGCTTTAGTTAAGACCCTCTTGTCTGGAGCAACCGCCCCCAGTCCCCAACCATCTTATCTCTGTCAGTCTCTTGAGTTTTTGTCGAGACCAAGTTTGAGTGAACAACTTAAGTCAATCTTAAACAGACAGTCCACAAGAACCACTGCTTGAAAGAACATCTTAACTCTAAGTAAGTCTAACAGATAACAGAGCCTGAGGTTCAAGTTCAATGCCAAGACTGATGTGCAACTTCTGGAAATCCCTGACGGCACCGTTAAACAGTGACCCCTTCTGTAACTTTCTGCTACTCTCCCTAATGGCACTCAAGGACATGTCACTCCAATGCTTTTAGGCCTAGGGAAAATAAGTTGTTTACAGCTACCCGACCGTCCCTAGCGAAGACCTAGTGCGTACCAGGTCTACTTTGAAGTTATATGAAGTATTGCTGTCTGGTTTAAAAGAATCTAGTGGAAAAAAGAGGTTCAGTCTACTGCATTTCTCTCAGCTCTTTGGCCTAAGAATAAAGTGTTGTGTTTCCGGTTACACGACCAACCCTAGCAAAAACTTGACAACCATAGCCCTTTTTTGAGGGATTGACTGTTGGTAAGGGACATAAAATTCTGGTATTCCGCCTAATGGCACCCAAGGACTTCAAAGCTCTTGGGCGTAGGAAAAATGTTGTTTACAGTTACCTGACCAACCCTTGCGAAAACCTAGTGACTTGAAGCTATATAAAGTACTGCTGTATGATTTAAAAGAATGAAATGGAAGAGACACACTCAAAAAGAGGTCCGGGCTACTGCGTTTCTCTCAGCTCTTAGGCCAATGAAAAATGTTGTGTTTCCGGTTACAAGACAAACCCTATCAAAAGCTGCCCTTTTTGAGGGGTCGACCACTGGCAAGGGGCATAAAGTTCTCAACCTAACATCTGTGTGATGAAAACGTTGTAGAATCATTTTCCAACACGTTCTCCTCATTTCTGTTGCAACAGAAAAAGGGATATAAACAGACCCACCAGACCTAGGTCCCCTTTAAGTTAACACCTTGTTATGTTGACTGCCAAACCTAAAAAGAAAACTAAAATTCCAACCTACCGACCCAAATTAATAAGCAGAAACACAACAATCATTTTCCTAAGCCTACATATAAATGACACACTCTAATGCAATATGTCCTCCATTTCCTCCCCTGCCCTGAGGCAACCTCCTGCTTCAGACTCCAGACATCTGCTTATCTTCTAAACATTAAAGCTTCACAAGACAGAAAATAGACCATAGTCTGTCGATGAAGGTCTAAGACATCCATGAAGAACATTACGTGATACAAAATAAATCAGGATAAATTCTCAAGAAATGTTTTAGAAACCATCCAATATTTTTCACTCTCAGTCACTGATAAACGATAGAGAATGCTATCTGAAATGTTAGACTCAAGCAACTGGATAAATTCTCTAAAGAGACAGACGTTTTAGAAACCCACCCACTATCTTTTCTGTCACTGATGAAAGATAGAGAATGCTATCTGAAACGTCTGGCGCTTTGGAGAATTTATCCAGTTGCTTGACTCATTTTGGATTACGTGAGACCACATAAAGCGTGGGTAGGTCTACCAGGTCAGTTTCAGTACTAAATTCTGGCTTAAGAGACAAGGGATCGAGGGGCGTCAGCATAAATGTCCTGGATGCATTAGAAACTTGACACTAATGTTACTGTAGCGGAACAGTACTAGTGCTTTGGGAGGAAGAAATCACATGGTTACGACATTCTTCCCGCACATCTACAGACATGTCGTAGATCAGACTCAGACTGTTGTTGGGTAATGATAATGATAATAGTTATCATGTTCCTGGCTACAAGTACAAATTGTCTACAAACTACAACTGTCAGTTCTAATCAGTGTATGTCGTCAAGCCTCTGCATCTACAATATATATGCAAGCACGTCTAACCTTAGTGACACAGGGAACAGCAGACGATAAACTGGATAGTTAGTAAGAGTGAGAGTGTGTATTGTCTGGCTCGTTATTGCTTGCGATTTGCTTGACTTTTTAGCCATTTCGGTCTCTATTTTGATGTTGTACTGAAAGTAAAGCTTCCTTTCATCAATGAGACACCCAGGAGACTTTGTCTTCCTTGTCTAGGTGTAAGTTTTGTACTGAACACGATCTTGAAGTCTTTTCTTGGGATTGTCCGTAATGCTATAAAAGATTCAAGGATCTCAAAATGTCAACTTTGTGAAAACGTAGACATTATCTGTATCTGTATATTTATAGCAAGTATAACTGCCCTTCTCCATAACACACCAGCTTCTGTATCTGTTCTGTATAGCCAGTATACATATGTAACTACCCTTCGGCATAACACACCAGCTTCGCAGACACGCGGCGCGGAAGCAGTATGTTGGTTATATCACACTAGTACTGAACGATCTAACTTTTGCACATCTAGCTGTAAGTATTGCAATGATGTTGATTGGTTAAAAACTATCTAACGAGGATGCTCCTATTATCACGTACATGCACCTGTCCTGTGAAATCTGTGCAAACAGTTTGTAAGCACACATCATCACAATCATACACACGTACACTCCAATCCTGATAACCTCACAATTTCAAGCATAAGAGAGAGGGAGAGCGCACGTCTCAGGGCCATGAGGGCTCGATGCGCCGCACAAAGTGCACATTAAGCCGTCTCGATGTACAGAATCTCCGGCCGATGCCGTAAATACCTTGTAAAATACGTCAGAGGATGTATCCGTGGGTATCGTAAAAATGCAACTTATCTGGACGTCTAAACATCTTTCGGGGAAAACATGGACACTGATGGGTGTTTTGGTACATGTTACAACATCAGTGGAATCCTTGATAGTGGCTCTACCGAACTTGCATAACCGGTAAACAGCCTTTGGGCATAACACACCAGTTTTGTACACTATGTTCAAGCCATGTAAGACCAGACTGTAAGGTTTGATCCACTCACATCGGGATGGACCCCTGCTCTTTTCTATAAGTGCTGTGGGACCTTCAACATGCTCGAGGTGTGGCTCTCCTTAAACACAGGACCTCCACTAATAGGTCTATCCAAAGGGACGTCCCTAACTGAAGCTACATGTAGGTGTTGGTTCGTCCATCAGTCTGACAGTCAGTACATGTAGGTACTCATAACCAGTGAACTGCCTTTAGGTATAACAGTCCTATATTACAAATATGGAAATCTAACATTCTTAACAAACTGAAGGTACAAGTTTTTCTTACCCTTGTGGAACCGATACTACTCTACGGTGCAGAAACTTGGACGCTTACCTGTCAGCTCCAAAACAGCCTAGATGGGACCTATACAAAGCTACTACGCAGGGCACAGAACATTTATTGGACACAACACGCTACTCTCAAAACGATTTATGGGAGTCTTCCACGGTTGTCTCAAAAGCTCACCCACCGTCGTGTAGCATTTGCTGGACACTGCTTTCGAGCCAAACAGCAAATAGTTTCGGACATCCTTCTATGGAAACCAAGAGGCCAAGTGCACTGCAGAAGTTTGACTTTTACCGATAGTTTAGTCAGAGACACTGGGATTGCATATGAACACTTAGGACAAATGATGTTGGACAGGGCAATATGGAGTGATGTATGTTCTTATTTAGTCCTGGCTGATGGCCAATACAATGTAGATGATGATGATGATGATGATGATGATGATGATAACAGTCCAGTTTTGTACAGTAGGCATGAGCTGACAGTGTGTAAGGTTTGATCCACTCACGTTGCGATGGACCCCTACCCTTTTCTATAAGTGCTGTGGGATCTTCAACATGCTTGAGGTGTGGCTCTCCTCGAACATGGTGCCTCCACTTAAGGTCCATCCAAAATGATGTCCAAAACTGAAGCTATATGTAGATACTCAAATTTATTTTCACCTCAGGCCACACAAATTTAATTTCTCGGTTAACGGAAAATCTGATTTTTATTCCCCCCCCCCCCCCATTTTTGTTTTCTAAAAATTTTTTTTGTTGGAAAATAAAAATCTGTTAACCAAGAAATTAAATTGGTGTGGCCTCCGTGAAGTAGGTGTAAAGTGCCTTCCCCTAGACAAAGGTTCAACATTGGAGCCCGCTAGGGAGGCAAAACCAGAACCTAAACTAATAGATTCTAAGTCGACATCCCTGACCACAAGACCACTTTTTCCTAGAAATGTGCATTTTTATTGCATGACTTTATTGCTTTACTTACATGTACTTGTAGACCTTAAACATGGCACCAATGACCTTACAGTCGAGGGCTGCAAACTGAATGGAAAATCACATTTCAAATTTGATTTGTTGCCCTTGTTATGGTTGTTTAAGACTTTTCCAAGTTTTCAATAAGCGATAAAAAGTTAAGACTGCAATCAAAACTTCTGCTGTAAACATTGAGGGTCTGCATGGGGGTTCCTGGCAAGACACAACTGTGTATAATTTGTCAATAAAGCTTATAAATATCAACAAATTTGGGACAACAAAAAACGTCTTACATAAAATCAAAAGCGGATAATTACGCTTCACAAATCATTTACCGACAATGCTTAAAGTTGAAGTAGAGTGGTCTGGCTACGATTATCAGTAAATCAAAATAGCTCGCTATGCTCAGTGAATAGTTTCATCCGGCGGGTAAATCACTCAATAAAAAGTTACCTTCTTCAAGGCAATTCTGTCTGGTTCACATATAGCACTGCAGCTCAGGTGTTGCTGCCTACAGATACGGTCCCAAAAGTAAAGTTTTTACCTAACTTATATTCATGAAGCAAAAGAGAGTCTTTTTACTCAGCTCACTATGCTTAACAGAAAAAGACATACAGACCCCCCATACTCTCCGGACACTGTAGTCCCAGGTAAATTGGCCTCACCTTTTGCCCAGCTGTAAATGATAAAACCCAACACGAGCGCACATAATAGGTTGAGCAGCTGGCTCTTTCACTGCAGGGCAAAGTTGACTTTTTATCGCATAGTAAAACGTCTCACTTATGAGCGTGTAAACATTTTACTGCTGCATCGTCTTCATGATTTATACTGGGAAGACACACCGATCAAGGACACTGATAAAACTACAAGCCCTGATAAATTATCAGCGTTTTAACGTATTGAATCTTTTTATTACCTTCAGTTATGTTTTCAGTGCCAGTTGTGTGTTTGGTTGTTTGTGTGCATGTGTGTTTGTGTGTATGTGTGTTTGTGTGTGTGTGTGTGTGTGTGTGTTTCTGTGTGTGTTTGTTTATTTGTTTGTTTGTTTGTTTGTTTGTTTGTTACCAGCATAACTTGAGAAGCTGTGAAATCTTTATGACATTTGGTATGTGGGTAGGGGTTGGGAAAGCAAACATCAAGTTTGATAATTGGCCTCCTAGCAGTCTTCTATGGTACTGCAGCAGAACTTCTGGTTTTGGTATCTTGTGTTCTGGACATGCTTTTCGAGTGGTAGAAAGCTCTTGTTCCCTTGTCCTCAAGCTTTGTTTTCATTACGTTTTTTCGAGTTTATTTTCTAAAAACCCAGGAACCAAAATATTAAACTGATGTGGCCTAAAGCTCTGGATTTGTGCCTCAAAAATACTGTTCCAGTAGTACGGCAGCCTCCGTATGCTTAAGATTTTTTCTTGTTATCAGACAAAAAAAAATTCGCCAAAAATCATGTACATTCCTGCAAAGTTATATTGATGAACATCCAAGCACAAGCCAAGGAGAGCGTTTCTTCTGAAAAAGGGGCGTGGCCTTATAAATCTTGATGACGTAATCATGACATCATACTAATTTGCATAAATCATCACCTTGCTATAAGGTACTACCTGAAAAAAAATCAAGGTTCAGGAAGGTTTATAAAGCTTAAGAAAGGGTTTTTTCAAAAACATCCCAAAATTCCTCAGCCACCCTTCAACAATACCTTAAGCATTTAGACAGTCACTCAACGGCTTTCATTTCCTCAAGCCAAGCTATTAGCATTCACCGTTAGATGATCGGGACGTAAAGGTGTCTCGGGTGACCACAGAGCAGGTAATATGTAATTCTCAGGAATGAAATATGCAGAACACAATCTCACATGATGTCCCTCGATGGCCTGCAATATGGCCTGAGCTAGTCCATTTAAGATTTCCAATGGGTGGTAAAAATACAGGTAAATCACAATTCTATTGATTGAAAAAAAAAAAAAAAAACACTCTTCTTATAACAGTGACTGTCAAACCGAATGCTTTGAATGAAAATGACTCCAAACCTGTATTGCCAAACATGTTTGGGGAAACCACTCACACAAGGAAAGACCCCACTCTTTTCAATAAATCAATTTAAGTGTGGTGGGTTCTTTAGCATGCTCAAGGTGTGGCTATCCTTAAACAGCGGCAATACGGCTTTGCGTCCCATCTCGCACAAAAAAAACACACAAAGACAAACACACACACACACGCGCGCGCGCGCACACACACACACACACACACACACATACACAATGTACACACACATACACAAACACAGCCCCAAAACTATACCTCCCATTTTCCAGGAGGTAACAGCCCCAACCACAAGGCCATCTTGCCACCTGTTCTATTTCTGAACACAGGAAATTGGGGCTGACAGAGCACTTACGGATCAATGAACATGGACTTGAGGCAGGCAGTCTCAAGTATATGTAATTTCCTCCTTTACATCTTTCACACCCCAGCGGTTGATAGTCCTGACAGATACACAAAGCTCCAAAATCCGAATGCTAGCTACCAATTACTGACTGCTGCATAAAAAGTCTCTTATAATTACTTTAAACTTGTTTTTTTCACACGGACTTTATTTTGTAGTAGAATGTTGTGATATCACTGACAGATACACGCAGCTCCAAAATCCCCTGCTAGCTACCAATTACTGACTGCTGCTTAAAAAGTCTCCTGTAATTACTTTAAACTTGTTTTTTTCACGTGGACTTAATTTTGTAGTAGAATGTTGTGATATCACTGACAGATACATGCAGCTCCTACATCCAAAACGTTACCTACCAATTACTGACTGCTGCTTAAACTGTCTTCTGTAATTACTGTAAATTTGCTTATTTTCACGTGGACTTAATTGTGCAGTAGAATGTTGGTGATATTCCTGACAGTTACATGCAGCTTCAACATTGCTGCTTAACAATTACTGACTGCTGCTTGAAATGTCTCCTATGATTACTGTTAATTTGTTTACCTTTCACATGGACTTAATTTCAATGTCATCCTTTCTCTTATGTGATGTATTAATGTAGTTCATGTATAGACCACAGGATGAATAGCTAAAATGTCAAACTGACGGTGGATCTAACTAAGTCAAGTCAATTTCGTAATAGAATGGGAAATGAGGTTTTCACAGTGTTTTGAATTTTCAGTTGAAACAATTCTGTAGTACAGTGTAGTAATCATGATAAATTGGAAACGTATATTCATAGTGTCATGAATTTGCTGTTGAGAGGTCACTGTCAAAATAAAACACCTCAAACATTTAAAGATTTCCAGCGCACACGCCAAATTTCAAACAAATCCGTCAAAAGATTCTTCAGTTGTATGTGAGAACACACAAACACTTGGGGTAGGGAATTTCCCGAGCAGCCTTCGTAACCCCTGCTTCTCCTAATGGGTCAGTGAAGTCAATACTTGTCTCGAGCATTGATGTTTCTGACCTAGGGTGAAGAGATGCTGCTACAGTAACAATTGAGCCGACTTTCTTCGTAAATCGATGGCAACATCAGGTTCTTACGAATTGATTAAAAAAAAAAAAAAAACACAGACAAAAACAGTACCCCCACTGGAGTTCACTGACCTCCTTCACAGAGCCAATCTAGCAACTAGATAACTTCTCTAAAGAGAAAGATGTTTCAGATAGCATCTGCTATCTTTCATCAGCAACTGAGAGTGAGGACAGTAAGACATCACTTGCCAATCGCACTCAGAGAACCTGACACAGCCAATATCCATTTTAGTCACGTTACACTCAAGAAAGTCAAGGTTCTTTTCTCACGCAATGTAATAAGGCCGAGGAAAAAATGCTGTGTTTCTGGTTACTTGACCAACCCTGGCAAAAACCTTCTAACCATAGCCTTTTTGGAGGGGTCTTGGCCGCTGGCAAGAGACATTAAAATATTTGATCATGCTATCATTTTCCATCATGCTATCTTCATTTCTACTGCAATAGAAAAAGTGATATATACAGACCTACTAAGCTTAGGTCCCACCTATTATGTTGATGGACGAAAATATAAAACACAGACAAGGACAACAAACAGACACACATACATGTACCAGTAAACATAACCTTCTCGGCTATGGTAAAAAAAGAGGAAGATAAAAAGAATCCATACCTACCGACCCTAATTTTTTCAGGACTGTAATCGAAAACACAACATTGATTTTCCTAAGCCTATAATATAAGCAATCAGGCTTCAGTAATCTACATGTACTGGGTGGGCTTTACATGTATAATACGCAACGTGTCCAAACCCAGTATCAGGTTTGTTACCATATTTCCAAAAACAGCTACAGGAACAATATTTTCTGATACCTAGCATCAGTACCAAATTTTGGCTTCTATCGCTTTTCTTTAATGCTCACAGTTTCTCTGTTTCCAAAGTTGATCCGCCTTCTTTTTCCCGTCTGTTACAGCCAATGATCTACTGCCTACCCTTGTTCCAGACAGACCCATCCCAAATCACGACAGAACAGAAACAAAGTAATCCCACCCCTAAGGCATGGACTTTAGAACGTGCGACGTGTTCAAACCCAGTATCAACTATCCCTGCACTGATCAAATCACAGGGTAAGATCTTGTCAGGATGACCCTCACGACATGAATAAACCATCTGCCCCCCTTTCAACCCTGCTGATAAGATGATTATGTCCACTTACTGGGTCCCCTGTACTTCACATGTACGTGTGTACGAGTGGACAGGACCTAATTTCTGGGACTCCACTTCAAAGGTAGAGTGGACAACCTCAGATTGAGGACAAGCATGACGTTTCGTCATTAGCTAATAGTGAAATACGATTTTTCTACAGCTCGCATGTTTAGCCAAGCACACCAGGTCACCCCTACTCTTCTTCATAAGTGTGTTGGGTTCTTTTACATGCAAAGGTTAGGCACTTGAGGGTTATGTCTGAAGCTCCCTCATAGCTTTGTCATTAGCTAGTAGTGCAATACGGTTTTGCTACAGCTCGTGTGTCTAGCCAAGCACACCGGGTCGCCCCTACTCTTCTTGAGAAGTATGTTGGGTTCTTTTACATGCAGAGGTTTGACACTTGAGGCTAATGCCGGAAGCTCTCTCATACACGGGGCCGCCGGCTTTACGTCACCATTTATGACAAACGTAATCCCTTACAACATGCCCAAGCTAGGGCCGACCCTTGGATTGAACCCCCACCCCCGGAATTTGATCCGGATGTCAAAGCATCGGGGTTGTGCTACCACTTGTGCTTTGGGGACCTGTATTCCATTTGTTTCTTTTTTTCAGATTCTTCTTTGGTCAATTCAATTCTATCTTGTCTATAACTATGTTTACTTCACAAATAGGCAAACTTGGAAACTACTGGTTCCATATGTCACAATTACTGGTGGGATGGTGCATTGAGTGATTAATCAAAATGGGATTGGGACACTACATTTGTATGTCCCATGAAATATTGATGCATGGGTTGGCAGCATCTCTAATCACTTAAAAAACTCATATCAAATTGAAATACGAGAGAGGGGGTCAATTTCGAAAGTGGCGCCTTGCTTCATCCCATTTTCATTAAGTTCTTACCGTCAAAAATGATGAGCAGCTTTGTCGACCTGTTGTCCAATATCCATGGATATTAGAGTAATGGATCTGCATTGTCCCACTAAAGCCCCTGTCACACTTGTGCGTACAATGTATATACAAGTCTGCATGAGTTGCGTATTAACATGTTTCTGGTTTAGGTTAAGTTTGCAGTTCGAATAAGTGATTTCTTAGGTTTGATAACCAGGCTGCACAACGGTGGGTCAAATGTGCAACTCAAACGCACTTGAATATATGCAGAAGTGTGACAGGGCCCTAAGGCACAGTCGCTTTATCTATGCATGATGAGATGCCATTACCATAGTAGACAGCCTTAGTAATTTATCCTAGACAGTAATGCAACATTTCATATTAACTAGAAGTGCACATTCAAAATTTCATTCAGTTGCTTGAGTAACTTTTTTTGGTGATTCTTATTACCTGAATGTCTAACCTTCATCAACGTAAGAAATGTATAACATATCATCAGTAGAAGTACTAGTATTAGATTCTCAAAAAGGAAGGTGCATTCACTGTAACTTGAAAGATCTACTTACTTTTTCCCTGAAGCCTACTGTTTGGTACAATGTAAGCTTGTTTCAGCTTCAAGACAGCTACAAATAGGACCACCCTGCCTTTTGCCATAACTTCTACTCAATCTGGATCTGTTACTGTGATTCAGGGAGAGTTTAGCAGCACTGCCAACCTTGACGATGACTAAAGTTGTATTTACCATCAGGGTGGTACATGTAAGTTGTTCAATGCTGTCTCCCATGCTTCCTGCCTGTAACATTTAAGATAAGACTGTGGGGATAAAAAAGCTCACGGTTGCTGTCTTACAACATTTGAGGCTATGTTCGTTCAGAACCTTGTAGTGCCTAGGGGAACATAGGGCAGCAAGTTTCCTTGCTGTTTCAGTAGCAGGGTAAATTTTTACAGGAAGGGGTTCCTAGGCCTCCCACTTTCACGTGCTAAATGCACCTCTTTGATCATGAGACCCCCATTTTACGTTTCTTCCTAAAGACGACTGAGACTGGAAGGACTCGACATAAGCAAGCCTAAAGACGGGTGCAGCCCCAACCCAGGATTTAACCAGAGTCTCCAAGTCACCAACTGATTGGAACCAGGAGCTCAACAGTGATGCTGGTAGCAGTCGAGCTACAGCGACATCCGTCCTTTGGGCTACACAAGTCTATAAAAACAGATTACATCAGGAGCTGCACCACATGGGCAGTACTCTAGTTTTATTTTAACGTCGGATGCTCTGCTTGGGATTTCTCATTGCCCAAAGTTATTATCTAGATGGATAACGAGTTTTGGCGGACGAAATCTAAGGTCCATTACATTCACAATCAGTCTGCTGGCTACTATGAAGTCATATCTGGAATCTGTTCCCAGAAAACGTCTGTACGTCATGGCAAAGTTTTCCATTTAGGCAACAGCAAGTAAATCTTATGGATGACATCCGTGCATGAGTTGATTATTGAAAAAAAAGCAAGAAACTTCATTCTTAAACGTCTGCCTTAGTTGTAGAAGTGACATAACCAGTGAGGTAGCCTTGAGTGCAGTCCTAGTGATATTGGGTTACCACAATAGTGTCACTATCTGCACTTCCTGAATATAGAAATGAACCGTTTTGTCGATTCAATTCTTAAAGTTTTTACACATCTTTTTTTTCTCTTTTGCACAAGATTCAGAGGCTGCAAATGATGTCAGCCATAAAATTGCTGTGGCCTTAAAAGGAGAGACAGACAGAAAGTTGGCTGTTATACCATATATTGTTGCAACAATTCTTGTTTTTACCTACATGTACATTGTTTCTGTGTTTTTTTTGTATTCTTGCACAAGACTCAGAGTCTGCAGGGGATGTGTTCCATAGAATTCACTTGCCATGGCCGTAAAAGCTGCGGCAGACAGAAAAGTTTGGTGGGGCTGAGAAGGATGATTACAGCGGATCCCAGTAAGCTTTATGGAGAGTGGGTTTACTGATAAGGACATATTCCCCAACAATGCATGACTGGAAACCCAGTCAGTGTGGCTCCAAACCAAAACCTCGTTCAGTGGCTTCAAAAGCAAGGTCATTGGCATCATCTAGATACATAGTACATATATATACATAAAATACATAATGTACTCTCAGAAATGGCCCGTTTTCAGCCTTTTGTGGCATCAAAAAAAGGTCAATGGCATCATCTATCTCTCTATCTCCCTCTCTCTTTATATACATATTAATGTATATATATAACATAATGTGCTCTCTTGAAACGAAGGTCATAGGCATTGTATATATTTATAGAACATAATCATGATAATGTACTCTCTGAAATGGCACATTTTCAAGGTTTTGTGGAATCTAAAAAAGGTCAATGGCATTTTCTATAACAGATAATGTACTCTCAGAAATGGCACGTTTTCAACATTCAATGGCTTCAAAAGGCATCATCTATATATATACATAATAATTTATACAACACATAATGTACTCTCTGAAATGGTACGTTTTTGACGAGAAAAGTGTACGCTACAGGCATTGCTTTGCTAAATCCTTGGATGTGTTCAACGCCAAACTGTATCATTTTCTAAAGTATTTGAGTATATATGAAATGGCACATTTCCAACATTTTGTGGGATTAAAGAGGAAAGTCAATGGCCTTTTCTATAACAGACAATGTATTCTCTGAAATGGCACGTTTTCAACGTTCAATGGCTTCAAAAGGCATATCTATATATATACATAATAATTTATACAACACATAATGTGCTCTCTAAAATGGCACGTCTTTGTGGCATCAAAAGAAAGGTCAATGTCATTTTATAAAGCAGATAATGTACTTTCTGAAATGGCAGGCTTTTGACGAGAAAAGTGTACGCTGCAGGCATCGCTTTGCTAAATCCTTGGATGTGTTCAACGCCAAACTGTATCATTTTCTAAAGTATTTAAGTATATATGAAATGGCACATTTCCAACATTTTGTGGGATCAAAAAGGAAAGTCAATGGCCTTTTCCATAACAGACAATGTACTCTCTGAAAATGGCACTTTTTCAACATTCAATGGCTTCAAAAGAAGGTCAAGGTATCATCTTTATATATATACATATATTATACTTTATACACCACATGATGTTCTCTCTGAAATGGCAAGGTCAGTGCCATTTTATAAAGCAAATAATGTACTTTCTGAAATGGCAGGATTTTGACGAGAAAAGTGTACGCTGTAGGCATCGCTTTCCTAAATCCTATGATGTGTTCAACGGCAAACTACACCTATCATTTTCTAAAGTGCTTGAGTCGACGACCTCGTATCAGGTTTATTCAAAAGCGGCGGATTTAACGGCATCTATCAATGGAAAATGGCATGCAGGTGAAATGTGGGATGCATTACCCGTTGAATGGGAGAGCAACTTTTCACTAGAAGTGGAGAATTATTCGGGGTGAATGTCAGCATTCCGTGAAGCAGAAAGGATGTGATGCGATGAAAGATAGCTATCAGCCATACATAGAGCAAATCTATAGAAGCAGGTATAATCAGATCTTGAAATACTGGGTGTATGTGCACTTTTCTACACCCTAAATTTTGTACTGTGGGTGCACTAGTGTATCTAGATATTTGTGTAGGGTTACACACTACTATACAGCATATTCTAAGTGTCGTAAAAGTAACAAAAGCTTTGTTGTAGATGCATTACCAAGTGTTGCAATTTTGAAGATAGCTATATAATTTCAGATTGAAGTACTGAAGATAAGGTTTGTAATAATCTTTATGTTTTGCTGACGATCTACTTTATTGGATGTTGTGAACCCCCAAATAATTTCTGTACACCTAAATCATTATGTCAGGTGCTGCATCAATTTCTAACCTTTAGTTAGGCTACAGACAACATCAATTGATGCTCTCTGTCCACGGTGCTAAAATAGCTGCTGTCATTAAGTTACGCTTTCAACTGACAGGACCTCTATTTGTAACCTTTAGTTAGGCTATAGACTAACAGACAACTTTAAATCAATGATCTCTGTCCCTGGTGCTGGAAAAGCTGTTATCATTAAACTATGCTTTCCACCGACAGAACTTCTATTTGTAACCTTTAGTTAGGCTGTAGACAACATTAAAGCAATGGTCCCTGTCCTTGGTGCTAAAATAGCTGTTGTCATTAAACCCTGCTTTCCACTGATAGGACCACACCTATTTGATAGGATGTAGAATAATTCTATCAATGATGACTTCTGCAGTCATAAAAACATAGAAATGAGGTGATCTTGAGTAATTTTATCAATGACTGACTTCTGCATAGTTGTAAAAACATGAAAATAATAGGTCTCATACTTAACACAATTATCTGAGTTAATGAATACCCACTGCAATGACATCATGAACAACTACGATGTGCTGGGTCTGATACTAAAAGATGTACCACTGATAGAGATGAAATCTCCTTGATGCTTATCATAGAAACCCCTGTCCCAGTCGTAAAAAACATAGGAATGTGTGTCTTGGTACTTAACACAATTATCTGAGTTTATGGATACCTAATGCAATGACATCATGAACAACTACGATGTACAGGGTTTGATACTAAAAGATGAAACACTTGTACAGATGCTTATTATAGAGATCCCTGTCCTTGGTACTAAAATGGTGTTGTTGTTAAGTTGTGCTTCACCTATTTGATGTGAACTTAGATAAGTCTATAATTGACTTCTACATTGTCATAAAACATAAAAATGGTCACTATTGTACTTAAAACAATTATCTGAGTTCATGAATACCTCCTATGTTGAACAGTTACAATGTACTGGGTTTCATACTAACAGACATAACACTTATACAGATGAAAAACAGGGAAATGCTTATCAAAAAGACCCCTGTCCTTGGTACTGGAATGTTGCTGTCATTAAGTTATGCTTTCCACTGATAGGACTTCTCCTATTTGATGTGATCTTACGTAATTGACCTCTGCAAAAAACATTTTGTCGTAAACCATAAATCAATGATTGTTTTAGTATCGAACGCAATCATCAGAGTTTTGAATACCTACTTCAATGACATCATAAAAAACTACATAGTACTGGGTTTGATACTTACAGATGTAACACAGGTACAGATGAAGAGCAGGAAGATCATTGAGATACTCCAGTAAAAATGTATGCAGTCAAGTCAGCCTCCCATTAAAATGACATCATTAGATACGTAATTGACTTCTGTATTGTCGTAAAAACATAAAAATGATTCATCTTGTACTTAACACAATTATATCATGATGAACAACTGCGTTGTAACGGGTTTGACAACAGTGATGCAGATGAAACACATGTATAGGTAGATGCTTATTACACGGATATTCCAATAAAAAGTTACGCCATCAAATCTAAGATGGAAAGACAGCATCAATGCCAGAACGGAGACGTAACCTTTCCAAGCGGGAGACAGACTTAATAACAAGAGCCAGTCTCCCTGCCCAACAGGACTGAGTGGCCGTAAAGCCGTATGACTGAGCGATCACATAATTATTTGTGGCATATGAGCCATCATAACAAAGTAGTAAAAACACAGGAAACGGCCACAGTGGGGCAAAATATGATGTCAAAGTACGAAAGAGGTCCGTCAAGGTTTTTATGTGTCTGAGACCGAACATCCATTCGGCCAGAATTGCTTAACCTTTCGGTCTCTAAGGATGGTACATATATGGGGCCAACAGTAAGAATAGGAACGCAGCTGAATGTTAAATAGCGAATTCTCTGTGCAGTTTTAAGTTCAATGTATTCAAACACAGCCAAAGCAGGCATCTCACTGGGCTGTGCCTTATAGCCAAAAATTGCAAAAGAAATTTGCAAAAGTGGCTCAAAACGATGCTTATCGGTGGCACTTTCCTCCAACGGCAGCAATTTGTCACCTGAAATTGCGAATTTTGTGCAAAATGTAACGAAATTGGAATACTGAAAAAAGTCACAATTGGCAAAATTGCACAAATTGATCCAAAGAGGCGCAATCACTGCAAATCCATTTTTGATCAATTTCGATCATTGTACGTTGGTTTCTATGTCAGTGGCAACACTGCGATTTCCAATAAAGTTGTCTTGTATCTGACTTGGAGTCGAAACTGAGAATGTGACATTCTGGGCACGGCCCTTTAGTTTGTAGAGGTCAAAAATTTTATCCGTGCATCCCACCTGTGTGACCGCAAGGGAAAATTGGCAAGGTTGCAGCAAAAATTAGGCACAATTAGGAACACTCCATTAAGATAATGAATTTAGGCTTCACATATTTCCAAGAGCAGCTACATAAAAATGTTTTCTGATACCTAACATCATTACCAAAATTTTGCTTCCATCGCTTTTCCTTAATGCCCCACAGTTCCTGTTTCCAAAGTAGAGTTGCCTTATTTTTGACATCAACAATGATGTACTGCCCACCCTTGTTCCAGACAGACCCATCCAAAATCATGACAGCACAGAAGCTAAGTAATCCCACCCCTAAGGCATGTCTTGTGTAAACCTCTTTAACTTGTTAACAGCGACATACATGTACGTAAGAGACCGTTAAAAGCTTTCGTGCTCGGAGATTATCTCTTGAGTAGAAAGACAGAATGAGCTTTAGTTCAGAGCTGTAACCTTGAGGTAGAAATCTCTGATCAAAGCAAAAAACCCTATGCTAAAGGGTCCTTTTTTTTACTCATGCAAATTTCAAACTCTGTAGCACTACCAAAAACAAATATTCTTGTTTTGGGAAAAACAGGACAGGCTATTCTGAGAAAAAACAAAATAAATTGGCCTGGCCTAATATAACAAAAAACTTTCCATAGCCTTCAGGTCTTGATCCGTCTCAACTTGAACAGATGCTGCCGAATATTCACATTAAATCATTTCACTAATGGCGCATGTTGTGCCTCTCCAGTTTCCTGGTTATAATGAAGACACATTCGTCACACAGAACTACGCATAAGCGGTGCCGTGGTTTTGCAAGCGAGCACAGAACATCTGGAACCAAGCTTGATTTCATAATTGGAATTTGATACAAGATGTAAAAGTGTGATTATAAAGACTATTTACCAGAAAGTAACACTATCCATTGCAGTATGCTCATACAGTCGACTTACAGATGTGCTCTATCAGCTACTGTAATTCTTGTTTCTTTCACTGTAACTTTATGTTCACTGTTTTCATGGTCACCTCTGTACCGTGAACTTATCATCACCGTGAAAAAACCTTTTGTGATTATTTGTGATTCCTTCACACATCCATTCTGTAAATCACTTGCCGCCACCTTGAAGTTAAAGTTCAGTGAAAATTTCCATTTTCCTTACACCGTGAAAATTTGCTACCGCGAAGTTAAAGTGAATCTAAATACAGTATACTAGATACATGTATGCGAGCAAATTATATACGATCAGCAATTTATCAGCAGACGCTTTTCTAAGGATTTAAAACAAAATTCTATCAGTTCAGTTCATTCTCATACTACGGTACCATTCGTCAATGCTCCAATGCTACAAACAACAAGAAGTACGGTTTTTTTCAACAGCTTTTTTCCACGAACAGCAAAACTATGGAAATCCCTCCTAGCCCACTGCTTTCCCACTGATTATAACCTACAAACCTTTAAAACAAACATACATCTCATTCTCTCACCTTAGCCACATTCAGTTTAAACCAATCACAACAATTAGTTCAATGCCCCTATGGCCTTGCAATGAGCAAGATTTTTCTTAAAAAAGAAGAAGAAAGAAGAACCACAAGCATCTGGAGGCACGCATCCAGTACCGATGTCTCCATTTGCCGTAAGCCCATCTTTCATTTCCTGGTAATTTGTTTTCAACTAAGTGGCTGAAACCCCAAGCTGTTTGTACCAGGCATGCATCACCAAGGATTCCTGCTCCTCAGAAGGCTTTTAGTGGTTTTACCTCACAGCTGTCTAAGGCCCACTTTTCAACTACATGTAGACGATGAGTGAGTGTACAGCGACCAACATTTGGTGTAATGGTATGATTCAAAAGAGACCAAAACAAACAAAATGTTCTCTATCTTTGAAAATAATTCAGCAATCAGTATGATTTAAAAGACAGCAAAACACAAATTATTTAGCAAGCAATCTAAGTTCCCTTTTACACTAGATGGCGATCACTTAGCAACCCTACAGCAACCAAAAAAGGATGTAATAGTATGATTTAAAAGACAGCAAAACACAAATAATCTAGCAATCTGTCAAATCTAAGGCCCACTTTTTCACTAGACGGCGATCACTGAGTGACTGTACAGCGACCAAAATTTGGTTTTAATAGTATGATTCAAAGACAGCAAAACACACAAAATGTTCTTTATCTATGAAAATAATTCAGCAATCTGCTAAATCTAAGGCCCACTTTTCTACTAGACAGCGATTGCTGAGCAATCGTACAGCGACCAAAATTTGATGTAAAAGTATGATTTAAAAGACAGCAAAACATACAAAATGTTAAGAAAAAATTTATTTAGGCCACACCAATTTAATTTCTTGGTTAAGGGATTTTCATTTTCCCAAAACAAAAAATTTTAGAAAAAAAAAATCACGCCTTCTGTTTTCATGATTTTTTTTTCTAAAATCTTTTTTTTTTTAAATAAAAATCTGTTAATTTAATTTGGTGTGGCCTTATCTATGAAAATAATCTAGCAATCTGTCAAATCTACTGTTAGTTCCCCTTTTACACTAGATGGCGATCACTGAGTGACTGTACAGGGACCAAAATTGCATTTGGGTGGCCCTTGGTTTCATAATTGGAATATGATTTTCCAGACAGTAAAACACACAAAGAGTGAAAAAACTTGGCCTTTATCTCTGAAAATAGTTTAGCAATCTGCCAAATCTTTAGGCACTCGGTGGTCGCAGCCTCCAGTGGGAATCTAGTGTTCTGAATACTGAACATTCCAACATGTACACACTTTGACATTACAAACTAGCTAGGGTATTCATGTGCTTTAATGTGCAGACAAGTAGCAATAAGGGAATGCAAGACTTTCTAATCGGAATACAAAAATCTCAATGAAGAAAAAAAACACAAAGCCAACATAGCTAACTATTGAAAGATATAGACTGCAACTTCTATCCAAAGGTTTTTCATTCATTCGTTTGTTTGTTCATTCATTTGTTTGTTCACGTTCGTTCATTCATTCATTCATTCATTAACTTTACAAATACTTTAGGCAAATGAAATATGACAATGTCAATACCACAGTATATACAAAGCAAAAAAATACACCAAGCCAATATAGTAAACTATTCAAAGAGATAGACTACAACATAAAATATTTTCTGAACGAGATTTTAAGAATGCAAGTACGAAATTGACATTCTCAAATTAGAGTTGAAAATGTCAGAACCACAACATACACATTTCCGAAGCAATTTACATCTAGGTCCCCAGTGTTATGATCTGAACTGGAAATCAATATCACTGACAAGGGGAGCACGACAGTTATCCTAGACATGCAAATGTGCGGGGGCAGTTTCATCACGGCTTCAATACAGCTAACATCTTTAATCAATATTCACATCAGTATGGAGGGTGGGTATTAAAGACCTAATTTCTCCCAACAAAAGGAGGTTCATCATGTTTCAATCATGTTTCGCCGACTCACTTAATCTCAAATAAACTTTAATCAGGCACTGTATATCCTGAAACTTCCGCAGTTGTTTTGTTTTTGTGGTTTTCCCACTGGAAATTCAAGCTACAAATAATTATGCGTTTCCAATGCAAGACTAATGTAAGCTACAGAATTTGACTGTGAATTTAAAACACAGCAAAATTCGTTCGCCTTTTCCCTGCTACAATGAAATAGCACTATCCCAAAAGTAACTGAATTCACAGTAAGGCACAAATGTGTTAAATGTTCTGCCACAAGTTAGAAAGTGTATTTGTTATACAAACTAAGTAATATCCTGGATTACAAGCCTTTTGAATTATCAAGTATTTCAATGCAAAGGATGGTAAGACCTACATGGTACATGTGCACGCACTGTTGGTCTGCAAATGTATGATAACAACTTACTGCCTAGTAACACTAGCCATGGCAGTAGTATGTGCATTCAGTGGGCTTACAGCCAAACTGATGTCAAATCAAATATTCTCAACACAGAAAAATTTCTTAACACTCTCACAGCTATAAATACGCGAGAAAATTAGGATCATCAAAGCATCAGGAGACATTTCTCCACAGATCTTTTTAAATTTCTCTACACTAGACTTCACTTCATCAATGCTCCAATGCTACATACATACATACAACAGAGGAGAATCATCACAAGCAAGCTAAATTGAATCTGGTAATGCGACATGATATGTGGTAATGGAACGTACAGTAGAAACGCATTCATACATCATCTTCCGTAAGAGAGAGCAAGACGCTTACCTTCGTTGTGGTATCCTCTGGAGGTCTGCCGCATGGTCTGAAACGGCAAGAGATGGACAAATAAGACGTGGATCTGTTTCTCCTCCATGGGAAAATAGTGCGTCATCTTGGATATGTACTCCAGAGGGTGATTCCCAGTCTGTTCATTCACAGAGCGCGAGTTGGTGTACTCCAGGCCGGTACCGGCGTTTAGACTTGCACTCGTAGGGGGAGAGGGGGCCGGTGTCTGACGCTAAGATCGACGTAATCAGTCCCGTGACAGATACTTATGACCCTCTAATCAACAGTCGGCCAGCGGAGAGCAGATCGGGCACATCTAATGCAGTTAAGGGTGCAACGTCCACTGACTGCTACTACTGACGAAGTGACCAATAGAGATCAGATCGGGCACATCTAATGCAGTTGAGCGGTTCACTGACTGCTACTACATGTACTAGAAATCCTGGATGGATCTTTCGGCAATGGCGACAGTCGAAAATTCATTTGGTAACTGACAAAGTGACCAATAGAGATCAGATCGGGCACATGTAATGCAGTTGAGCGGTCCACTGACTTCTGATAATCTTTGAGAAAAGCCATATATTTTTGGGAAACAGCGGCTTAGCATTCGCCATGGCTGTTGGTTGTTGAAAATTCACTATGTGACTGAAGAAGCGACCAACGAAAAACAGTTTGGGCGCATCTAATGCAGCTAAGGGTGCGCCATCTACTGACTGCTACTACTACAGTAATCCTGGATGGAAGCCGTATATCTTATGGTAACAGAGGCTTAGCTTCATGCATGGCTGTCAACTGTCAAAAATTCACTTGGTATCTGAGGAAGCGACCAAGGGAAAACAGATTGGGCTCATATAATGCAGTTAAGGGTTAGGGGTCCACTGACTGCTGCTAACCCTGGCTGGAAGCCATTTATCTTTTGGCAACGGCGACTGTTGAAAATTCATTTGGAAGTGACCAAGGAAAAAGAGATTGGGATCATCGAATGGAGTTAAAGGTGTGCGGTCCACTGACTGCTGATAATACTGGAGAGAAGCCATATATTTTTTGGCAAAAGAAACTTTGCGTTCTTCATGGCTGTTCATGAAAATTCATTTTGTAACTCACAAAGCGACCAACGAAAAAACAGATTGGGCTCAATTGATACAGCTACAGGTGAGCAGTTTAATGACCGTTAGCAATCCTAAAGAAAAGTCATATATATTTTGGAAGCAGTGGCTATAAGCACTCTCCATTGCTGTTGAGAATTCATTTGGTAACAGACGAAGCGACCAACCAAAAACAGATCGGGCACATCTAATGCAGTTAGAGGTGAGTTAGCAGTGAGTGTTTCATGGCCTACTGGAAGTAATCCAAGGTAGACACCATTAGTTTTTTGGTAATGGAGGCTTAGCATCGTTCAAGGCCTGTTGACTCTTGAAAATTCATGTGATAACTGATGAAGTGACCAACGAAGAACAGATTGGGCTCATCTAATGCAATTAAAGGTGAGTTAGCAGTGAGTGCTCGTTGATGGTAATCCGGGGTAGAAGCCATAACATCTTTTGGTAACGGAGGCTTAGCATCTTCCATGGCCTTTTGACTGTTGAAAATTCACTTTGCGACTGACGAAACCACCAGCGGAAACCAGATTGGGCTCATCTAATGCAGTCAAAGGTAATCCGGGAAACAAGCCATATATTTCAAGGTAACGGAAGCTTAGCATCGTCCATGGGTGTTGACTGTTAAAAATTCATTTGGTAACTGAGGAAGGGGGACAGATGGTTCGATGCAGTACCTTTTAATATAATAGCTTTGCGAGGATAACTCACAGATTAATACGCGGCTCCCCGTAGGATTACCGGTAGTTCCCTCGATCTGATTATGCGCACGGTGAAAACACTGTGAGTTATAGGCGAAAAGATCGCAGCCAATTTTCCTTGGTAGTAAATTATGCTCCCACAAACGTTCAAGCCAATTAGGTTTCTTACTTCGTCCCAATTTGCAGGTATCAATCGGTCGCTCAGGGCAGTTTTGGCATCTGCAGATTTGCAAAATTGGCCAAGGTATGCAAGGTACTGTAATTCACTTTATCTTCACTGTAGCAAAATTTCACGGTGTAAGGAAAATGGACATTTTGAATGAACTTTAACTTCACGGTGGCGGCAAGTGATTTACAGAACGGTCGCTCAGGGCAGTTTTGGCATCTGCAGATTTGCAAAATTGGCCAAGGTATGCAAGCTAATGGTTACTCAAGCAACTGGACAGATTTGAGGAATGGTTAGATGTTTCAGGCACTGCATGCACTACCTTTCATCAGTGACTGAAACTAGATCTGTGATACGCCAGGCTTTTAACTACGAATTGATATGTGCTGATACATGTATGTGATGAAATGGGTCGGAGACAAATAAAGGCCAAGGTATGATAACAGTCTATGAACTGGTTTTGTGAATATCTAAGCATTAAGAAACTTCTGGCTTTGAGGAATTTCTGTTATATCAATTTTGATTAAGCGTAACCTTTGTTACCAATAGTTCTCAAAGGTTGAGCAAAAAAAAGAAAAGCAGATATAAATTGGTTGCTCTGAGCATTCCCAACATAGACAGATTTTCAAAATTGGTCTTTGAACTGGTTTTGAAAATATTTGGGCACTTCTGGTTCTGAAGAATTTCTGTAATATCAATTTTTATTAAAGGTTGAGCGACAAAACAAAAGCAGACATAAATTGGTCGCTCTGAGCAGTCCCAACATCAGCCCATTTTCAAAATTGTCTAATTGTCTATGAACTGGTTTTGTGAATATTAGGGCATTAATGAACTTCCGGCTTTGACGAATTTCTGTAATACCAGTTTTGATTTAACTTCTTCCTGCTTGGCTACTTCATATATACTGTATATAGTCTTTTGTTAGGGTCATGTAATTGTAAAATTTGTTATGGGCACTGATTATTCTAAGGCCACTTCTAGACTATCATGTTCCAAATAAGTACAAAATGTGCATGTAGATAAACTTTGTGCCCTTTTGAACTCAAACTGCCCTAAAATTTAATTTAAGGGACGTTCCAAAATACATACCTAAATTGGTGCAATTAGGCCCAGTCTATAGTGAGATAACCACTTTAAGCTAGGTACTCATTTTCACCTGAGTAGAGTGAGGAAATAGGTGTTTTACGTGCCTTTCCCAAGGGGGCACAACATTGGAGCTTGCTAGGGATTTGAACCCAAGAACCTCCAGATTCAAAGTCTACAACCATAACCACAAAACCACCTCGCTATAGCAGCCTTTATGGCCATTTTTGTCTACTTCTGGACGTTTTATGCACTTTCCGTCCGACCTTCGATGACTCCTTGGTTGATGACATCAACACCGCTCCAAAGAAGGCTAAAATTCATTCAACTCGTTTCGATCAATCAAAATGCAATTTCCCAGACACAGATGATAAGTCATGTACGACTTACCGCCACTTACTGTCACCCATGCGCGGCAAAACAAGTTCAAGCGTTCGTGCCAAAGTCACAGCAATGTTACATATGGGGCAACATAAAGCCACTCCAATTTAAGTTTTTTGTTCTCTGATTTTCAAAAAGATAATATTTTATGCTTCATTGGAAAAGCATAATAAAAATTAGATATCAAAACTGGAAGTCCTGCTGTAGTACCAATAAAAGCCACCAGGGGGCCCAAAATCTAGTCATCTCGTCGACAGCACATGACCTAACCATATACCAAATTTCATGACAATTCAGCCATAGCTTTTTGAGTTATGCTACTGAACCAACATACATACAAACACTACCTTAAACCAGTTTTATGCCTTGGTGCACTCAATTTTATATATATCTTATATAGTCTTCAAATTCAAATTTCCCCTCTGCAATCTGCTTTTAAGATGTTCCCTTGCTACATACTCCAAAAATTGTTACTCGAGCAACTGGATAAAATTTTGAAACAGACAGCATCCACTATATTTCGTCTTAGTGACTAAGGAAAAGATCTGGCAGAACCAGGTTTTATACCAAAACTCTGAATAGATAAGTTAATGAAGTGAAGACAATCGCATGTATTTCACTTACTATATAATATTTTCATCTTAAAATGTCCAAGAACTAATGAAATAAATTGGTGTGGCCTAATGGCTTCTGCTTTCTCCGAGGTGCAAGAATGGCATCACCTTCCGAACGTAACAAGGTTTCCATGTTGATCAGCCGCCTTTATCTCTTGGCATGTCCCCACTCTATACTTAAAGCGATTATCCTCCATTACAAGAGATACCGTAATGGCCGTAGCCCCATGCTTGATGCATGCGCGTGTCTCTCGCTTTGACGTGTTAAACCAATTAACGATGAAGGCGGCCCCGTTTCGGTGATAAGCAATAAATTATGTACGCCACATATACATGTGCGCACACGGGGAGTGAAATCGAAGATTTGGACATGGAAAATTATTCATAAGAGACATCAATGAAGGTTAGACATCCAGGTAATAAGATACACAATGCGCAAGCAACTGTCAGATGTTTCAGATGGCATCCGCTATTTTTCATCAATCACTGCCAAATGATAGCAGATGCTATCTGAAACGTTTTGCTGTCGATCTACTTTATCTGATGTTGTGCACCCAAATCTTTTTCTGTGCACCTGAATTTTTATGTTTGGTGCACCAATACGGCATTCCCAAAATATGAATTTGGAGCCTCATACATGTATGTGGAGTTGCTGTTCATCTGGTAGTGCCTAGTGGCACATAGGTCAGCAAGTCTCCTTGCCATTCGGAAGTGATTGGTCATTATTGATCCTGAAGAAGGCGACAGTCATCGTCAAAAATTTGATCCTGTGTATACCTTGGTGTTGGGTTGCTAGCCCTTCTTAACATGCTTGAAGCACCTCCTCGAACACCGGAATCCCCACTTTACATCCCTTCCGAAAGACTGTAGTGCAGTCCCAACCGAGATGCCCTTCCCAGGATTAAACCAGCGTCTCCCAATTACCAACTGTGAGACAATCGCCACGTTTCTGTTCCTGGCTACCTCCGAATCTAGGAGAACAGCACGGCAAGCTGCTAAGGAACTCACTTCAGTACTCTCAAGCCAGGGGTACTAAACGATACACCACGAGTGCGAAACCTACGCTGGCTCAACTTCTTGGCAGACAAAAAATCTGATCCGTTATTCCGGATGTACTACTACATAAACCAATTACTACTAACTAATTGGAGCCAGGAGCTCAACTGTGAGGCTGCTACCAGTTGAGCCATAGGGACATCCTACATGTACGAAGAGGAAAGCGGACACCTCATGAGAAGTGAGGGATGGACGATCAATGGATGCCAACCAGCCGTGAAATGTAGGTTACACTGGAGTGATACACGACAGCGTTCTGCTGAACTTGCTCAACGCGGTGGATCTTTTCCCATCTTGTTGGCTGCATTATTTAAAAGCTATTAATGCATGCAACGGCAGTATGCATTACAAAGCTTGTAAAATCTTCCTGATATTTGCAGGACAAAATCAAACTAACATGATACTATTTCTTACTTAATCAAAAGAGTGTTTGCATACGCAACTGTATAGTTGTGTCCATGAAACAGGAGGACTACATAAAATATTGTTTTCGGTGTGTCAAATTGTTTTGGTATGTCTGTTTGTCTGTCTGTGTTTCCAAGTCATGTATTTTCCATACGGTAGTCACGTTCACCACATAGTCGCAGGAATTTATCAGTTTTCGTATTTCTCTAGTGGAGCCTGGTACAATTTTACCATCTTGTGGTCCTTAACTATAGAAATCCCCGTTTTTGTGTGGTGCTGCGTCGCTGTCACATTCATGTAGGTCATTGTACGATTTCGACGTCATAGAATTTCCAAGCAGGCTGTGACAGAAACAACTGCCGACAAGGATCTAAGGCAGCCTTTTCCATTACAAGACAGCTGAATTTTGTAGAACACATACCCCAAGAATGCCCTCAGTTTCCAAACATACGTCAATTGCACAACGTATCAGACCGGATCATAAATTTGGTCTAACACACACGCACACACACAGGGCTTGGATCGATACAAATCGATCCATCCTGGTAAGTAATTGTAACACTGAAGCGCTCCGTATATCAGTACACTGTTTCTGGCCTCCAAAGTGCCCTGCCAATACATTTTATGTGGCATAATTCTCCCTCTCCCCATACCTGACCGCACCTGTCAGGGTCCCTACAAATTACACTCGGGGCAGTTTTCATTAGACACCATTTATTACAGGAGTGAATTCGAAGTGCAACAGCATAAATTCTGGCTACTGGGTTAGATTTATGAACTCTGCATAAAATGGACTGGGCTGGATGGAAAATATTGGTGGGTTACTCAGAGCTGGAAATACTGGGTGCAAATCAGGGCACAGAAAATTGGAGCTATGCACCTAATTTTTGATTGTGGATGCAGCCATGCACCTACATGTACATGTGGGCGTAAGGTACTATTTTGGGCTACTAAAAACCATTTGAATTAATATACTATTGCTTTTCAGTGAATAGCTGAAAGTAGGCTTAGGAACAAAGTAAACTGTGTATTTCATCTAGCAACAAGCACGTTAAAGAGGAAGGAATAGCAACCCCTCCCAGTAAAATTTACCCTGCTACTGAAACAGCAAGGAAACTTGCTACCCTATGTGACACTAGACCTTACAAGGGTCTGAACAAACCATGTTGACTACATGGTGCCAGCAGGACAAGTGGCAGCCAGCCAATCTGTGCATGCCCCCTGGCAGTCTTCACTGAAATTACCAGCATGGAAGCATTCCATCATGATAACGATAATCTCAGGAAGAGACCAAGCATGTTGGTTTGGTTGTATCTGCATTGTATCAGAAACCTGAAAGGGGGAGCTTTTGGCCATTTACACCTCTCTTTTGGAGCTTTGGGCAGGTAACCAAACTAATGTACCACTCAGCAGCATAAATAGAACAATCACACACCCAAGATTCTACATGTGTGTGCGTCTGTGTGTGAGTGAGTGTGTGTGTGTTTCTGTGTGAGAATGTACTAAGTGTATGTGTGTGAGAGTGTATACATGTATGTGCATTGTGTGTGTGTGTGTGTGTGTACATGTATATGTACATGTATGTGTGTACATGTATGTGTGTGTGGTGTGTGGTGTGGTGTGGTGTGAGTGAGTGAGTGAGTGAGTGAGTGAGTGAGTGAGTGAGTGAGTGAGTGAGTGAGTGAGTGAGTGAGTGAGTGAGTGTATGTGTTTGAGTCTGCACATGTGTGTGCCTCATTAAAATCTTAAGACATTGCTGGACAGACACCTGCCTACATTTTTACAGAGGTAATGAGAATATTTTAGCTCACCTTGGGTTCCATGGGCGCGTTGAGATCTGACCGGTTGGGTCTTCTGGGTGGCACGGGTTCCTCCACCCCCCTCTCTAGTCGTTCCCGCGCCTGACGCTCCCGCTGGATCTGTGCCTCCCGGAACGCACGCTCAATTTCTTCGTCCGTGTCCGGAGTCTTGTCGTCTTCGGGAGTGGGCGTGGGTTCGCGCATCACCCACACCGGCTCAGAAGGTGGCTCAGGCGAGTAGGGGGATGTCACCTGCGTTTGGGACACAAAGGTGATCAGGTCTTTGACTTTATTGGGATGCACAATTAGCTTACATTACAACCACCTATGTTTTGCCCTGTGTTTGCGGGGCTCGAAATTCATCTTTGGGAATAGGTGCACTGGTGCACCCAACTCAAAAAATTGGGTGCACAGAAAGAATTTTGGGTGCACCAGATAAAATAAAGTTGAATGTTCTTCAGAACATAATTACAAAGTTTAACGCTGCTGCCTTTCTTAAGAACTTCAATCTGTAATTCTATAGCTAACTTCAAAATTTCAAACAAATAATACATTAAATAAAGTACAGCAAAAAGTTATCATGCTGTTTTTTATACTTACATTTCAATAATATTCTGTATACTAGTGTACAATAGTACCTTAACCCTATAGGCTTCAAAAATATATAGGTGCACCAGTGCACCCAGAGTCAAAAATTAGGTGCACAGCTCCAATTTTGGCCCTGGTTTGGGACACAAATGTCATCAGATCACAAGGTGGTCTTGTAGCACCATAGGAAGCCGCTAAGGAGCCCATAATCTAGTCATTTCTTCCTTTTCCAAGCACCTACCAACATACTAAATATCATCAAGATCCATGCATCCTCGAGTTATGCTGTCCAAAAACAAACACACACACACCCAAAAACATAATCTTCTCAGTGTAGGTGACTATGCATACAAGATCAGCTTATATATGCACATGAATATACCATTTATGATGGTATAAACTCCACCATTACCTTCTGATACTGTTGAGAGTGTTTCTGATACTGTTGAGAGTGTTGCGCACTCCAGGTATTCTGTCATTCTGCATTGCTGAACAGGTTTGTAATGAGCGGATATGCAAAGTGGGTCCTGATCACAATGATCATACATGTACAATAGAAGACCTTGGTCACGTTACATTCCACCTCACTTATTCTCATCTATAATCACAAACTCATTAATGAATAATGTGCTAGCTCCAGTGTCTACCACAAGATGCCTGTTTTGTTTATCTTTAGTTTGCTCCATAATTTTCTTGCTAAGGCCACACCAATTTAATTTCTTGGTTAACAGAATTTTTTTTTAAATGCTAGATTGGAAAATCAACATGAAAACAGAATCTCAGAGGAAAGTTTGTACTTTGGTGCATACAGTTTCAGGGAGTGAACAGGGTCAGGTGCAAGTTTTCACCCCAGCCTTCTGTTTTAATGATGTCCTCGTGCTAAAATTTAAATTTAAAAAAACATTAATCAAGAAATTAAATTGGTATGGCCTAAGGTCCAAGAGCATAGACTCTAAATTAGGGAGACTTGATCAACTTAAGAGAGATGTATCGATGCTAACACCTTACTGAATTTATCAATCTATTATGTTTCTCCAACACAGTGGAAGGTATGGTAGAACAGGTGTTCCATGTCAAAGGTCATCTTTTAGAGGCCGCCATACTGTTAGAATGACTACTCTACGTCCACAGCAAACTGGTTGTAAGTACTAGTGAAGAGGTATAAGGCATAAAATCGAGCAGCTCTATCTATGTCATGTGCTCCCCCTACTGAAGTACCTGAGGTTTGCAAGCACATTATAAAGCTCACTAAAAGAAGTGGATCAACAAAATATTTTCCAAAAAGGGGCACAAGATTACATTCCTGTGCTTCAGTTTATCCTTTCAAAAACCAAGTTTAGATATGTCTATTGTATCTAGAGAAAGTTAGTAAAATGTTTTCTTAAGGCCTCTTTAACATCTTAAGGTGTAGATATAACAAGAAAACATGATAAAAGCAGAGGGCGGGAGGAAAACTTGAATATGTCTGTATTTACTCCATAGAATTGAGTGCACCAAGGCATGAACCTTCGTTTTCATTATGTTTTTCCAGTTAAGTATACAAAAGTGTATTTTTGAAAAATACGAAAACCAAAAAATTGGTGTGGTCTTGAAGGTAAAGAAAAATTCTTCATCATATCTATAAGATTCTGACTTATTACTCCTATGTTTGCTGGTTTACTACTTTATGTTACATATTTGTGAATGTATATGACTTGCCAAATATTTTTGTTTTGTATCCTGTTTTGTTATGATTTTGTAAAGGTCTCCCTTGGAAATCAGTTTTTGTAAGTAATGTAACTGAAGGGACTAAGGGATTCATAAATAAACAAACTCCTCACCTTCTTGCTCTGCGCGATGGCGTTCTGTATGTCCTTGAGTGCGAGGCTGATGGCTTCCCGCTGCACCTGGGTCTTCACAGGACTCCTGTCCTCCACCACCCCCGGCAGTCGCTGCCCCATGTGGTCGTACAAGTCCTCCTGGGTGTAGCTCTCCACCTGGGCACCATGGAAAGGAGGTTAGTAAAGGTAAAGTTAAAGCAGTCTTCACAGGACTCCTGTCCTCCACCACCCCCGGCAGCCGCTGCCCCATGTGGTCGTACAGGTCCTCCTGGGTGTAGCTCTCCACCTGGGCACCATGGAAAGGTAAAGGTAAAGTTAAAGCAGTCTTCACAGTACTCCTGCCCTCCACCACCCCCGGCAGCCGCTGCCCCATGTGGTCGTACAGGTCCTCCTGGGTGTAGCTCTCCACCTGGGCACCATGGAAAGGTAAAGGTAGGTAAAGTTAAAGCAGTCTTCACAGGACTCCTGTCCTCCACCACCCCCGGCAGTCGCTGCCCCATGTGGTCGTACAGGTCCTCCTGGGTGTAGCTCTCCACCTGGGCACGATGGAAAGGTAAAGGTTAGTAAAGTTAAAGCAGTCTTCACAGGACTCCTGTCCTCCACCACCCCCGGCAGTCTCTGCCCCATGTGGTCGTACAGGTCCTCCTGGGTGTAGCTCTCCACCTGGGCACCATGGAAAGGTTAAGGTTCGTAAAGTTAAAGCAGTCTTCACAGTACTCCTGCCCTCCACCACCCCCGGCAGCCGCTGCCCCATGTGGTCGTACAGGTCCTCCTGGGTGTAGCTCTCCACCTGGGCACCATGGAAAGGTAAAGGTAAAGTTAAAGCAGTCTTCACAGTACTCCTGCCCTCCACCACCCCCGGCAGCCTCTGCCCCATGTGGTCATACAGGTCCTCCTGGGTGTAGCTCTCCACCTGGGCACCATGGAAAGGTAAAGGTTAGTAAAGTTAAAGCAGTCTTCACAGGACTCCTGTCCTCCACCACCCCCGGCAGCCGCTGCCCCATGTGGTCGTACAGGTCCTCCTGGGTGTAGCTCTCCACCTGGGCACCATGGAAAGGTAAAGGTAGGTAAAGTTAAAGCAGTCTTCACAGGACTCCTGTCCTCCACCACCCCCGGCAGTCGCTGCCCCATGTGGTCGTACAGGTCCTCCTGGGTGTAGCTCTCCACCTGGGCACGATGGAAAGGTAAAGGTTAGTAAAGTTAAAGCAGTCTTCACAGGACTCCTGTCCTCCACCACCCCCGGCAGTCTCTGCCCCATGTGGTCGTACAGGTCCTCCTGGGTGTAGCTCTCCACCTGGGCACCATGGAAAGGTAAAGGTTAGTAAAGTTAAAGCAGTCTTCACAGGACTCCTGTCCTCCACCACCCCCGGCAGTCGCTGCCCCATGTGGTCGTACAGGTCCTCCTGGGTGTAACTCTCCACCTGGGCACCATGGAAAGGTTAAGGTAAAGTTAAAGCAGTCTTCACAGGACTCCTATCCTCCACCACCCCCGGCAGCCGCTGCCCCATGTGGTCGTACAGGTCCTCCTGGGTGTAGCTCTCCACCTGGGCACCATGGAAAGGTAAAGGTAGGTAAAGTTAAAGCAGTCTTCACAGGACTCCTGTCCTCCACCACCCCCGGCAGTCGCTGCCCCATGTGGTCGTACAGGTCCTCCTGGGTGTAGCTCTCCACCTGGGCACGATGGAAAGGTAAAGGTTAGTAAAGTTAAAGCAGTCTTCACAGGACTCCTGTCCTCCACCACCCCCGGCAGTCTCTGCCCCATGTGGTCGTACAGGTCCTCCTGGGTGTAGCTCTCCACCTGGGCACCATGGAAAGGTAAAGGTTAGTAAAGTTAAAGCAGTCTTCACAGGACTCCTGTCCTCCACCACCCCCGGCAGCCGCTGCCTCATGTGGTCGTACAGGTCCTCCTGGGTGTAGCTCTCCACCTGGGCACCATGGAAAGGTAAAGGTAAAGGTAAAGTTAAAGCAGTCTTCACAGGACTCCTGTCCTCCACCACCCCCGGCAGCCGCTGCCTCATGTGGTCGTACAGGTCCTCCTGGGTGTAGCTCTCCACCTGGGCACCATGGAAAGGTAAAGGTAAAGGTAAAGTTAAAGCAGTCTTCACAGGACTCCTGTCCTCCACCACCCCCGGCAGCCGCTGCCCTATGTGGTCGTACAGGTCCTCCTGGGTGTAGCTCTCCACCTGGGCACCATGGAAAAGTGAAGGTAAAGTTAAAGCAGTCTTCACAGGACTCCTGTCCTCCACCACCCCCGGCAGTCGCTGCCCCATGTGGTCATACAGGTCCTCCTGGGTGTAGCTCTCCACCTGGGCACCATGGAAAGGTAAAGGTTCGTAAAGGTAGTCCCATAGCTGGCTATAAAGATACAGATACAGAAGCTGGTGCGTTACACCAAAGGGCGGTTATACCGGCTATATAGTTACAAAAGCTGGTGTGCTTTGCCAAAGGGTAGTTATGTAAAAGGTCAAATTAAAGCAGTCGAACCTCAGACTGAGGATGGAGCATGGCCCTCTTTTGTTAGCTAGAAGTGCAATGTGGCTTTGCTACAGCTTGAGAATTTTGGCCAAGCACACCAAGTCACCCCTACTCTTCTCGATAAGTGTGTTGGGTTCTTTTATGTGCAAAGTTCTGACGCTTGAGGCTTATGCCTGAAGCTCCCTCATACACAGGGCTGCTGGCTATACATGTACATCACCATCCGAAATAACCAATGCAATTGCTTACAACATGTCCGACCCTAGGATCGAATGCATGCTGTGCAGAATGACTCATAAACTTTTCTTTTTTTTAAACGATCTCGCTCAATGCAAGGCCGTAAGAGGCCACTTCTCGGCATTGAACTAATGTGGCATAGGTGAGAGACAGCGGTGTTTGTTTTGAAGGTTTGTAGGTTGTATTCGGGGGGAAAGCAGTGGGCTGGGAGGGAATTCCAGAGTTTTGCAGTTCGTGGAAAAAAGCTGTTACTGTAGAATGACTTAGAGGCTGGAAGTTGTACAGTATAGTGGTGTAAATCAGAGGAGAACCTGGTAATACGCTGAAAAATTCTCTTGTGGTGGGACAAGTAGTGAAACTGGTAGCGAAACAAGTAGTGAAACTGGTGGACTGCTTGCAACTGAGCAAAAAATAATAACTACCTCTCGGTCCAACTCTTCTTCATCGTCCTGCGAGTCTTTCGCCTCCTCCAGAGGAAGCTGGTCCTCCTCCGCCGCATCTTCGTCGTAGTCGTCTCTCGGGGCTCTGATCCTGGGGGCGGGAGGCTTTCTCCTGCTCTCCGACTTGAGAAGCTCCACGTTGATGAAGGCTCGGTCGCTCCGCTGTCTGGAGTCTGAGTCTACAGAGAGAGAGAGGGGGGGGGCAGAAATGATTACTGTGATTCTTGATTTGTAAGGCCACGCCAATTTAATTTCTTGGTTAACGGATTTTTATTTTCCCAAAAAAATTTAAGAAAAAAAAATCATGAAAACAGAAGGCTTTTTTTCCAAAAAAAATTTTCTTTTGGAAAATAAAAATCCGTTAACCAAGAAGTTAAATTGGTGTGGCCTAATGGTGACTTAATTTCAGCAACTTTGACGATCACTAAGAAATAGTTTATTGATTTTTTTAAAACCTGGCAGCACAAATGGCTGAAGTGTAGTTTTTCTTCTTCTTGTATCCCTAATTATTTTTGACCATTGAGGCTGGCACCACAAAAATCTGGCAAACTCAGCTTTCTGTTTTCCTTAGTGTTTCACTTAGTGTCAAGCCTATCCATTCTCTGCTATCATCCACCAATCTTTTCCGTTGCCTACCTTTCTTCTTCCCTGAAGGGTTCCCTACATGATAGTTTTGTCTAGTCCCAATGACAGGGACACAAGGCTGTATCCCTTCAGTTTTCTTCGGATTTTTACAGTAAGTAATAGGTATTCTTTGAAAAGTAACATATTCAAAAAACGACCCTTGTGTGTGTTCTCACTGATCCTGACCTCTTGATGTAGATACCATAATCGACGATGTAGATACTATTTTAGACCATTTATATAAATAGTCTTTGTAAATATTGTTCTTGATTTCATTCTGTCCATGTCTAAATGAGATTAAGAAGCAAATAATCAATTAATTACTCAATTAAAAACATTAAGGTAACATGACAATGAAGAATTATAACATACCTGTTCCAGCTTCGCTGACGAGTTTGCTGCAGGCAGCATTGAGAACATCACCCGTGGCATCTCCCTGAGCTGTCACCACATTTTCACCATCCTCACTGTGTACAGCAGGGTCAGATTCAACCTCTGCTTGCCCTTGAGGCACAGCGGTTTCTGCTGTGCCTCCTCCGTCTTCATTTTCCTCAGGAGGCACTTCTTCTTCCTCTTCTTCTTCTTCATCAGCTCCGTTTTCGTCATCTTCCTCTTCTCCATCCTCTTCAGCCTCTTCTTCTTCTTCTTCTGCCTCTTCTTCTTCCAAGTCCTCCATCTCTTCATCATTTTCATCTTCCTCCTCCACTTCCTCTTCCTCCACCTCATCAGCATTTTCTTCACTGGCTACAGCTTGTATACTGTCCTCCGGTTCATCATTCTCCTCTACAACTTCCTCTTCAGGCACATCCTCCTCAGCACCCTCCTCCTCCTCTTCCCCATCACCTGGCACATCAGCATCATCTGTGTCCTGAACTTGTTGTGCATCTTCTGGCTCTGAACCCTGACCTTCAACCTCTTCTTCTTCTACCCCTTCACCTTCAGCTTCCGACCATTGCCCTTCGATCTCTTGATCATCAGGTTCTGACCTCTCACCTTCAACTTCCTCATCTTGGTGCACATCCTCCTCAGCCTGCTCTACTGTCTCAGGACCATCCTCCTCCTGCTCCGTACCGGTACCCTCCGACTCCACCACTTCCCCGTCCTCACTGGTGTTGTCCTCCAGGTTCTCCGGATTGTCCTGATCTGGCTCTTTGGCGTCCTCGTACACCGAATGGTCAGACTCCAACTCAGGATCGATCTCGCCTCTTACCCGATGTCTCGGTGACTGGTTCTCCTTGGGCCCCAGCTGCTTACCCTCCGCCGCTGACTTTGTCTCCGTAGCCAAGCTCCTGTCTAAGTCTGCCTCCGTGGAATCGTTCTCATCTAACCCGTTACTGACAGTCTCCTCTTCCGTAGGTTCTTGACTGGAAGTCCCCTCCCTGGATGCGGTATCCATGACAACCTCCTCCGGCTCCGAATGACTGGTCGCTTCGGTCGACACATCGTTACCGTTCAAAACTGACTGCTCATTGGCCAACTGTCCATCGTCGTCGTGGTTCTGTTGGTTTGCTTTCCCGCCTCTCTGGCGTCCTTTCCCGCGACGCCCAGCGCGGCCGCCCCCGCCAGCTCCCTTCGTCATGTCAGTGTTCTGCTTTGCTCCTCGCCTTCCTGTGAACAACACAATTCAACAGGACTTAGTACTTGTAATTCAAAAGACTACTGGTGTCATGCTATAACAACATCTTGCACAAATCTTTGTATATAACCGAAGAGATGATCGGGTATAGGAGATTCTTTTTACACAACCAGGTAATCTCACCTGCTAACGTTTCGGTCTGGATAAGGAAGACAACACCAGTGATGAACCGAGACAAGGGGGGATACAAACTTAGCCACGTTTAGGACAGTGTTTTCACCACAAAAGCGCCACCTACATCGGCTACTTATAGCGGTGTGAAGCAGTACTCCATTCAGAAGTTCTGATGAAGGTGTCTGACAGACACCGAAACGTTAGCAGGTGAGATCTCCTATACCCTATATTCTATCAACCTGATTATTTTCGGAACATGATCCCCTGCCAACGTTTCGGTGACTGCATGTCACCTTCATCAGGACAAGACTAACTGGTTCTACTTTGCA